>NC_064858.1:47855247-48155247 GCF_024139225.1 Suncus etruscus | reverse complement strand
CGGCCCAACACTTCTAGAAACATAACATATTTGACAGCAACAGCACAAAAATAGTATCAACATTGTACCAAAATAAGAAAATGGCACTATGGAAATGACAAAAATAACAAATGAAGAGAACTGTAAAAGGTAAATAACAAAGTTAATAAAACAAACTTTGTAAATATACACTTGTTCTTTTTTCTCAAAATGTTTGCTTTACATGCATGATTTCAGTCTCTGTCAAAAATTAAAATAAATTAAAATTTTAGAAAACTATAAAAAAGATATATAATATATTATAAATACATAAATAGGTATATATGATACAAAATGAACATGTGAGATTTTTATTTTCCTTTTAGTTTTGGGGGGTTTTGTTGTTGTTATTGTTGGGAGCCACATATAGTGATGCTCAGGGATCACTCCTGGTAGACTTGGGGGAACATATAAAGTGCTAGGGATTAAACTGGAGTCAGCGTCATATAAGACAAGCACTCTATCCACTATGCTATCGCTCTGTCTTCCCTTTTTAATTTTTGTTTGTTTGTTTTGGGGCCACACCCGGTGACACTCAGGGGTTACTTCTGGCTATGCACTCAGAAATTGCTCCTGGCTTGGGGGACCATATGGGACTCAAGAGGATTGAACCGCAGTCCATCCTAGGTTAGTACATACAAGGCAAACGTCCTACCATGGTCAGTCCTAGGTTAGTGCATGCAAGGCAAATGCTTGCACCACCACTCAGGCCCCCTTTTTAATTTTTTTAATGGAATCACCATGATATACATTGTTACAAAATTGTTCATGATTGAGTTTCAGTCATACAATCTTCACTAGTACATATTTCCCACCACCAAAGTCCCAATTTCTGCCCCCAGCACCTCTATCTGCCTCTATGGCAGACAATTTTAATTAATATCTCTCTCTCCCCCTTCCTCCCTCCTTCCCCCTCCCTCCCTTTTAGACACTGTAGTTTAAAATATTGTTAATGAAGGGAGTATCAAGCCTATCATTTTACCTCATTTCCCCTCATTTCAGCACCCAGTTCTTGTCCAGAGTGATTATTTCCAACTATCATTGTCTGTCATAGTGGTCCCTTCTCTGCCCTAACTGCACTCCCCTGCTATTTGTGGCAAGCTTCCTCCCATGGACTGGTCCTCCTCTCTTTTTCTTTTGTCTCTAGATATTAACACTGTACTGTCTTTTTTTATATTCCACAATTTAGTAAGATTATTCTGTCTATCCCTCTCTCTCTGACTCGTTTCACTCAGGATATAGTACTCTCCATATCTGTATAAGCAATTTTCATAATTTTATTTTTCATATTTTAAGTGATTTTATATATATTTTAAAGATGAGGAAAAAGGAAAATAAGTATATATTTGTAGATGATATATATATGTACATATAATAATCCAAAAAGGGAAAGAAGGAATAGAACTATATAGGAGTAAAATCCCAGTATTTCACTATAATAAAATTAATATAAACATGACATGTATTCTAAAAAAAGAAACATAAGGCAAGTCTCAGAGCAACAACAAAGACAAAAATTTTAATGCAGTGAAAATAATAATTGGAGAAATCTAGGTTATAATACAAGAAAAATTACTAAATACAAAAGAAAGTAACAAAGGTAATTAGAGGAAAAAAGAAGATATGAGAAAAAAACTGAAATGGCAAGCATGACTTCAACTTTCAATAATAGTAAATAGGAATAAATTAAAATTTCCAATCAAAAATAGTTTGTCAGATAGGATTTAAGAAAAACAAGATTATTTATATGAGAGAATTTTGAGAAAGCGCTATCCAAAAACAAAAACTATTTTAGAAAACTTTACCAATATGTAGAAATTAAACAACATATTTTAATAGTAAATCACTTGTAAATTGAAAAATATTTTAGAAAAATATAACTGTTAGAAAAATTCATTATCAGTACATACATATATGGAAAACAATTTGATTATGGTGAAGTTTATGGTTGTAAGGACCTATGTGAATAGGGAAAACATCTCCAAATCAAAGCCTTAATTTTGGGTTTTTTGTTTGCTTACTTGGGGATGGGAACAATGGGCCACACCAGAGGGGCTCAGCTTTACTCCTGGCTTTGTATACAGGGGATCACTCCTGATAGTACTCTGAGGATCATAGGCAATACAAGGCGTGTCAGCATACAAGTGTCTTAACTCTTGTACTATTTCTGTCCTCTTCTTTTTAATTTTATTTATTTATTTATATTTATTTTGAGCCCACACACAGCAGTCCTTATGGGCTATTTCTTGCACTGTGATCAAAATGAATCCTGGTGGTGGTCAGGGGACTGATATGTAGTATCAAGGATTCAAACTGGAGTCAGTGGGATGCATGGTAAACTTTGCCTTAACCTGTGTGCTATATCTCCAGTCCTGTAACCCAAACTTCTACCTGAAAACATGGGGGGAAAGGCAAATTAACTTGGGTTAATCAAGCATACAGAAGGAAATAATTGGGACTAGAATAGAAAATAATAAAATATAGAGAACAATAGAGGAAATCAATAAAATCACAAGTTGGTTTGAGGAGATCCACAAAACTTATCAGTATTTGACTAGACTGACCAAAAAATAATGTCAGTAAGCCCAAATTACTAAAACTAGGAATGACCAGACATCTAGACCAATTCTAATATTATAAGGAAATACTGTAAACAAATGTATGCCAACAAATTAGATAAATTAGGTTAAATGCATAAATATCTACACAAATTGCTGAAAGTGACTCAAAAAGAAATTGAAACTGAATAGCCTTATAACAACGGTAGAGAGTTTCTATTTGAATATCAATCTCGCTTTTTATCTTTTATATCTCTGGTGCTTTCACAGCTGAGACCTTGAAGATTCTGAAGAAATTGTTTCTTCTCAGCCAGTCAATTGCCAGATAAAATAAACTATTCACCTGAGTGTGCTTTTCATATACAAATGTTTAAATCCCAGCCTTTACTTCATAGTCAGGGGCCACTATTTCCCTGCCCCAGTTATCCCAGTACCAGGTACATAGGAATAACCCAAGAGCTCGGGACAGAACCTGCTGAAATGATTCAAGTCACTCAGTGTTATACTTGCTTATACTACCAGGCCCTTTCGCCCAGAAAAACCATGATTTTTCCTTTGTTGCTTTTTGCCTTGTGACATACTATTTATTCCCCAGGTGTGTGGAAAGTTGGCAACTTTAAGTAGACAAATCTTCTACACTGGGAACTGTCAAATTCGTTGCCCTAATCATATCTGAACAATAATAAAACCTACATTAAAAAAACTACACTTTTAAATATTTCATATATAAATCACTCTGTAGGTAGGTTCACATGGCTTCACTAGGGAATTCTACAGATATTTTATAATGTCAATTCCACATTATTTTTGTTGGTGGTGGTAAAGGTGGTGGTGGGCTTGTTTGTTTGTTTTTTTTCTTGGTTTTTGGACCACAAACGGAGGTGCTATGGGTCACTCCTGGCTCCTAGGATGCTGGGGATCAAACCCAGGTCCGTCCCAGGTCAGTTGCATGCAAGGCAAATGCCCTACCACTGAGTTATTGCTCTGGCTTCCCAATTCCACATTCTTTTTTTGTTTGGTTGGTTTTGGTTTTTTGGGTCACACCTGGTGGCACTCATGGATTACTTCTGGGTCTGCGCTCAGAAGTCACTCCTGGCAGGCTCAGGGGACCATGTGGGAAGCTGGGAATTGAACCACCCTCTGTCCTGTGTTGGCTGCATGCAAGGCAAGTGCCCTACTGCTGTGCTATCTCTCTGGCCCCAGCAATTCCACATTCTTTAAAAAAAAAAAATAGAACGGAAAGGAATACTCCTTGACTCAGATTATGAGTCTAGTATGACCTTAAAACTTAGCTCAAAAATATTATAAAAAAAAGAAAACTACAGACTATTACAATTTTATGAATGCAAATACAAAATTTTTCAACCAAACATCAGTAAAAAAAATCCATAAGATATAAAAAGAATTAAGAAACATGAATAGTTCAAATTTATCCCAAGAATGCAAGAATGAAAAATCAACTGATACAATGCTACTCAATAAAGGCAGAATACAAAGGAACAAGAAGATGGTTTAAAGTGCTGTAATGAATTGCTTGCATTATCCCAGAGCTACATGGTCCCCAAGACTAGCAAGTGTAACCACCAAGCACTGAAACAGAGAAGGAAGAAGAGGTGGAGGAAAAGAAAAAGAAGAAAATGATCATAATATCACAGAAAAATATACAAAAATATTTTCAAATATTCATAAATAAAACTATTGAACTATATGAATAGTTCATGAACTATATCAATATATATCAACTATGAACTATATCAATAGAAAGAATCTTTCTCAATCTGAGAAAGTCTTTGAAAATCCCACAGCTAAAATAATAATGATAAAAGACTGAATGTTTTCTTCCTAAAATCAGGAACAGGAGTAGTATATCTACTCATCACTTGTTTTCAACCTTGTACTGCAATACATTAGGCAATTAGGAAAGAGGGAAATACAGTTAAATGGAAAAAAAAGAAATAAAATTATTTTTATTTATAAATTTTTATATGAAAAATCCTAGGGAATCCACTAAAAATTATAATGAAAAAATAGTTCAAGTTTATAGAATATAAATCAATACATAAAAGTTAATTCTATTGCTAAAGACTTTCAGTTTATTGTTAAGGAACTAACTTATTGTTAAAATTAATTCCATCGTTAAATGATCTAAAAATGAGACAAAGACTACAATCTCATTTGCAATAGAATGAAACGAGGTAAAATAATCAGAAATAAACTTAATATAAATGAGGAAATAAACTTAACGTAGGGCCAAATAGATAGTAAGTGAATAAGTCATCTTTTTCTCAATGCAGCTGACGCAGATTCCTGAGCCCCACAGTAATGTTCCCTAAGCTCAGAACCAGGAGTAAGCAAGCCTGGATGTTGGACCCAAAACAAAAATATTGTAATTCATTATTTTATGATATTTTTGGGTTTCGATCCACACCCAGTGATGCTCAGGGATAATACCTGACTCTGCACTCATGAATTATTCTTGGTAGTTTACAAGCTACTCTAAAATTTATAAGAAAAATTTAAGGGGGCCCGGAGAGATAGCACAGCGGTGCTTGCCTTGCAAGCAGCCGATCAAGAACCTAAGGTGGTTGGTTCGAATCCCGGTGTCCCATATGGTCCCCCGTGCCTGCCAGGAGCTATTTCTGAGCAGACTGCCAGGAGTAACCCCTGAGCACGGCCGGGTGTGGCCCAAAAACCAAAAAAAAGTGAATCTTGAAATAAAAAAATGTCTTTAGAGAACTCATTCTCCAATTCCAAAATTTACTTTATATCTACAGTAATCAAACAGTTTAATAGTGGCCCAAGAATAGACAAATAGCACAATAGATTAGAATTGAGAGTAAAAAATTATTATATAATGAACTGGTTTCCACCAAGGGTGTGCAACAGTTTGATGAAAGGATGAATTATTTAGCCAACAAATGATCCTAGGATAAATATAGTCATATAAATGAGGTACAATGCTTATTTCATGCCATTTACAAAAATTAACTAAAAATGGATTTGAAAATCTCTTCAGTATAACAGTCACAACAAAACCATTAGATGAGGGCCGGAGATATAGCACAATGGCGTTTGCCTAGCAAGCAGCCGATCCAGGACCTAAGGTGGTTGTTTCAAATCCCGGTGTCCCATATGGTCCCCCGTGCCTGCCAGGAGCTATTTCTGAGCAGACAGCCAGGAGTAACCCCTGAGCTCCGCCGGGTGTGGCCCAAAAACCAAAAAAAAAAAAAAACCATTAGATGAAATATATGTGGAGCATAGTGTGTTAGATGGATTTTTACATATGACACAAAAGTCCAGCAACAAATGGAAAAATAGATAAATTGGACAACAGATTAATTAAAATTAAAAAATGAGTTAGAGGGGCCAGAGAGATAGCATGGAGGTAGGGCATTTACTTTGCATGCAGAAAGACAGTGGTTCGAATCCTGGCATCCCATATGGTCCTTTGAGCCTGCCAGGAGCAATTTCTGAGCGTAGAGCCAGGAGTAACCCCTGAGAGCTGCTGGGTGTGACCCAAAAACCAAAATAAATAAATAATAAATAAATAAAAATGAATTAGAAAGATAGTACAGAGATTAGGGCAATTGTCTTGTATGCAGATACCTCTGGTTCACTCTCCAGTACCACACAGATGGTTCCCTAAGAAACTGCAAGAAGTGATCCCTAATACAGAAGTAAGCCCTAAGCATATTTGGGGGTATTCTCTACCAAAATAAGCAAATAAATATAAAGTTTGTACATCCCATTCAGAAAATGAGAAGACAACCCACAGAATGGGAGAAAATGTTTTATTCATATAGATATAAATGAATTGCATCTGAAATATATAAAGGAATGTTTTACTCAATGCTAGAAAGACAAACTAATTACAAATAACCAAGGCTCTAAAGAGGTACTTTTCTAAAGAAGATATATAATGGGTTAATAAACATATAAAAATGAGTACAACTTCATTAACCATCAGAAAAATTGAAATTAAAACCACAATAAGCTAAACCATTCTAAACACAGTAATGTCATTATAATCAAATTGTCAAATAAAGGCTTGAGAAAGAATACAGTGGGTAAAGCACTTGTCTTGCACACACAGGATCCAAGTTTGATCTCCAGCACCAAGAGCACTGCCATGAATAATTCCTGAGTGCAGAGCCAGAAGCAACTCCAACTCCTGAGCACTGCCAGGTTTGGCCAAAAACTAAAAAACAACAAACAACAACAACAACAACAACAAAAAACCCAGCTAGATAAGTATGGGTAAGGATGTTGAGAATTCAAACCCTGAAATGCTGTTGACAATATCAAATGCTACATACAACCTCTCTGGCAAAGAGGTCTAGGATTTCCTTTAAAAGAGTGAAACGGGGGAAAAAATAGCAGAAAAAGTACACTGAATTCAATGTTATTTAAATTTTTGAATGGTTTACTCTTGCCTAGTATTGAGCAAATAGATAATTATTTAGGAGATGTTTTCTTATTAAATATTAAATATTTGTTACACAATAAAAAAAAGTGAAACAGGGGCTGGAGCGGTGGGGCACTTGCCTTAGATGGACCAAGGTTCGATCCCCCAGTGTCCCAAGCCAGGAGCGATTTCTTTTTGTTATTGTTGTTATTTTTGTTTTTTGTTTTTGGGTCACACTCGGCAGCACTCAGGAGTTTCTCCTGGCTCTATGCTCAGAAATTGATCCTGGCAGGCTTGGGGGACCATATGGGATGCCAGGATTTGAAAGAACATCCTTCTACATGCAAGGCAAATGCCCTACCTCCATGCTATCTTTCTGGCCCCATCAGGAGTGATTTCTGAGCACATAGCCAGTTGTAACCCTGATCGGCACCATCACTGGGTGTGGCCCAAAAAGCAAAAAAAAAAAAAAAAAAAAAAGTGAAACAAAGTTTCCTATGACCTACCAATCTTATACCTGGGTTTATGTAATCAGAGAAACAAAAATGTTCTTTTCCACACAACAGGTGTATGCAAATGTTCATAGCAGCATTATTCACAATAACTAAAAAGGAGAAACTGCTCAAATGTCTATTAGTTGATGATTAGTTAAATAAAATGTTGTGTATTCATGAAATTGATCTTATTTGGCCAAAAAAGGGAATAAAATAATAGCACATAACATGGATGTATCTTCTGAGTCAGATGCCAAAGACTACAGTGCTGCAGATGGTATGATTTCATTGATATGAAATGAGCAGTAGAAGGCACAGTTATGGAAGTCAAGTCCAGGTTGGCTATGGATAGCTTCACATGCAAAAGAAGTTGACAATTCAGTTGCTAGAATTTGAGCTGTATTAAAGGGATCTGCAAGGTACAATGGGGTAATCAAAAAGCTTTGGGACTGTTTGGAAAGATGGGAGCGCTGTAGAGATTTTTAAATGCTTCAGTTGGATGTTGAAGCATATTCAGGAGTCAAGCAAGTTAGATGAGGGTGAGAAGAGCATTCTAAAAAGGGAATAGAATGTTCTAAGAGCCTGGTATAGAAAGCCTTGATAATTGTGTGATTACTTAGGTATGCCTGGATTGTAGGGTGTGTTGGGAGGTTTCGGTGGGGGTGGGGCAAGGTCAACAAGATAAGGTTAGAAAGGTATGCCCTGCTTGGGAGCCAGAACCTAGCAGAGCAGGCAAAGGTGTGCCTGCATTCAACAGAGATCAATGTTTTCTTTCAGAACAATTGCTAGTCAAGGGACTAGTGTGGAATAAACAAAGAAGTGTTCCTTTAACTTTAAACACTCCCCCAGGAAAGTCTCTGCTATGAAGCTATGAGCTTGAGCTGTCAAAAGCCAAAATTTCAAGGGCCGGAGAGATAGCATGGAGGTAGTGCATTTGCCTTGCATGCAAAGGAGGATGGTTTGAATCTCAGCATCCCATATGGTCCCCCGAACCTGCCAGGAGTTCTGAGTGTAGAGCCAGGAGTAACCACTGAGCCCAGCCGTGTGTGACCCAAAACAAACTAAACAAAAAAAAAATTTGAGACTAATCTAAGAAACTGGTGAAATGTTCTCTGTGGTATTTACACTGGTTCCTTCCTACTCACTTCCTCGTAGTACTTACACTAATATTAGTCGTAATTAGTAGTTATACTAGTTGTATTTGTTCACTTCTGTGGTTGATTTCATCAGGCTGCCTGATGAATTCCATATTTGCAGAACCTTTGTAAAAGATAATAAATATGTGCTTCCTAGAGTTTGATACCCAGCCCACTCAAACACTCAATTGATAAAAATAGATTTGC
The DNA here is from genome assembly GCF_024139225.1 of Suncus etruscus. Classification (NCBI taxonomy): domain Eukaryota; kingdom Metazoa; phylum Chordata; class Mammalia; order Eulipotyphla; family Soricidae; genus Suncus; species Suncus etruscus. Next base: position 48,146,429 of record NC_064858.1, on the reverse strand, counting down.
ACTACTGACTCTACTAATCATACTGAATTATTTCAGGCATGGAGTTTTGATGCCTGAACAGTTGAAGACAGCAAAACAATTGATCCAGAGAGTAAAATAATAATGATATGCCATTCTTTTCATCCAAGATTTCTGAAGTTTTATAGTGCGGAACACTGAATTTAACGCTTGTGCTTAAACCTGAGTTTGTGTTAAAGATTAAATAAGCAAACTCTTATTTCAAGCATATGACCTGGAAAACAAAATCACAAGTGAAGACACTCACTGAGAAAGAGATTTTTGTATCAGATTACTAAGTAAATAGAAACTAGTTAGCAGTGTGTGAGGGAGAAGCCTGAAAGAACTGATGAGTCATTGACAATGTTTAGTACTATTTGATGAGAGAGACACAGAGAAAGAGATAGGCAGAGAGAGAGAGAGAGAGAGAGAGAGAGAGAGAGAGAGAAAGAGAGAGAGACAGAGACAGAGAGACAGAGAGAGAGCACAATGACTCAGTGTGGGGAAATTACCAGTCAGAATAAATGTAAGTGACAAGGGGTCTGTCTGAAAGACATCAGAGGTGTTGAGTGGGGGAGACTTCATTTATAGCTGAGAGATTTTGAAAGATCACCTCAAGATGTAAGTGCAGGCCAGGGCTCCACCCTGCTACTTGTAAAGACAGCTCATCAAATATAGTTACCGAAGGACAGTAAGAACCATCATCACTAAAATTGGTAACCCAGGACGATTCTTCTCACCAGGAAATCTGCTTTTGGGGTCCTGTTTCGGGATTTTAATTTGAGTATATTAAATAGGAAAAAAAAAAAAACTTTTCCTGTGAAATAAAAATCCACGGGTTGTGAGAGTCACCCCAAGCACTGTGTTTCTAAATCTCAGGCAGCCAGGTCTGAAGAAGCAGGGTAGCAGCAAAGAAATAATACATCAAGCCAGTCAGGAAAGTCAAGGAGACAGTGGTATTTAAGAGTGGCTTCTTGTGTCTCCAAGCGCCAATCCAAAACTGACTTTTCTTTATTATATCAATACCCATCCACCAGGAGGGGGAAGGTCTACCTCTAGTGAGACAAAAAATACCCATCCAGTGGGCTTTTACATATCAAAGGGAAAGGTTTAAGGAAGTAGAAAGTTGGGGAAACACCTTTGTTTGGAGTTGATAGCTGGATGTCCTCTTACATTTTCCTACATGGATTCTGCGTACTACAACTTTCCCCTAAATGAATAGATCAGCATGTCAGACCCACGAGGAAATTCCAACAAGCTCAGATGTCTGCAGCATTCACATGCCTCACTCTGTTCTCTGCTAGATAGAAGGGGTTAACTTCCCCATGTCCATGTCTCTCTGTATTGCATCTTAAATGATATGTTATATGTGAACCTGGACTTGCCATAAGTAATGTTTGATGCTGTTGACTATCAGAGATATACCACCTGAACTATGTGTTCTAAGTGGTGAGATTATTAAACGCCTTTACCTTTTTTTTTTTTTTGGGGGGGTCTCACCCGGCAGTGCTCAGGAGTTACTCCTGGCTCCATGCTCAGAAGTCGCTCCTGGCGAGCACGGGGGACCATATGGGACTCCGGGATTCGAACCGATGACCTTTTGCATGAGAGGCAAACGCCTTACCTCCATGCTATCTCTCGGGCCCCTAAATGCCTTTACCTTATGGAGAATTTCTAAATCACTCAAATTAAATTTTTTAACTTGTAAAATCATGTGTTAAGGCTCTGATTAAACCCCAAACTAGTACCATTTGCTGAAGGTTTAGTATACTCTAGGGATTCTTCTCAGATTTTATTAGTGGAACCACTCTGGGTAAAGTGAGTATTGTGCATGAACCTCGGGTTATATGCAAAATGTGAAACACCATCTTTCTCAGAAGCCTTCAATTCTATTACCTACAGGCAGAGAGTAAGCAGAGGAAACTTGGCTGGAGGTGTTCTACAACTTGCTGAGAAGATCTACAAGTCATTCTGCTTTGCTCCTCTCTGCACTTGTAGGAAGCTTCTCCTTCCCACTTAGAGCAAGACAGTAGGACTGTAGTCCTAGACCTCTGTCACAAGGGGTTTGGCCTATGAGTCAGACTCAGCCACATTCGAGCTTAGGGAAGTCAGCTCGGGATTTTTCACTGATGTTTTGTTTGGGGCTACACCCAATACTTCTCAGGGCTTACTCCAGATGGTGCTCAGGTGACTATGTATGGTATTGGAGATTGAAACCAGGTAGGCTGCAAGCAAGAAAAGTGCCCCATCTGCTGCACCCTCTTTCTAGCCCCATGCTAGGGATTTTTGAAAAGGCTTTTTCTTCATAAGAAAAGGGCACCTTTGTGAGGGCATAGTCTCCTCCTGTGTGTGTGTGTGTGTGTGTGTGTATGTGTGTGTATGTGTGTGTATGTGTGTGTGGTGTATGCACATGACACATGAACCTATCAGAGGTATAGAGAAATAAGGGTGGGGACTGTTCAAAGTTGACATGCAAAAGGTGTAGAAGAGAGAAAGCAGAAACCATCAGGCACAGTGAATGGAGTTAAGGATCCAGAGGTTGTCCTTGACAACACTCTATTCAACCTGGGACTATCTTTCCTTGAACTTATTAATTTAAAATAGTAAGTCCATATGCTTGAGTTTTCTACCACTCACTATCGAAGTCATCACCACTGGATTATGGTGGGTTCTTCATCTAAAGAGGCCAGTGGCTCTGGGCTCTTGTCAATTGCTTCCACAGAGAAATTTTTTCCAAGAAGATCCAATAACCCAGATTTTAATATAAAACTAAAGATTTCATAATGTTGGCTCAAATTAAGAAAATGTGTGCAGGCTAAATAAACATATCTGACAGCCAAATTGAACCCAACTTTCAACTAACAACTTTCAACTTGATCTATCTCAAAGAGTTATTCAGAATGAAATGAGTTTACTCTCAGTAACAATGATAGTCAACGTTCATATAGCACTCAACATGAGCTAGACAGGATTCTTATTGTTACCAATCCTGCGCATATATAACCAACTCTTACATTAACTTTGAATAACTTTGTGGAAAATTATTTCTTCCATTTTTCAGGTCAAGAAAGTAAAGGAAAGAGAAGTCGTTGGGTCTGGTCATAGAGTCTAACCAAATGGAACAGGGATTTGAATATAACCCAGCTTTTATTATTCTTAGAGGGATCTACAATACAAATAAGCAATACAAATTTTGACCTGTGAGCTCAAGATACAGGGGTAAAGGTGCTTGCCTGACATGTATCCAACCCAGTTTGTTCCCTGGAATGACATCTGGTCTCCCAAGCTTCGCCAGGAGTGATCCCTGAGTACAGAGCTAGTGATACACTAACCACAGCTGAATGTACTCAACCCAAAATCAACCCAAAAATCTGACCCAGAAGAAATGCTCAGGTAATAGAAGCTCCTTTCCCTAGACTTAGAAGCAATTTCAAGGAAAGGATTAAAATTTCTTGATGCTAAAGCAAGCAACTTGCTGTTATAAAATACTAGTAAGGGGCTGGAGAGACATAACCAAAATAAGTAAAATAAAATGCTAATGAAAGTTGTCAATTGACTTGGCGCCTCAAATTCTGCTGGGTTATCCTTGTACTCTAATAAATGGAATCTATGCAGTCTTGGCTGGGAGAAGGAACAGACCTAAGCCATCTAGGATCTGCTTCTTGGCTACCCAGCTACCTAATTTCACTGGAAATTCTAAGCCTCTCCAGAAAAAAACTATTAACCGCCTCTAGTGAGTAGGGCACTTTTTGCCAGGGTCCTGAGCAGTGCGAGTTGAATTCGTAGAAGAGATACTGGCTTCTTGAAGGTAAGAGACACTATTTTGACTCTCCCCTTACAGTTAAGTCCTAGATGAATTACCAAATTGAACCTCTTACTTAATTGCTGTAGTTAGTAACTGTGGTGTTTAATTAGTTTTATCTCAACATTATCTTTAAAATAGACTCATTCAAAAACTATTCCACTAAGGGCAATACAGACCCCAAAATGGTCGGAATTACATTGACATGGAAGTGGGAGAGATCTCTATGTTCAAATGCATAGCAATGGAAAAGTAAATTTTAGTACATCCTTAAGATACACTATGTTAATTACAAAGGGTTTATAATAGAAAAATACTCTGGCCTAGTATAAAGTAAAGTTGTTTTGATTTTTGTTTGTTTTGCTCTTGGTTTTGTTTTTGGAGTTTTTGTTTGTTTGTTTGTTTGTTTTTTGGTTTTGGGGTCACACCTGGCAGTGCCCAGGAGTTACTCCTGGTTCTGTGCTCAGAAATTGATCCTGGCAGGTTCAGGGGACCATATGGGATGCCGGGATTCGAAGTCATCCATCCTGTGTTGGTCATTTGCAACGCAAATGCTTACTGCTGTGCTATCGCTCTGATCCAAATTGTTTTGAAAAAGTCTTGTTTTTTTCCTCTTGCATATTCTTTTTTTTTTAATTGTTTTAATTGTTTTATTTTTAATTCATAATTCTTCCTGAAAGAGACATGTTCACCTTTGAGGTCTCCAGTTCCTCAACTGTGTGCAGGGATAGAAATGCATCTCATAGGATTTCTTTAAATAAAATAATTTATATAGAACTGACACCTAACACAATATATAGTTATAAAATGTGCATAATTTTGATATCCCTTTCTCTTTTGGCTTCATTCATTCATTCATTTATTCATTCAGTTTACTGGTGTTGGGTACCTACCACATACCAAAATCTAAACTGGCTATTCTCTCTTGTTCTCATCCAACCCCAATCCACCATTCCCTGCCGTCCTTGACTACCAAAAGGCCAACCACCAGGGACTGCATCTCCCTAGCCTGCTTGTCATTGGTTTCTCAGAGGGAACTGGCAATCCAAATATCTAGAAGACCATGTAAGAGAGAAGTTACTTTAAGGCAAGCTCAAGCATATAATATTGGAGAATAAAAAGGGGCCAGTGGAGCTAGAAAGTAGAGGAGGACAATGTTAGAACAGCAAGAGGGACCAGCCAATGCCAGGTTCTGTAGGGGAAGGAAAAAGGATGTAGACTTTAAGATGAAGTATGTAGGAAAGATAGCACAGTGGGTTGAGTGCTTTTCTTGCACATAGCTAACCCAATCCAGTTCGTAGCATCCCATATGGTCCCTGAGCATCACCAAAATTGATTCCTGACTACAGAGCCAGGAGTAACCCCTGAGTAATTACTGGGTGTGCCCCCAAAACATTAACAAATAAATAAAAAAATAATTCAGAGAAGAGTATCAGAAAGTCTTTGAAGAGCTTCTTTTTTGAGGGGTGGGGATTTTTTTTTAATTTAAACACCACAGTTACAAGATTGTTTATACTACAGGATTTTTTTAATCACAGATAACATTGTTCATGATTGAGTTACAGTTATACAATGTACAACAACCTTCACCAGAGCACATTTCCCGCCACCAATGTCAACAGTTTCCCTCTCACCCTCCTTGATGCCCTCATCCCTCCCACCTACTCTCTACCACCTGCATTTTACTGGGAAGCCACTAGGCATCCCAGGCAAGGAGGAATACAGAGTTTAGGTGGGCAGGTATTTTACTTCTCTCTTTTTTTCTCTCTCTTTTCATGTTTGACACTGTGGTTTGCACTACAGCTAATGAAGGGGTGCTACACATGTCCCTATCATAGTAGACCTTTGAAGGGCTTCTTGTGGGGACTCTATGTACCAGGCCTGAAAGCTTCAGTCTTCTACCATGTGGGAAAAGAGGGAGATTCTTGCCACAGCTCAGACTCGACTGGAGCTGATGATGACTCCAACTAGACTGACAGCCATTGAAGTAGAGAGATGCAAACAAATTTGAGATCACTGTCAACTGGTTTCAAATTTCATAGTACTTCATTTTTCCCACCCAGTGGCCTAGGTCTCTGGAGGCTGGTGAGTACTGTAAGGTATATATATGGTAGAGAGTGGGAAGAAGGTCTGACGAGACAGTGGTAAAGACAGTGGTGGAAGGTTATGGCACTTATGTATAGTAAGTTTACAACAGTAAATGAGGTGTTTACAACACCATAAATGTTCATACTATTGTAACTTCCTGGACAATAATAAATTAAAAATCAATAAACAAAAAATTTTTATTTTATTGATTATATAACTCAAAATTATATTCTGCAAAATCATAAATCATATTCTGCAAAATAAAATCTGAAAAATCTCAAAATCATATTCTGCACCCTCTGAACTCACCCTCAGCACATAACAAACAATCTTTTTTTTTTTTTTTTTGGTTTTTGGGTCACACCCGGCGGTGCTCAGGGGTTACTCCTGGCTGTCTGCTCAGAAATAGCTCCTGGCAGGCACGGGGGACCATATGGGACACCGGGATTCGAACCAACCACCTTAGGCCCTGGATCGGCTGCTTGCAAGGCAAATGCCGCTGTGCTATCTCTCCGGGCCCATAACAAACAATCTTAATGCATAATTTCAATGGCTCCCTTATCACTATTTCTTCTTTGCTTGTTTGGAATGTGTTTGGGTGCCATACCTGGTAGTGCTCAGGGGTTACTCCTGGCTTTATACTCAAGAATCACTCCTAGCAGGCTCAGAGGATCACATGGGATGTCAGGGATTGAACCCGGGTTGCCATATGTAAGGCAAGAGCTCTACTATCTCTGCAGCCCATCCTCATTGCAAATGATTACCTACAGAGAGTACCAAAAGATAATGTTGATTGCACTATAACAAGTAGGCAGTAAAGCACAGGGTTCATAAGTACACCGCTCAATCAGATTTTCTAAACCAAACATTTATTAATGTTATTTTTCTAAACAAATAGGCACACAGCTTAGAAACCCAACACTCCAAGAATTCCTCTAGGATATTTCCAAGCCATTCTCCACACCTGAACCCCCATGGTGATGACTTTAAGGCTCTGGGGAACAGTGAGAAACATGATATCATAGGGGATCACAGACTAGGTGACTAACAAGTCAGCACATTGAAACTAAGTCTCACCTCCTTCCCTGCTTTCATCCTGAATTCTGATTTCTAACAGCACCAAGTAGCTGTGCTAGTTTTAATCTTTCTCTGAGACCACAGGTGAGAGCTATGAAGTTGACCTGCAAATTCCCATCGTGGTGGATAGGCAGGAGAGGATTCCACTGCGGACAGGCCTCAGTTTCAATCCAGGTTTCCTGGGCACCATGATCTGATCACAGGGCTAAAAACCAAGAGACTCCCAAGGCAGAAAATAATCTCAAGAGCATTCAGCAGGGGCCAGAGACTAGGACAGCAGTAGGGCGTTTGCCTCACACACGGCTGCCCTGGAAGAATCTAGATTCAAACCCCGGTGTCCCATATGGTCTCACGAGCCAGGAGCGATTTCTGAGCACATAGCCAAGAGTAACCCTTGAGCGTTACCAGGTGTGGACCAAAAACTTAAAAAAAAAAAAAAAAGAGCATACAGCAATTTGAGTGTTGTCTGTCTAGCTCCCCATCAGGGCTCATCCCCAGCAGAACCTTAAGAGCTTTCTGTGCCTGTAGTTGTTCAGCAGCATTCCCTCCCCAACCCCAACTCCTTTCAGGTAGCGTTTTGACTTTTGTCTTTGCCTTTCCAGTTTACACCCCAGCAATTTTCCCAGACTTGAACTAAAAGGTGCTTTCATTTCTCAAAAAAAAAAAAAAAAAAAAATCACTCCAGCTGAATGGGCTTCAAGTCACAGGCAGGCCCCATCTGTCCTTATTCAGCCAACTGTCAGAATGAAAGCAGGGATGGAGGCGAGACTTGGTTTCAATGTGCTGACTTATTAGTCACTTAGTCCTAGCCCTTCCTGTGACCCCTATGATCTCATATCTCCCACTGGTCCCCAAAGCTTCCCCCTGCAGTCCCTATAACCCTATTCATCAGGCCTCCTGACTCACTTTCCCTTTATTTTCCAGTTATATAACTGTCAAAGATAGTATTAGGTTAATCAACGGAAATCCCAATGTGGTTTGCTTGGGGTCGGGGGATGGGAAGTCCAAGCACTGCTTTGGGGAAATAAGAGGCTGGCCCAGATTCAATATAATGTAGATTAGATTCTTTGTTGAAAGTGACCAAACCCAACTTAAGCAAAAATTTAAAAAACAACAACAAAGGGGCCAGAGAGATAGCATGGAGGTAAGGTATTTGTCTTTTCATGTCTTTCAAATCCCGGCATCCCATATGGTCCCCCGAGCCTGCCAGGAGTCATTTCTGAGCATGGAGCCAGGAGTAACCCATGAGTGCTGCCAGGTGTGATGAAAGAAAAGAGGGAAGGAAGGAAGGAAGGAAGGAAGGAAGGAAGGAAGGAAGGAAGGAAGGAAGGAAGGAAGGAAGGAGGAAGGAAGGAAGGAAGGAAGGAAGGAAGGAAGGAAGGAAGGAGGGAGGGAGGGAGGAGGGAGGGAGGGAGGGAAGGAGGGAGGGAGGGAGGGAGGGAGGAGGGAGGGAGGGAGGGAGGGAGGGAGGGAGGGAGGGAGGGAGGAAGGAAGGAAGGAAGGAAGGAAGGAAGGAAGGAAGGAAGGAAGGAAGGAAGGAAGGAAGGAAGGAAGGAAGGAAGGAAGGAGGAAGGAAGGAAGGAAGGAAGGAAGGAAGGAAGGAAGGAAGGAAGGAAGGAAGGAAGGAAGGAGGAAGGAGGAAGGAAGGAAGGAAGGAAGGAAGGAAGGAAGGAAGGAAGGAAGGAAGGAAGGAAGGAAGAAAGAAAGAGAGAAAGAAAGAAAGAAAGAAAGAAAGAAAGAAAAAGAAAGAAAGAAAGAAGAAAGAAAGAAAGAAAGAAAGAAAGAAAGAAAGAAAGAAAGAAAGAAAGAAAGAAAGAAAGAAAGAAAGACCCAGAAAAACAAAAACTAACAAAGAACAAAGGGAATTTACAACAAGATGGTAGTCCCTAGTCCTATCCCTCAACAGCCTCAATGTAGCATTTCTCAGTTCCAGCATCCTGAAGTCAAGTTTCTGCTCACTTTGGTTGACTTCCTGAGATGTATATGGTTTGATATTTTCATGTCTGGCTCATATGTTTCTCCTGGATTTCGGAGTCAAATCAGCACTAACCAAAATGCTTGGATGGAGAATGGGAAGGACTCAAAGGGACTGTGGCAGGCAGAAGCAAAAATAAAATAAAATAAAATAAAATAAAATAAATCCACATTTGCCCTTAATTATTCGTCCCAGTACTTACCAAGGGCTAAGGATTGAACCCAAGACTTTATATTTAAACAAAGCATGTATTCTATTCAGCCACATCCTCAGCCCCTTTAGTCATTAATGAATCACAAGACCTTGGCAACTCTTTCCACATCTGGCCTGCTTCTTGAGCTAGGAAACGAGAAGGATGAACTCTATATCCTCTAAGACCCCTTCTACTTCTCACACTTTATCATTGTAACAAATTTCTCATTAAAAATGCCATGTAATTTTCTCACTTTCCTTCTATTGAAGTGAAGGATCACAGAGACATAACCACCACTAAATGGTTTTTATTTTAATTGCAAGGTCCCCAGCTCCATGCTGTCTCACAAGCATAAAAGTTGAAAATCAAGGATCCACACAATAAACCAGTTGATTTGATTTGTAAATCCCAGCCTAGATTCAGCCTTCTCCATCCACTAAGACTGCTGTCCAGTTTCAGAGAAATGACCAACACTGTAGCTGGTGCTAATAGAGAGGGAGAAAGGAAGTGATCTAAAGCAGCCATTCTCTGCTTCATGAATGCAATCAAAAATTATCGTGCACTGCAGTTATTTCAACTGCTATCCAAGACTCTGACATGAACCATGAAAATACAGCTTCTATTCTAGCCTTGAGTAGGAGACATACAAATAAATCATTGATTAGAAATTCAAAATGTCAAGGGCTGTGCAACACAATAAGTTGGTTCAGATGAGAGGCACCAACCTCACTGGTTGGTTTAGGACATGAGGAGATGAGATAAGATAGTCAGGGAAGCCACCCTTAAAGGGAGAAAATCCTAAACAGGGCCCTGGAAAGAGGAAAATAATTCAGTTTAAGAAGAAAAGCAGAGAAAGCTCCCACATATGTACCACATCAGATCATGCTGTCACTTGTTCTGGAGACTAAATAGGGAAATGGCAACAGGCAAGGCCTTTGGACAAGAAAAACTGAGAAGACTTTATTAAGTTTGTTTGAAACACTGAAAAGCTTTTGAAAAGCAGAGAGGAAATTTTACTCTTGTACTGGTTGGTTGGCTTTGTTGAATCATTGTGAATATGCAGCTGCAAAGTGGTTGGTGATTGAGTTTCAGTCATACTATGTCCAACACTCTTCACCAGTGCACATTTTCTACCACCAATGTCCCCAGTTTCTCTTCCACCCTCCTAACTGCCTGCCTCTATGGCAGACATTCTTTCTTCTCTCCTCCTCCTCCTCCTCCTTCTCCTCCTCCTCCTCCTTCTCCTCCTCCTCCTCCTTCTCACGGTGGACCATCTGGGACGCTGGGATTCAAACTGATGACCTTCTGCATGAAAGGCAAATGCCTTACCTTCATGCTATCCCTCTGGCCCTCCCTCCTCCTCCTTCTTCCTTCTTCTTCTTCCTCTTCCTCCTCCTTTTCTTCCTCTTCCTCTTTCTCCTCCTCCTTCTTCTCTCTCTCTTCTTCTATTTCTTCTATTTATTTTTTGTTGCTTTTTTTGTTTTTGGTTTTTTTTGCCCCCACCCCCGCAGCACTCAATGGTTACTCCCAGCTCTGAGCTCAGAAATCGCTGGAAGGCACCAGGATCCATATGGGATGCCAGGATTTGAACCACCTTTGTCCTGGGTCAGCCGTTTGTAAGGCAAATGCCCTATTATTGTGCTTTCTCTCCAGCCCCATTCTTTTATTCCTTTTAGACACTATAATTTGCTATACAGTTACTGAAGGGGTATCATGGGTATCACTTTATCTCCTGTCAGCACCCAATTATTATCCAGAGTGATCATTCCCAACTATCATTATCACAATGGTCCTTTCTCTGCCCTAACTTTATTCCCCCACTCTTTGTAGCAAGCTTCTTACCATGGAATATTTAGTTCTGCTCTTTCTTCACTCCACCCATGCAACTGTGTCCCCTTGGGCCCTGTCTCCCATTATTTTACATTTGTCTTTCTTCTCCTCCACTCCATTTCTTTCCTTCTCCTCACTAAACTATGGGGCCAAGAATATTCTAGACAACCTCCATTTAAATCACTGCATTTCTTCATGCAGTTATTCTAATCCTGCATATAAGTTATATCATCATTTAATATAATATATTCTGTTCCATCCAAATTATAACAAATATGATTTCATCATTCCTTACAACTATGTAGTATTCCAATGTATACATGTACTACATCTTTATAATCTACTCATCTGTTATTGAATATCTAAGTTGATTCCAATTCTTAGTTACTGTACTGAGTATTGTGAGGAATAACAACCTGATGTTCAGATGCATTTTTCTGTCTCCAAGTACATGATCCTTTGAAAGCTTATGCATGAGCAATTATCTTCTTTCCTACCTTTAAGCCCAGGGTCCATGTTTTTTTTTTTTTTAATGAATTTCTTTCCTGGGGCTAGATACTCAAACATGGAATTGCTGGGTCATATGGCAGCTCAATTCTGAGTTTACTGAGAACCTCCATACTATTTTCATGCAGGTTAAACCAGACAGTTGCATTCCCACAAGCAGTGTATGAGAGTTCCTCTTTACCACATCATCGCCAAAACAGATTGTTCCTAATATTTTTAATATGTGCCATCATCTCTGCTATGAAATGATATCTCATTGTCATCTTGATTTGGATAATGATAAGAGATTGCAGAGGGATGCAAATAAACAAAACTGTACTCAAGGCAGAGAGAAAATATGGGTGATAAGGTGCTGGCCTTGCATGAAGCTTTGATCTGGTTCAATCTCTTAGTCCTAGGTACTCCATGGCTTCCATGTACTACTAGGAGTGCCTTGAGCCACTAGATGCTGTCAAAAACCAAAAATACAAAACATGTACTAATTGGGCTGCAAAACTGACAGTTTTTTAAGTCAGCATTAACATTTGATCAACTGAAAACCTTAGACTAGAAAATAAGCAGTTGCCCAAATCTATCACAGACTCATTTACACAGGCCTCACAATCTCCATCCACAAGGACAGTCTATTTGCAATGCCCTGGTTATCAAGGACCTTGGCTAGACAAGGAAACAAAGACTTAAACAAAATTTTTTTTAACATTTGACTTTAAAATATTCTAGACTCTGTCTTTTCTAGCTTTGGCATTCAAGCTGTTTCACTAAAACTTAAGAAGCAATAACAGTGACAAAGACAATTTCTTTGAAGTTTCAAAGCTCTGAAGCTGATTCATATCCACTATCTCATTTGAGTTTTTCAGTCACCCAGAATGGCAAGTTGATGAAATCTCCGCAATAAAGACAAGGAACTGGGATTCAGCAAGGCAGCACCAGGACTGGAGTGGCAGAGCCAAGTTGCAAGCCTCCTCATCTAACTTAAATCTGGTATTTTATTTTTTAGAAAAGCCAAACAGTCAACAAAACAAAACACAGAGAGAAAAATTGGGCTGCAGAAAATAAAGTAAGAGTGGCTTAGGCCTTACATGAGGGTAAGGTGTTCAAAACAAACACATTTTTCATATAGACTACTATGGGTTCTCTGGGGGAGGGTGGGTTTATTTTCCAGTTACACAAGAGGGTTATTAGTTTAAAGGCTCTTTTTTTTTCCATTCAAAATGACTCATAACCTTTGATAGTCATGCAGTTAATGATATCTCAGGTATAGTTTCCCTCTACTCCTGAGCACAATCCTTTCTCACAGAACCCCACAAGCTTCTTCTGGGAAGAAGGCTGGAGTTCCCAAATGGCTTCCAGACTAACTGAGCTGTTCACCATCACCCTGATGCAGCTGCTCTCCAGAAGTTTTCTTCTCTCTCTTCTGCTACATCTAAAAGCCATGATTAGACAGGAAGAAAACTGCCTGCAATAAAGGCAGACTGTGGGGGAAAAAAGAACTAGAATGTAGGGAGGGAAACTGGGGACAATGATGATGGGAAGTGGGCACTGGTGAAGAGATGGATTAGAACATTGTATGCCTGAAATTCAACTATATACAACTTTGTAACTGTATGTCTCACAGCAATTCAAATTTAATTTTTTAAATTAAAACAATGATTATAATAAAATTGCTTTAATTTTTAAAAACAATGATTTTGAATTTCAGAGAGGGAAGGGATAAGGAAGTAGAAGGAAAAGAGAAGGAAGAAGAGAAAAAATATATCCCTGGGATCAGAGAGTTAGAACAGGTAAGGCACTTGCTTACACATAGCATGCAGTCAGTCCAGGTTCAATCCCCAGCATTGTTTATAATCCCCAGGGCACCACCAGGAGTGATGCCTGGGCACAGAGCCAGGAGTCAGTCCTGAGCACTACTGGATATGGCATAAAATACAAACTGAAAAACGAAGCCCTAGATGGAAAAAAATTATTGTGTAAAGTTACATTTTTTAGGGCCAGAGAGATAGTACATGCAGTCACTTCTAGTTAGAAGACACTCCCCACCCAACATAGGTCCCTGAGCATTATGGACAATATCTCTAGAGCCCCCAACTACCACTAGGGTGGTCTGAGCATCATGGAACACTATGCATATGCAACACCACATTTTCAGGCCATTGCATTACCAGCCAGTAATCCCTCATGTAATCATCCAAAAATCACCAGGGGAGGCCCCTGGGCCTTGTGAACACCACTTGAGAGACTCCACAAATAAGTTATATTCTTATTTCTAGGGAAAAAAGAGAGTAGACCTTAACAGAGAAATCATAGATATAACAGTTGATTGATTCACTCCACAAACATTTCTTGAGATCCTACTGGTGCCAGAGATTGTGAGAGGTGTTGAGAAAAAGCACACAATTGGAAAAGACTAATAGAATGAGTCTCTTTATTGGGGGTACAGTGGTGTACACTGGGTTCTAGACTTTAAAACAGAATTAAAATTCATGGGGCCGGAGCGATAGTACAATGGTACGGTGTTTGCCTTGCATGCAGCTGACCCAGGATGGGCTCATGTTAGGTTCCCTACATTCCATATGGTACCCCTGGCCTTCCAAGAGCAATTTCTAAGCACAGACCCATGAGTAACCCCTGAGCACCACTGAGTGTGGACCAAAAACAAAGAAAAAAAAAGAAATTAAAATTCGTGCAGTGTGTTGGGGATGGAGTATGGTTGTACTTTTAAGTTTAATACCCATGGAATAAAGAATTGTGCAGAGAATAAAATAAAAATAAAAGAGTCAGGGGCCGGGCGGTGGCGCTAAAGGTAAGGTGTCTGCCTTGCCAGCGCTAGCCTAGGACGGACCGTGGTTCGATCCCCCGGTGTCCCATATGGTCCCCCAAGCCAGGAGTAACCCCTGAGCGTCAAACGGGTGTGGCCCAAAAACCAAAAAAAAAAAAAAAAAAAAAAAAAAAATAAAAGAGTCAGAGAGACAATGTATTTGGAAGGTCATTTGCCTCATGTAGCAAATGCCACATGGGGCCACCCAAAATCAAATATATAAATAAGAAATAAGGCTGGAGCAATATTGTTGTGGGTAGGGTGCTTGCCTTGCATGTGGCTGACCCTGGTTCAATCCCTGGCACATAATATGGTCTTCTGAGCACAGTCAGGAGTGATTCCTGAGCTGAGCCAGGAGTAAAACATATACACCAATAGATGTGGACCCCAAATAAAAATTAAATTAATGAATAATTTAATTTAATTTAAATAAGAAACATTCTCCAGGAAGGCATAAACCAGCCCTACAAGGATTACAGGGATGAATGACTTTCCAAAGCTATCCTAGATAGTGATTCCTGTTGTGTATTCTGACACATGGCAGACATTGTAAACTCTGTCTTCTCTGTTGTGCTGTGTCCTGAACTTTGAACCGCTCCATCCAGATCCTTACCTGAGGGCACTTCTTCAGAGGTGAGTTGTCCCAGCTCACAAAGGGAGGAGCCAGAGGGATGCAGGTACTCTGCTTCTTGGTCAAACACAAATTCTAGCCAATGAACCCCATCATAGCTACGTAGGAAAAAATAAACACACTAAAAGTGTGACAATGGAGAAAAAACACAGGCCAACACTATGCATAGAGAATGAAGATAGCAGCTCTGACCAAAAAGTGCCAACCACTTAGTGTGGGGAGCTGAGGCCTAGTAAGTCTCCACCAGAAGCCTGAAGCCTAATAGTCTCTAGCAGTCTCTCAAGAGGCCTGAACAAGGATGCAGTCTGCCTTTACTAAGGTCAATCTATAAGGCTATGTGAGGCATTGTAGCAAGCCAAAGGGAACTGAGGCCAGTAACCTTGAAAGAAAAACATATTTTAGACAGGGCATATTCTAAACACATCCAAGCCAAAGGGAACACTGACCCAGTAGCCTTGGGAGAAAAACATATTCTAGACAGAACAAATTCTAGACACATCCAGTGGGTTGGAAGAAGCAATATTTGTTATCTATGTAGCCAGGTGCTAGGGGGAGTTATGTTAGGGGGTCATTGCTTATTATGTAGCTAGACGACTTGAGGAATCTTAGGGAAAAAACTTATGCTGTTATATGTGTAACTACAAGCCTTGAGAAGTAGTTAAAACAAAGTATTTTGCTCTACACTTTTTTTTACTGCTCTTTGTTTGCCACCACCCCCCCCACCATGAATGATATATAATGATCTGCCCTCTTTTCAATGAACGAAAGCTAGCTGATTCTCACTAGTTTTCCCATTTTCTTTGTCTGTGTGTGTTCTTTGTATGTCCTGAACCCATATTCCCTCTGAGAAATTAACCCACGTTTGTGGTTTCCCTGCAAGGGAGCCCACAAGTTAGCATCTCAGGTAAATTTAAAGAAGAAATATGAAGGATTTTTATAGAACTCAAAGAAAGCATAGATCAAGCTGAACAGTCCACAGATAAGAATCAAGAGGATATAAAGATAGAAATCAGAAAATTCCAAACTGAAATAAGAAGTCTTAAAAAACTTGGTAGGCAAAGTGAAAACCTCATTGGAAAGCCTCTCCAACAAAGTAAAAGCAGCTGAGGACCAAATCAGTGAGCTGGAAGATGAGATGCAGAACAACTCCATACAACAGAAGATATTGGAAAAGATCCTTAAAGCAAATGATCAAACAATAAAAAAAAATACTCAAAGAATATGAACAGATGAAAAAAGAAATCTTTGATAAACTCAAGAGAAACAACATAAGAATCATTAGAGTCCTAGAGACCTAGAGAAAAAAATCATCAAGAAGACTCAACAGTCAAGGACATCATTGCAGAGAAAATTCCAGAGCTAAAGATTGAATGTAACAAATTCCTGCATTCTCAAAGAGTACCAGCTAAAAGAGACCCAAAGAAAGGCACGCCAAGACATATCCTAGTCACAATGACGAATCCCACAGAGCTAGAATACTGAAAGCAGCAAGATCAAAAAGGGAAATTACATTCAAAGGAGCATCCTTAAGATTTACAGCAGATATAGTCATAGGAAATTCTCAAGGCCAGTGGTGGGATATTGTGATAAAACTGAACGAAATGGATGCTTCACTAGAATACTGCACCCAGCCCGACTCATGTTCAGGTTTGAAGGAAGGATACATAGCTTCACGTATAAGCATCAGCTCAGAAACTTTACAGATGCAAAACCAGCCTTAAATAAAAAGCTGAAAGATCTACTTTAAGACAAGACAGACCAACAGGCACACCAAACTTATACACAAAGTTGACAATAAATCCCATGACAACGTCATCTACTGCAATGCTAATGGACTAAATGCAGCAGTTAAGAGACACAGAGTGGCAAAATGGATCAAAAAGATGAATCCAACCTTCTGCTGTCTATAAGAAACACACCTGAATAGTCAGAACAAACATAGACTCAAAATCAAAGGTGGGAGGAATATAACACCCTCAAAAAAGCTGGAGTGGCCATATTAATATCAGGCAAAACAAACTTCAGACTCAGACAAGTTGTAAGGGACAAAGATGGACATTTTGTACTAATCAAATGATATGTGCAACAGGAAGAAATCACACTACTAAACATATATGTACCCAATGAGAAACCAGCAAAATATCTAATACAATTACTGACAAATTTGAAAGAGAATATCAATAATAACACAATAATTTTGGGAGACCTCAACATGGCTCTGTCAACACTTGATAGGTCAACCAGATTGAAGCCCAACAAAAATATACTAGACCTGAGAAGAGAAATGGAAAAAAGAGGCCTAGTATAATAAATAAATAATAAAAAATGAGGCCAGCCTGTAGGGGGAGTGTGAGGGGTTGGGGGTGGTTTCCAGTATCTAGGCAATTTATTAATGAGAATTAATTGATGGGAATTAACTTTGCTAGAAAAAAGCTTCTGGGGTTAGATTTTGCATGGAGCATTCTTAGAACAATCATAATTTTCCAATCAAAGATACTTAGCAATATGTTAGTGGGCTCTGTAAGAAGAGTAAGAAGAGTCTACCCCATGGCGTATCATTTAGCATGTGTCAAGCATCCAGATTCCTTTCCTGGAAGCTGATGATGGGGACTAATCTAGACATATTTGTTTTTACTGCCCTTATAATAGTGCTGCAAAGGAATTCTGGGGTTAAGAGAGGTTAGAAATTTGCCCATTGTCAGTTTTCAATTCCAGGGGTCAGTTTCAATTTCTCTCTTCAACACAAGTTTGTAAACAAAAGGTAAAGTAGGTTGGCAGCCTTGAGGGTTGGGTGTAACAATACCTATATATCCTTAAGCAAGTCACATTCTTCTGGTCTTATTTTTCTCATCTCCTATGACTAAAAGACTTCACAGGAGCCCATTATGAAGATTGTCTCAAGGACAAGAGAATAACAAGGAAGATAGTGTTATGCTAGCTATGAGACAAGACAGAGAGATCCTGTATGTGTAGTTTGGCATCCAGAAATACATAGAGCTTTTCATTAGTATCAACTTCATTTCTCAACTGCTGTTCTGTATACTCCACACTAATCCTCACAACAATCTTGAAAGATTCAGATGTGTGGTAGACATGTATGTCCTGTTGAGTCTACCTGCCATTGCTCCATTTCCTGGAAAAAGCAAACTCCTGGATTGGAGAGATAGTAAAGGAGTTAAGTCACTTGCCTTACATGCAACAGATTTGCTGTAACCCTTGTTTGATTCCCAATACTACACTACCAAGAGTGATCTGTAAACACAGAACCAGGAGTAAATCCTGAGTAACTCCCCAACATAGCAGGCTCCCTTCTTTTGAAGAACTACAATGCCACCAACACATCTCTCCCTGAGTACTGTGAAGTATAGTAAAGCCTTTGAGAAGCCAACTGGTCCACGGCATAGAAAGTGAGCCATGTGAGCCTTTAAAGTGATTCTCAAGAGAAACCTCTCACTCTAATTTAAAAAAAAATATATATATATATATAGTTATGTACATGAATATGTATATGAATACATCCCTGGGAAACAAAAATTTTCAAATATAGAAATGAGCAGAGGTCAAATAGAAGTTCTCATACAACATTATAGAACCTAATTCCCATGGACAGTGTGAGGAAGCTATGCCTACCCCTCCTGAGTTTAAAGAAGTCAAGAAAACAGGTTCTTCTGATTAACTCCCCTTTGTTCCACTAAATTTAGTTAAGCACTTTTGAACTAGTTTGTGTTAGTTGTCTGTGACTGTGACGTGTAATCAGAAGATCTGTCTGATAGGAGTGTTGACTTATTCTTTCTACTTTCTCAGTCTCTGGTTTTTCCTTCATCTGACCTAGTGAATGCCATCCCAGTTACCAAATTCCAAAGTCAGATCTCTCTCTCACTTTCACTTGCTCTCTCTTGCTGTTTCTCACTTCTCATTCTCTCTTGCTCTCTCTGTTTCTATTTTCCTCTGCTCTCTGTCTCTCTGTCTGTCTGTCTGTCTGTCTCTCTTTCCCTACCCTATCCCATACTGAGAAGAGAAAATCAGGGGCCCCTTACATGTACTGAAGACTTACTGTAGAAGTGAAAGTTGAGTACATAAATGAAACCTTATAAACCACTGACCTCATGGAGGCAGCTGCCATATTTCCTAGATACGTACTATCCAGAATCTCCAAAGAGAGGCCCTCAAAGACTATGCTAGAGGCCGAGATATAGCTTGATGGGCCAAGCACATGCAAGAAACCTGGTTAGATTCCATCAGAGCCTGCAATAACCCCTGAGCAAAATAGGAGTGTCCCCTATACCAAAACTGAACTGGAGTATGAGGCATCTCTGGCCAAAGAATGGTGTGGCCCAGGGAAGGGTTTCCTGGTGGGAAGAAACCTGTTGTAAGAATTCACTGTCAAAGTTAGCTATGAGTAGAGCCATCTGGAAGAAAACAGGGGTACCTTGAGCTAAGGGACTTAACCAAGGTCAAATACTTCTAAGAAAATATGTGGCTCTCAAGAAAAAAATCCAGCCTGCTCTACTGAAAGTTTCTCACTCACTTTTCAACTTGCACTTTACCCTCAGGCCTCTAGATTTCCAATCTAATGTTTTTTCCACCAAGTCAAACTGCCTTTCCACTGCTATCCATCCAGATATTGTAAAACATGGCTTAAAATGTAACAGTAGTTGTCAGGGAGGAAAAATAGTACTTAATCAGAACCAAGAAGAGAGAAAAACAGGCTTAATTACACTTGACAATGAAGCCATTCTTGAGTCTCTGAAAGACCATTACCAATAGCATTTATTAGACACCCAAACCATGATTTGGAATTTTCTCATGTGAACCAACCATTTGTAAATTCTTTGAAACTTTTGAAGTCTGTAAAGAGGCCTGGGAGATGACAGTAAGGTAAGATAAGGTAAGTAAGGTAAGAGGTAAGAGGTAAGATGCTTTCCTGACTCAGTCAAACCTGGTTGATTCCCAACATCACACTTTCAGGTATGCTTTCCAGCCACCACCAAGTCTATACAAACAACAATAATAACAACAACACACACATACACACAAAATATGTGATCACTGTGCTGTCTTGGGGCAGAGTGATAAGCCAAGTAGACATGTTCTCTGACAATGTTCTTTGTGATAGGGGCTGAAGAGATCAGGGAAAACAAATGTAAAATAAACACATACAAAGGAACAAGTGAGGGGCAGGCAAGGTGGCGTTAGAGGTAAGGTGCCTGCCTTGCAAGCACTAGCCAAGGAAGGACCGTGGTTCAATCCCCTGGTGTCCCATATGGTCCCCCCAAGCCAGGAGCAATTTCTGAGTGCTTAGCCAGGAGTAACCCCTGAGCATCAAACGGGTGTGGCCTGAAAAACCAAAACCAAAATCCAAAAAAAAAAACAAAAACAAAAAAAACCAAAGAAACAAATGAGAAGAAGGATTTAACAGGGAGATGAGAAAGAGGGACATGATGTAAAGGCTTAGAAAAACATAGTTTGAGGGATGTGCAGCCTCAGAGGTATAGTGCAGCTCCAGACAGAGTAAGCAGACACCCAGCTGGTGTATATTAAAATGACTAAGTGCACTTGAGGTATCATATTTAAAGGTGCACAGGCTTGTAGAAAGCCAAATGGTCTTAGACCATCACGACTGGTCTCAAAAACTATCATGATTGCTTTCAAGAATCAAATTTTCTCAGAGAAGGAACCATCTTGATTGGTCTCAGGAACTAAATATTCTCAAGAACCATTACGATTGGTGCTCCTGTAGCAGTGACTCATCTCACATGAAGGGAAGTCCTGAGCAGGGCCACCAAGGAGTCATGTTGCAGCCTAAGACTAGGGAGAAATGTGTCCTTCCTTATAGACTCGTCACAATATCCTCATATGTGTGAGCCAAGTGAGAAAAACAATGTTTTTGTCATCTAGGGGCTGGAGTGATAGCACACCTGATAGAACACTAGCCTTGCACACAGCTAACCTGGGTTCAATCTCCAGCATATCCATATAGTCCCATGAGCACTGCCAAAACTAATTCTTAAGTTCAAGGCCAGGAGTAAGCCCTGAGCATTGCCAGGTATGTACCCCCAAATAAATAAAAAACAAATTCAGTCTCTAACATCTAAAGACGTGATTATAAACCATATAAAGCATTGCCCTGCATTGCCCATTCTGGTCACACACATTATAAACCTCAAATATGCTTGTGGGGAATGTAAATATGGAGGATCCAGGAGCATTGTGCTTATTACAAATGTGTGTTCCAGGGGCCAAATCGACAGCACAGCTGATAGTGGCTTGCCTTGCATGCTGTTGACCCAGTTTCAATCCCCAACATCCCAAGCCCACCAGGAGTGATTTCTGAATGAAGAGCTAGGACTATCCTTGAGCAGTACTGGGCGTGCCCAAAAATAAACAAAAACATTGTACTTGTCACACAACTCTGAAGGAAGGCAACATGGACAATGACCTGCCTTATTTCCATTGCTGGCATCTGTTCATCATGATTTTATTTTACATTTATGTTTCTGCTTTAAAGTAGTATATTTTATTGTTATTTCTCCTGATTACTAGTTTTCTGCACCACCATTCTTCCCTCCCGCCATGAATTCTGTGGCCAGAAATGGAGTGTATCATGTTGCCTCACCCTAAACCAGACTCTGGTCTTGAACTTCAACTTTTAATATTTCCACAGGCAGCAATCTACAACATGGCTTTTTTTTTCTTACAGTGTACCTATTTCATCCAGTGTGAGTATAGATAATGTCAAATGTGAACTTTAAAGGGCCCAAGATTCTCTTGCAGAACATTGTCTTCAGCACATGCCAATTCTTGGAATTGTAGTTTGGATGAAAAAGCAAGAAATTAATAGATCATTCTCCTACCAAATTCTCTTGCCTGAAAATACTGGTGGATGGACACTGTAGAATGGCACCATCTGGTTTCAGTGCTTTTTTTTTTTTTTCCTGCAGAAAAATAAATCATGAGTAACAAAATTTTTGCTTTGTTTTAAGAAGATATATAGCCATGCTATGGAGTTCAGTGGGGAAAATGTTAGAGCCTAGATTTTATTCAAGCAATTATTTTATTATGAAAATACTTTGGAAGCAAATCTTCTAACTCATTAGAAGCCAGGTGCAATCTGAACCAAATTAAAGATAACATTTCCCTGGTCTAGGTTCCCAGTATCAACTAGGCAATACACAAAGACAATAACCATTGCTCAATAAATGTCAAAGAATTCCTTGAACAACATTATGTGTGTGCCTGTTTTTTAATCAATAGGACAGGGCCTGTGGTGTTTTCCTGGAGGACTGTTCTCCACGAGATCGTAAAATCAAGCAAACCCTGCTAAGGCATGGTAGTCCCACTGTGTTTGAGAAGAACCAGGATAGAGCTGCTGTTCAAACGTTTCCACAAACTACACGAGTGTAAAAAAAGGAACAAAAACACAGCCACACCCAGCTCAGCAGTACAGTAAGTCCTGAATGAACATCATGGCTAAATTCTGGGAAACTACAGCTTGAAGTGAAATGACACTTAAGGAAACCAAGTTCTCAAATAACATTTCGTTGTCCAATATCAGTTGAACTCTTTATTATCAATGTTTTATAAAAACAGTGTTATTTAAGGACCTACTGGACTAACTGTGTGACCTTCAGCAAGCAATTTAATCTCTCCCTTTTTCTCCAGTATTAATCAGAGTGCTACGGCCTTGAATCCTAGTGTTGTGAGGTTAAATTACAAACTCTTCTTGTAGCACAGACTTTGTGGGCTTTTTCCTCCCACAACCAACTCCTCTTTAAAGAAATAGAGTGTTTTCCTCCCTTCTTTGTGGATAGTTGCTCACTACCAAATTCAGTTTTTGAAAGACTCCCAGCTTGAGGATATTTCCTGATCCTGACTGCTAGGTGCTGTTTTTCAGACTCCACAAGACCAGGTGGTAAACTAAAATTATACTCCAGACTTTACTTACCCCCATCAGATTATTTCAAAAGACTTAAAGGGGATATGTATATTTCCTTCATATATTTCTTTAAATGTATTTCCTTAATCAGTATAATTCTTGTTGTGTAGTTCTTTATTTCCTATGTATTTCCTTATACATTACCTTATGTAGTTTTCCCCATCCCCCCTTTTTTTTAGATTTGTTTAGTAGTAAATTCTAGTAGATAAGTTTCTCTTGGGTTCTGAGTTCATGTTAGAACCAGATTATAGGAATTTTTTAGCTTGTTATTTTTTACCCCCATAATCATCATATGCACAAGTGGCATTGTTCCTTTGCATAAACACATTAAAGTGGGGAAATCTTATGTATAGAAAGAAGTTCTTATCTAATAAGGATAGGAACGCATAAATTTCATATTGCAGGGGTACCTTTCACCCTGACAGAGTGATTTGACCTAGGTTTCAGTCAATCAGAATAGGCCCTTTGTTCATCTCTAAATCTTGGATACCTTCTTTGGAACTGGCACAGTTTTCTGCACCAGCACCAGGAATTGAACTTCTACCAGGGAAAGCTCTAATGCTGACTTGGCACTGACTTGCTCCAGTGGGTTCACATGACATCCTGATGACTCAGAAACAGCAGCAACTTGCTCTCAGGGCAGGTTTCCCTGCATCAACACCTAACAGTGAGATAAAACCAGAAGATGCTCTGACCCTGACTTCGATATTGACATATCTTGTCAAAAAACCAGTATCTCTAATTACAGAAACCTGACTGTGACAATTGAGATTGTGGAGAACTTTTCTTGGGACCATGAAGAAAGACTTTGGGGTTAAACAACTTAGTATGCCTGGAGTTTGTAGTTGGTTTATGGCAGGATGCTTTATGGGTAGAGTCTTCCTAGTTTGGGGCCAAAGAATTTTCCTTTCTAGTCTCCCCAAGTTTTGCTGCATCTATGCAAAAAACTGTCTCCTCTCCTTTTTTGTTCTGTGTTTTTTCTTCTTTTTTTCTTTCTTATCTTCTAAATAGTGGCTCCTGACTTTTTCATAAAACCCTGGAACACAGATTACTTTGTTTTACCTCATATTTCTGCATTAAGAAGAAATTAAGAAGAAAGAAAAAATAAAAGAAAGGATGAGGCCAGGGGCCACGTGGTCTCAGGTGTATTGGTGGAGGAAAAAAAAAGAACAAAACTAAATATTCAAGCCAGAGTCAACAACAATAAAATCAAGAGACCTAAACTTTTTTTTTTTTTTTTGGTTTTTGGGTCACACCCGGCAGTGCTCAGGGGTTACTCCTGGCTGTCTGCTCAGAAATCGCTCCTGGCAGGCACGGGGGACCATATGGGACGCCGGGATTTGAACCACGGACCTTCTGCATGAAAGGCAAACACCTTACCTCCATGCTATCTCTCCGGCCCCAAGAGACCTAAACTTTAACAATCTAAACTTAAATGGGCCTTATATTGGCAGGCTAGGGGCCAAAGGGTAGTGGTAGAGGAGGCACTCTGGTGGAGGAAGGTTGCCACTGGTGGTGCAAATGGCCCTGTTTCACTGTATATCTGAAATTCAACTATGAAGGACTTTGTAGATCACAATGGTTTCAATAAAATAAAATTAAAAATTATTTTTTAAAACGAATGTTTTGTTTGTTTTAATGTTTTGGTGTCTTAGGCTACACCTGCAATGTTCTGGGTTACTCCTGCCTCTGAGCTAGGAAATCAATCCTGGCAGAACCTGGGGGAGAATAGAGGATGTCAAGAGTCAAGCCCAAACCAGCTGCCTGCAAGGCAAAAGCCCTATCTGCTGTACTATCTCTCTAGCCCTAAAACTCTTGTTTTTGTATCTTTTTTTTTTTGGGGGGGGGCCCACACCCGGTGGTGCTCAGGGGTTACTCCTGGCTGTCTGCTCAGAAATAGCTCCTGGCAGGCAAGGGGAACCATATGGGACACCAGGATTCGAACCAACCACCTTTGGTCCTGGATCAGCTGCTTGCAAGGCAAACGCCGTTGTGCTATCTTTCCGGGCCCAAAACTCTTGTTTTTATAGCTACCAGACCAGGCTGTATAGAATCAAGATTCCATTTTCTAGCTTCCTTGACCGCCAGAAGTCTTCACAAGGTTCAATATGATCAAGGAAATCAAAGCAACAAATGATTATAGAAAGTTAAGAATCATCATGAAGTAATAAGGAAATGGCAAAGCAACGAAGAATAGCTCAGACTTTTCACTTCTATGAGGCCATCAGATTGACAATGAACTGACAATTATGTGAATGAAAATTCAAGTTTTCTCTGGCTTATGCTATACTACTTTGAGTCTCAATTCTTTACTGTTGTTGTTGTTTTGTTGTTTTTTTTGTTTTGTTTTTTTCTTTTTTGGGCCACACCCTGTGATGCTCAAGGGTTATTTTGGCTATGTGCTCAGAAATTGCACCTGACTCAGGGGACCATATGGGATGGCTGGGGGATCAAAGCAAGGTCTGTCCTAGATCAGCTGCGTGGAAGGCAAATGTCCTACTGCTGTGCTATCCCTCCGGCCCCTTTGAGTCTCTATTCTAATGGATAAAACCTGTTTCATAACTGATAGTCTACATAAAGTGAGTGGTAAGTAACTGACACATTATAAACATGCTATAAATGTCAGCCATGATAGAACGATGATGATTAACATGTCTACTCTCACTCAGAAGAGCATCCAAAAATTAAAAGGCACAAAAATGCAAGCACATTTCTCTTTCTACCTTTTATTCGGTTATCTGACTTAAGTGAGAATAATTCACACATATGTAAGCAAAGGACATCTTATTAATTCATGGAATTCCATTCTCTTCAGTATACCTGGGCTGACAAGAGACCTTCCTAAGGAAACAGATTTAGTTGAAAAATCAAACTGCTTCACCATATGCTTTCTTCCCCAAACCAGGAATCAACCACTGTTAGCATCTTCCATATTTGTATCACATCATTGATAAGAATGTTAACACCACAAATATGCTTGGCCTCAATGAGATGGCCCTTGTCTACCCAATTTCCAGCAGATCTTGACACTCCTTCAGAAGAAATTGCCTATTCTCCCCACCATGTGTTAATGTCTACCTAAGAAGCTGTATCCTTAAGAAGTAGTTCATGAGGAGCCAGAGCAGTGGCACAAGTGGTAGAGCATTTGCTTTGCACGCACTAACCTAGGACGAACTGCAGTTCGACACAACCCCCCACCCAACGTCCCATATGGTCCCCCAAGCCAGGAGCAATTTCTGAGCACATAGCCAGGAGTAACCCCTGAGCATCACTAGGTGTGGCCCAAAAACTAAAAAAAAAATGTAGTTCAGATCTAAATCATCTAATATTCTATCTAGAATAGTTGCACACTGCTGTCTCCAATGGTGGGTTGTAATTTAGGAGACTATTCACTCAATACCATAAGAATCATGCTTGCTCAACATGAGAGTGCTGTCCTAGGAAAATATTATCCTATTATCTGAACTTTCCTGAACTTTCATAACTTAAAATATATCATAAATGTTAACAATATTGTAACCATGTTACCTAAACTATATTAATAAAATATATTATAAATAAAAAGTAAGAAAAATTTTAATTTGGGGGTCATACCCAGTGGTGCTCAGGGCTTACTCCTGGCTCTGTACTCAGTAATCCCTCCTGAAGGGCTCAGGGAACTATATGGGATGGCAGGAATCGAACCTGGGTTGGCTACATGCAATACAAGTGCCCTACCTTCTGTACTATTGCTCCAGCTCCAAAAATAAGAGAATTTAAAAAGCATATGCAGGGGCTGGGAATACAGCTCAGCAGTAGGGCACTTGCCTGGTCTGTGTGTCAGTCTGAGCTCCATCCACAGTACTGGAAAAACTAAAGAAATAAAAGACCTACTCAGAAATTATCATTTTTTTCTTGTGAATTCTAACTTTATTTTTTATATTTTTCATTGATTCTGTGTCTACAAACTATTAATAATGGGATCTCATTCAGAAGCTATATTTTGATATAGAACATTATCAAGGTCCTCTGAGCCAAGGAAGGAGAAAAGAAATAATAATAAATTCTAAACATTTGACTCAATCTATAAACAATCCACTTTATATTTTTAGGGTCTTTTTGGGGGGTCACACCTCGTGATGCTCAGGGGTTACTCCTGGATCTGCATTCAGAAATCACTCTTGGCAGGCATGGAGTACCATATGGGATGCTAGGATTTGAACCACCATCTATCCTAGGTCAGCTGCGTGCAACGCCAATGCCCTACCGCTGTACTATCTCTCTAGCCCCAACAATCCACTTTTAAAAATGCACACAACAGAAAGATATTTTCAACTGTAGATGTGTAAGCAGTTGCCTCTGAAAATGTGAATCTAATTTTTTTAATTATTTTTTACTTAAAACATTATATATGACATATATATATACCTATAAAATCAATTAAAAGATCAAACGCAAAAGAACATAAAACACATAGGACAAAGTGGCTTCTTTATTATAGTTGTGATAGTAAATTTTAATAGAAAGTTAATAATACTCTGTTAAACATAAAAGTATTAGATTAAGGGTACTTATAGAAAGTTAATAATACTCTGTTAAACATAAAAGTATTAGATTAAGGGTACTTATTGTACTTATTAACTGGTACATATACACAATATGCAGCTGTCATGAAAAATGAAGTAATGAAATTTTCCTATACATGCATGGACATGGAAACTATTATGTTGAGTGAAATAACTCAGAGGGAGAGAAATAGACACAGTATAGTCTCACTCATCTATGGGATTTAAAAAAAATAAAATACATTTTTGTAATAATACACAGAAACAATAGAGATGAGGGCTGGAAGGACCCAGTTTGAAACTTGCTACAAAGAATGGTGAATTCAGTTAAAGAAATAAATACATTGACAACTATCATGATAATGATAGTGAGAGAAATAGAATATGTCAAATACAGACAGGGGTTGGGGGAGGAGGGAAATGGGGGGGAGGGATTGGTGGTGAAAGGTTGCACTGGTGAAAAGGGGTGTGTTTTTTTTGTTTTTTTTTTTTATTAAATTTTTATTGTGTTGGGACCGGGAAGGTGGCGCTAGAGGTAAGGTGTCTGCCTTGCAAGCGCTAGCCAAGGAAGGACCGCGGTTTGATCCCCTGACGTCCCATATGGTCCCCCCAAGCCAGGGGCAATTTCTGAGCGCATAGCCAGGAGTAACCCCTGATCGTCAAATGGGTGTGGGCCCCCCCCCAATTTTTTTTTATTGTGGACCAATATGAGTTTCAAGTCTTTCACAGTTATATTTAAGGTACATAGTGACAGTGAATTAGGGCCATTCCCTCCACCAGTATTGTCCTCTCTCCACCCCTGTTCCCAGCATGCATCCCATACCTCCCTCCTTTGCCCCCTGGACTGCTAGTATAATAGGTCCCTTTTGTATATAACTTGTTGTAAATTGGATATCTTGGTTCTGTTGTTGTCTTTGGATTTGGTATTTAGGTTTGATCCCTTTTTATTTCCACTCAATATTCATGCGTCTGTTTGTCCTGGTACCATCCACTTTTTTCCCCCGCCTCAATTTATGAGGCAGAACAAGATGATTCAAGTTCTGTGGTTCTGTTGGGATTTAAAAAAAGAAAGAAAGAAAGAAAGCTGGGAGGAGTCTGTCTAGGAG
Organism: Suncus etruscus; assembly: GCF_024139225.1. Taxonomy (NCBI): domain Eukaryota; kingdom Metazoa; phylum Chordata; class Mammalia; order Eulipotyphla; family Soricidae; genus Suncus; species Suncus etruscus. The sequence goes on along the minus strand of NC_064858.1, from coordinate 48,117,928 downwards.
CTATCAAAAATGTTTGCTTAAATTAAAATATTAATTAAAAAAGGATACTGTTGTAGTAATTCAATGGGGCATTTGGCTTGCATGTGGCCAGCCTGGGTTCAATCCCTGGCATCCTGTATGCTCCCCAATTTCTGCTAGGACTGACCCCTGAGCTCAGAGCCAGGAGTATGCTCTGAGCACAGCCAGGCATGGCTCTAAAACATACATATGTAATTATATATAAATAAGATATAAGGAACCAGGAGAAGAGAGATACAATACATAACACGCCTTGCACACAGCAGACCCAAGGTTTTCCCCCAGCATCACATATGTCTCCCTGAGCCTCACTAGGAACCAGGAGAAGAGAGATACAATACATAACATGCCTTGCACACAGCAAACCCAAGGTTTTCCCCCAGCATCACATATTTCCCCCTGAGCCCCACTAGGAGTGATCCCTGAGCACAGATCCAGAAGTAAGCCCTGAGCACAGCTAAGTACGACCCTGAGAGCAAAAACCAAAGCCAAACAAAAAAAATATGAATCATTTCTTATTGGCCTGTGGAATTCAAATGCACGTTACTGGAGTGTTATCTTTCTGTAAATGCATCCCCCTGCTGCTTCATTTACAGATGACCTTTTCTGGAATTCAGTGTCTGCTTCTCACCATTCTTTCCCCACTGTCAAAAGAAGAATAAAAGAAAAATAAGACATATCTCACTTCACCCTCATGCAGGGTTATTCTTGTTCTAATGGGAAACCAAACTTCAGAAAGGTTGAATCACTTGTGTCAAGCCACACAGCTTTCTTACAGAGGCAGCCATGTTTGCCAAAAGCCTATTTCCTAGTCCAGAGCTGACACCTCGAGCTGTTGACTGGAGCTAAGCTGAATTAGTTGCATTCTGTAACCCAGAACTAGGACTTGAGTGACAGCCTCAGGGTCTTCTGGGTGCATGTGCAAAGGACAGAAGATATTGTGGTTAGCAAATCATTTGTGCATGGAAAAGCCAATAGAGCTGGTCCATAGAAATTAAAAGTGACGGGGAGTGGAGACAGAGACAAGTAGCCAAGGATCCTAGAAATGAGGTTCCCCCCCCCCAAAAAAAAGAAATGAGGTCCCCAAGAGGACAGCTGTGCACTAGAGGTAATGCAAGAGGAGAGCACTTGCTTGTCTGGGTAAGGTTCTGGATTTGAACCCAGGCATCAAAAAAAAAAAAAAAAGGGAAAAGGCCTAGAGAGATAATACAGTGGTTACAGTGGTAGGTAGCTTGCCTTGCACACAGAGATTCAGGTTCAATTCCTAGTATCCTATATGGTTCCTCAAGGAGCATTAGGAGTGATCCCTGAGCACAGAGCTAGGAGTGAGCCTTGAACACCATTGGTGTGTTCATAAAACACAAGAGAAAAGGAAAGGAAGGGAAGAGGGGGGGGGGAGGGGGTAGTAGGGGAAGAAGGTGAAGGGAGAAGAGTAGAGGGGGTCTTGAGGCATTAGAAGATCATATCCAGGGCCTTTCCCATGCAAGATATGTGCTCTCCCACTTGAGTTACTTCCCTGTAAATCTGCTTTTCTTTCCTTAAAAATAAAAGCATGACCTATTTGCCTTCTAGCAAGGATTTCTGTGAGGTCACCACCAGCTGCTCTCTCCCACACAATCCTTGGGGCTTTCACACATTCACCCAACTGCTGAGGATTTGCTGGAAAATGAACTTGCCTTGTTTTATCTCTATGGACTATAAATTAGGAGCAAGTATATTACCTGCCCCTGCGTGTTCTTGACACATTTATTTGCCTGCCAAACCAAGGCTTTTTGTTTTCCATCTGCCATTTACATGAGATCAATAGCTCAAAGTCAGAAATTGTTCAGGTGCCGCTCCTCGGATGACACATGCCAATCATCTTTGTAATGCAGGATCTCCAAGTCAGAGGTTTCTGCTAAAGCAATCAATAAGAGTAGGCAGTCACATTTCTGGAGTTTGCTCATACTCAGATGATTTTATTGGCCATTTGAAGACCATGTTCTTAAAAACGGTTGGACACCCTTTTAAACTATCAAGCAAATATCCCAAATAACACTGTGTTGAAAAATACTTTGCCTTCCACTGTAAAAAAGAAAGAGAGAACACGATGAGAAGGACAAGATTATTGGTAAAACCCAATGATTATTTTAAAATTCAACAAAACAAAGAGGAAAATGTCTTTCAGATAACCCAGAGAGATAGACAGACTCTCTTGTGAATAACCATTAATCCTAATTGATCAAGTCAAGTCCTTGGGGCAAGCTGGACCAGATCCCATATTCTGAGCATCTCAATGCAGAAGGCTATTATGGAATGTAGAAAGTCGAGAGCAAGAAGTAGTCAAAGGGAGACTGTGGGGTTCATGTTCAGCTAGACAGCTGTGTTCAGAACTAGGCCCTGCTCTTAAAAAGTCAAGTGACGGGGCCGGGTAGGTGGCGCTGGAGGTAAGGTGTCTGCCTTGCAAGCGCTAGCCAAGGAAGGACCGTGGTTCGATCCCCCGGCGTCCCATATGGTCCCCCCCAAGCCAGGGGCGATTTCTGAGCACATAGCCAGGAGTAACACCTGAGCGTCGACCGGGTGTGGCCCAAAAACCAAAAAAAAAAAAAAAAAGTCAAGTGACAACTGCCTAAACTTCATGTGTCTTGATTTCTCCATCTGAAAATAAAAACACAAACTAGCATACTGGTATACTGGCAATAATACATCAATATGAGGACAAACTGGATCATGCCAATGGAGCACTTCCTGGGACCCTGCACAAGTTGCCCCTCACACCCCAAGTCAATGTGGCCATTGTCATTGTTGAGACAGCTCTGGAAAGCGAGGCTGCTAGAATTCAAAGGTCTGTATTTTGGGCTATTTTTGCCAGCAGTGAACAACTAAAAATAGGAGGCAGTGTCATAGCTTCGGGGAAGAGCTATGACTTGGTCTCTGACCAAGTAGATTCAGTGGGAGAGTAAATGGCCTGGTAACTGTCTCTCCATTCAGACCACATCCTGACTAGAACTCGCTCCAGCAGGGCTGGACAACCCATAAAAACAGGCCCAGCACATTGGAAAAGGACAGGCTCTTGGAAGCCTTCCCAAGAAGAGCAGCCTTTTGACTTTCCTAGTTCACCGAGGAAATGACAAAGATGGCGGAGTCCCTGGCTGTTGTTTTTCTGAATTTGCTGGCTCTGTGCTTCTTATCTCATCACCCTAACCCCAGATCAATAGTGTCAGGGTCAGTGTCTTAGTGAATTACAGAATGCAGGATTCCCAGGCAGAAAAGAATTCAAGTCTTGCCATAATCTAACTCACATGCGTACAAGAAACTTCTCCATTATCCTATGAGGTAAGAATTGACCAAACTTCTTCTAGCTGAAGGGACCCATCAGAGAAGAAATCTGCAGAAACAATATCTTTCCAAGTCTTCCATACACTTCTTGTTATACACCTTTAAACTTAAATTGGAAACTGGCCCCACTTCTAGGATTTGATTTTTCTTCTTATAGAAAAAAAATATGCTCAATGCAATATGCTGTGCAGCTCACATAACTTCTTTAATTTTGTTTTGTTTTGGGGTCAGACCTGGCCATGCTCAGGGTTTACTCCTGGTTCTGTACTCAGAAATTGCGCCTGGCAAGCTTGGGGGACCATATGGAATGCCGGGAATCAAATTTGAGTCTGTCCTGGGTCAGCCGCATGCAAGGCAAATGCCCTATCGCTGTGCTATCGCTCTGGTCTCAGCTCATATAACATCTCTTACACACACACACACACACACACACACACACACACACACACACACACACACACACTATTATAATGAAGCAAAATTGCTACCTGAAACTTACCTATTTTAGGACAAAGGATAAGGACTTGCTTTACATCTGACAACCATGGTTTAAGTCTCAGGCACTACATATAGTCCTCTTAGTACTGCCAAGCATTCCTGAGCACAGAACCAAGAAGAGGCCTATGCATCATGGGGTGCTGGCACGCAAATAGAAACAAAACAAAACAGTATATCTCATTGACTTGAAGATTTTCTTATACAGATAACAATTTTAAAAAAATCGGTGTGAGTACAAAAAGTACAGTAAATGGGCCACTTGCATTGCAGGCAGTGGCCCTGGTTCAAATCTCCACCACCACACATGGTTCCTCAAGCACCACCAGGAGTGATAACTGAGCATAGAGCCAGAGAAAGTACTGAGCACAGCTGAAATAAGTAAATTAAAGAAAATAATTAAACCAAAACTTCATTTTTTTTGGGGGGGGACACACCCGGTGATGCTCAGGGGTTACTCCTGGCTATGCACTCAGAAATTACTCCTGGCTTGGGGGACCATATGGGACACTGGGGGATCAAACTGTGGTCTGTCCTAGGCGTGCCTCATGCAAGGCAAACACCCTACTGCTATGCCATTGCTCTGGCCCCTGAAAACTTCATTTTTTTAAATGCCAGAAAGGTAGTATAGCAGGTAATGCCCTTTCCCTACATTCCACTGACCTAGCCAGGCATGGTGGCATAAGCTGTAGTCCCAGCTACTTGGGAGGCTGAGGCCAGAGAGTTGCTTGAGTCCAGGAGTTCCGAGATGTAGTACGCTATGCCAATTGGGTGTCCTCATTAAGTATGGCATCAATATGGTGATTCCCAGGGAGCAGGGGACTACCAGGTTGCCTAAGGAGGGTTGAATCGGCCCAGGTCCGAACCGGAGCAGGTTTGATCCCTGACATCACTCAAAGCCCCACCTGAGGACAGAGCCAGGAGTTAGCTCTGAGCACTGCTGTGGGCCAAAACCCCAGAAATGAACAAAGAAACAAATATAGCAGGCTTGCAAAAGTTCTTCTTTACCTTCTCCAAAATGCATGAAAGAATTTAGAGAGGGCAAGAATAGCTATTCCCAGAAATCTACAAAGAATATGAGCCCTAAGATGTACAGAGAGTTGAGCTTATTAATTCAAAGTCCTATCAGTGCCTCTTTGTCTCTGTCTAAGACAGACATTTGTTCACAAAACATTCAATCTTCCCTTCTCTCTACGAATGTCCTGGTTTTCTGTTTGTTTATTTGCCTTTTTTTTTTTCCCATTTGTAGTTCCATACCCAACGGACTCTCTAGATCTGGGTCTATTTATAGGTGTCTATTGCCTAACCATAGTATTAAATTAGTTTTCTTCTTCTTAGTTGATCCTTTATTACAAGGGGTGTATCAGCCAAGTACCTAGAAGGGCAGAGAGAAACAAGTTTCACTCTTTGGCAATATGCAGAGGTACAGGATGGCAGTACAAGTACTGAGAATTGACACCAGTATTTTTGTTCTAATTTATTTCTGACCCAATTCTTACAATTTGTTATTTGTGTTATTAAAATATGTAATACGTGGTTTTACTGTCTTTAGTAAATGATGATAAACACTCTTAAAGTATCTTTATTAATTTTTTTTGTTTTTTTTTTTTTTTGCTATCAAAATTAAGGTAAAATTTTTGGGTCAGATAGTACACAATTTGATCCCCAGCATGGCCTGATCTCCTAGGCATCCCCATGTACAACGAAGCTGAGGACAATAACACCCCAGACCCTGATCCTTGCCCAAGTAGCACTGCCACCTGGGCCCCTACACTGAACCCAACACCTAGTAAACAAAGAATAATGCGAAGAAACCCATAGGTCCCAAGCACTGCTTGAGAGTCAATCTCTCTCTATAGTTTCTAACAGATTCAATAAAGAGGAGGCAGGAATCCAGTAAGATTGGATAAAATATATCAATAACAAATACTCAAGCTTGCTTTTTACTCACTCACAGATATAAAAGTACTAAGTAGAAACAAGGATCTGAGATTTTGTAAAATCATCTTAATGCTGATTAGTTGAAAAACTAGTCAAACAGTTAAGTTTAGAAAGCCTTACTGCCTACAATTTAAAAAAAAAAATCAATGACTCTTTAGACAAATGATTAACACAAAAATGTTTTTTGACTATGAGCAAATATTCTAAAATTAATGGTGGTTTTTTATCTCAACATAAAATTAATAAAGAAAGTATAATATAAAAACAAAAAATAAGATTGCATTTAAAACAGCAATAAAAACCTAGGGAACATATAAACAAATATCGCCAAAGAAATACAATATTATTATGGAGGAAAGTTATATTGAGGCACATAAAAGATTTAATAAGGACACATAGTATTCATCTAAAGAAAGAGAAAACACAAAGATGGCAATTATCCCCAAATTAATATAAAAATTGATTGCAATTATAATTGAAGCACATAAGTTTTTTGCCCACGTAATTTTCCAAATTGATCCTTAAGGACACAAAAACAGTACAAGATAACTTACAAACATAGAGAAAGAACTTGTCTTAACAGAGAACTTGGCTTATTATAAAACTGTAATATTTTCAAAAGAATGGCAGTGGCATTGAGAGAGAGAAAAACACAACAACAAAAAAAAATAGAAAGCAATAAACAGGCCTATTAGTTGTAGAAAAACAGATATATGACAGATGATACTACAACTAGTCAGAAAAGATTAGGCAATAAATAGTACTAGATAATTTAGGTTTTCATTTGGACATTTAAAAATAATCAAAGGGCCAGAGCGATAGTGCAGCAGTAGGTATTTGCCTTCATGCAGCTGACCCAGGACAGACCTGGTACCATCCAACCCACAGAGACTGGCACATATCACAAAGAATAAGAACAATAATAGGATATGAAGAGAAAGGAACTCTCACTGCTGGTGGAAATGCTATCTAGTCCAACCTTTATGGAAATCAATAAGGAGATTCCTCAAAAAAATTGAAAATTGAGCTCCCATATGATCCAGCTATACCACTCCTAGGGATATACCCTAGCAACACAAAAATGCAATACAAAAATCTATTTCTCTTTTATACAGGCAGGGGTGAGGGAGGTCCAGGGGGGCATTGGTGGTGGGAATGTTGCACTGGTGAAGGGGGGTATTCTGTTTATAACTGAAATCCAACTACAAACATGCTTGTAATCATGGTGCTTAAATATTTATATTTAAAAATAAAATATTTCACTAAAAATATCCCTTCCTCAAACCTATATTCAATGAAGCACTATTTATAATAGCCAGGCTCTGGAAACAACCAAGATGCCCTTCAACATATGAATGGCTAAAGAAACTGTGGTACATATACACGATGAAATATTATGCAGCTGTCAGGAGAGATGAAGTCATGAAATTTTCCTATACATGAATGGACATGGAAACTATTATGCTGAGTGAAATAAGTCAGAGGGAGAGAGAGACACAAAGAATAGTCTCACTTATCTATGGGTTTTAAGAAAAATAAAAAAACATTATTGTATTAATGCCCAGAGATGTGGGCCTGACGGACCAAATCATGACTGAAGCTCACATTGAGGAAGGGTGAGTGCAGTTAGAACACTTACAACTACCAAGACAATGTTAATGAGTGAGAGAAGTAGAATGCTTGTCTCAAATACAGGCAAGGATGGGGGTGGAGGGAGATGAGGTGTTTGGTGCTGGGAATGTTGCACTGGTGAAGAGGGAAGGGTTCTTTTTGTGACTAAAATCCAACTACAGTCATGTTTGTAATCATGATGTTTAGATAAAAAATATTATAAAAAAGAAATAGAAAAAAAGAAGGATGGACTTGGGTTTGATCCCTAGCATCCCATATAGTCCCCAAGCCAGGAGCCATTTCTGAGCACATAGCCAGAAGTAACCAGGTGAGCCCCCCCAAAAAAAAACTAGAAAAAAAGAGAGAGAAAAAATCATAGCTTACCTCAACAAAAAAATAAGGTCTGGGGCCGGTGAGGTAGTGCTAGAGGTAAGGTGTCTGCCTTGCAAGCGCTAGCCAAGGAAGGACTGTGGTTCGATCCCCCGGCATCTCATATGGTCCCCCCAAGCCAGGGGCAGTTTCTGAGCGCTTAGCCGGGAGTAACCCCTGAGCATCAAATGGGTGTGGGCCGAAAAATCAAAAAAAAAAAAAATTAAGGTCCATATAAGGTCAATAACTAAAGAAGAAAGTAACATTTAAATTTTTATGATCTTAGAAAACACAAAACATAAAGAACCAGATTGGTAAATCTGACATGGTCAAATTTAAATGCAAGCCATCATTTTAAAAAGTGAAAAGACAAGTTAAAATTTGAAGGAAATAGTTTAAGATGCTAATCCTGAAAAGGTGTTTCAATACATATTTCAATGTACAAACACCACAAAAGGTTATTATCTGGAACATATAAAGAAATTCTACAAATTAACAAGAAAAAAATTCAATAAGAAACTAAAGACAAATAGGAACAAAGACTATGCTCCAAAAATAAATCTTAAAGGGTAAGATCTGGGCCCAGAGAGATAGCACAGTGGCGTTTGCCTTGCAAGCAGCTGATCCAGGACCAAAGGTGGTTGCTTCGAATCCCGGTGTCCCATATGGTCCCCCGTGCCTGCCAGGAGCTATTTCTGAGCACACAGCCAGGAGTATCCCCTGAGCACCGCCGGGTGTGGCCCAAAAACCAAAAAAAAAAAAAAAGATCTTTTTGTTTGTTTGTTTTTGTTTTTGGGTCACACCCAGAAGTGCTCAGCGGTTACTCCTGGCTCTCTGCTCAGAAATTGCTCCTGGGGGGCTGGAGAGATAGCATGGAGGTAAGGTGTTTGCCTTTCATGCAAGAGGTCATCGGTTCGAATCCCAGCGTCCCATATGGTCCCCCGTGCCTACCAGGAGCAATTTCTGAGCATGGAGCCAGGAGTAACCCCTGAGCACTGCCGGGTGTGACCCAAAAACCACAAAAAAAAACAAACAAACAAACAAACAAAAAAAAAAAGAAATTGCTCCTGGAAGGCTTGGGGGACCATATGGGATGCCGCGATTCGAACCACCGTCCTTCTGCATCTAAGAAAAAACGCCCTACCGCTGTGCTATCTCTCTGGCCTCAAAGGGTAAGATCTTTTTTAAAAAAAGGTAGCTAGTAATTAGGAAATATAAATGTGAAGTGTCCTTCCATTCTATAATAATTAGACTGACTTTGATTGAAAGCACAACAGCAAGGATTGAGAATTCGGGGAAGCTCTCACACACAGCTAATGACTAAATCAGTGCAACTGCTTTGGAGAACAAATTCAAACTGCCTGACAAAAGTTGACAATGATCACACCTAAAAGACCCCAGCAGAGCTGGTGCGATATATATCTCCCAGAGAAACTTCCATATCCTAGAAATTTGTTAGCAGGATGCTTTAGGCAGAACTCTGTAGAGGAGAAATAGACCAGAAAATGTATTAAGAAACCAAAGTGGGGGTCCGGAGAGATAGCACAGCGGTGTTTGCCTTGCAAGCAGCCGATCCAGGACCAAAGGTGGTTGGTTCAAATCCCGATGTCCCATGTGGTCCCCCGGGCTTCCTGGTCAATGCAAGAGACTGCTGAGGAAGACCCTATCAAACTTAATCCCATCAAAGTTGAACTTGATCCCATCAAGTTTCGCTGGCCAGGTAATGGAGAAGCAGGGAGGAGCACGGCTGCTCCGATTCACTATGCAGCTGCATGCATCTCCTTGCCCATGAACTCCACATGCAGTAAATGCCACACTACAAGCATGTCAATGGGAAAACAACACAGGACAACAGCATGCATAGAGATTGAAGATGGCAGCTCTGATGACCTAGAAAGTACCAACTACATAGTTATCTATCAGACAAGGAGTTAAGAGCAGTAATATAGAAGATGCTCATAGAACTCAAAGAAAGAATAGATCAAGCTAAAGAGAACACAAAGATAGAAATCAGAAAACTCCAAACTGAAATGACAGGACTAAAAAACTCAGCAGATGAAATTAAAAACTTAATGGAAAGTCTCTCCAACAGAATAATAGCAGCCAAGGACAGAATCAGCAAGCTGGAAGATGAAATGCAGTAGCTCTTAGACTAGAAAAGAACCTTAAAGCAAATGGTCAGACAATGGAAAAATATACTCAAAGAATGTGAACAGATGAAAAAAGAAGTTTTTTATAAACTCAAACAAAACAACATAAAAATCATTGGAGTCCCAGAGACCCAGGAAGAAAATCCCCAGGAAGAATCAATAGTCAAGGACATCATTACAGAGAAACTCCCAGAGCTAAAGACGGCATGAAACCAAATCCTGCATGTCCCAAGAGTACCAACTAAAAGAGACCCAAAGAAAAGCACCCCAAGACACATCCTAGTCATAATGACAAACCCCAGATAGGGCTAGAATACTGAATGCAGCAAGATCAAAAAGGGAAATTGCATTCACAGGAGCATCCTTAAGATTTACAGCAGTCCTGTCACAAGAAACTCTCAAGGCCAGAAGGCAGTAGTGGGATACAGTGACAAAATTCAATGAAATGAATACTTTGCCTAAAATACTGCACCCGGCCAGGCTCCCTTTTAGTTTTGAAGTAAGTATACATAGCTTCATGGTTAAATAGCAGCTCAGAAACTTTACAGACTCAAAACCAGCCTTAAAAGAAAAACTGAAAGGTATACTTTAAGACAAGACAGACCAACGACACAAGAAACTTTTACACAAAGATGGCACTAAATCCCAAGACAATTATCTCTATCAATGTCAATGGACTAAATGCACCAGTTAAGAGACATAGAGTGGCAAAATGGATCAAAAAACTGAAGTCAACATTTTGTTGCCTACAAGAAACACATCTAAATAGTCAGAACAAACATAGACTCAAAATCAAAGGCTAGAGGAAAATCATCCAAGCAAACAACTCCCTAAAATAAAAACCATATTAATATCAGATGACACAAACTTTAGACTAAAAAAGTTATAAAGGACAAAGATGGTCATTTTGTACTAATCAAAGGATGTGTACAGCAGGAAGAAATCACTCTCCTAAGCATACATGTACCCAATGAGGGTCCAGAAAAATATTTAATATGCTTGTTGACAAATCTGAAAGATTTCAATAACACACAATAATAGTGGGAGAACTCAACATAGCCCTGTCACCCCTTGATAGGTCAATAAGGCTTAAAGCCAACAAGAATACACTAGCTCAAAAAAGAGAAAAGGAAGAAAGTGGACTAGTAGATATATATAGGTCACTCCATCCTCAGATCATTTTCCAGGATAGACTACATACTGGCCCATAAAATATATCTCCATTAAATCAAGAGGATAGAAATTGTACAGACTAGCTTTTCAGGACCACAAAGCACTAAAATTAGAAGTAAACTACAAAGGGTCACAGAAGAAAAACTTTAACACCTAGAAAGTAAACAGCACACTGCTGAACAACCAGTGGGTTAGGGATGAAATCAAAGAGGAAATCAAAACATTTCTGGAAACAAATGACAATGAAGACACAAACTATCAGAATTTATGGGACACAGCAAAAGCAGTACTAAGTGGAAATTTTATAGCTTTGCAAGCACACATCAGAAAGGAAGAAGGGGCCTACATAAATAGTTTAATGAGACACCTTGTAAAATTAGAAAATGATCCACAAAAGAAGCCAAAAATAGGTAGGCAGAAGGAAATAATAAAGCTTAGAGCAGAAATCAATGAAATGAAAATAAAAAAAAAAAACAATTAGAAAGATCAACAAAAGCAAAAGTTGGTTCTTTGAAAAAATAAAAAAGATTTATAAACCACTAGCAAAACTCACAAAGAAACAAAGAGAGAAAACTTAATAAACTGAGTTAGAAATGAAAGGGGTGAGATCACTACAGATACTGTAGAGATTCAAAGGGTAATCAAAGACTACTTTGTGAAGCTCTATGCCATGAAACATGAGAACTGAAGAAATGGATAAATTCTTGGACTTCTACAATCTTCCATGGTTAAACCAGGATGATCTTGCATATCTAAATAGACCCATCACTACTGAAGAAATTAAAAGCATAATCAAAAGTCTTCCCATAAACAAAAGCCCAGGCCCAGATGGATTCACTAACAAATTCTTTCAAACCTTTCTAGAGGAACTACTTCCAATCCTTTTCAGGCTCTTGCTTAAAATTGAAAAATTAAGAACACTCCCAAAGAGTTTTTATGAAGCTAACAATACCCTAATACCAAAACCAGACAGAGATGTTGCAAGAAAAGAAAACAACAGATAAATATCCCTGATGAACACATATGCAAAGATCCTCAACAAAATTCTGGCAAATAGGATCCAATGCTTCATCTAAAAGGTCATACACCATGGCCAAGTAGGATTCATTCCAGAAATTTAAGAATGGTTTAACATACATAAATCAATCAACATAATATACCATATCAACAAAAAGAAAATAAAAACCATATGGTCACATCAATAGATGCAGAGAAACCATTTGATAAGGTCCAACACCCATTCTTGATAAATATGCTTATCAAGATGGAAATGAAAGGAACTTTTTTCAAAATAGTCAAGGGCAGGGCCAGAGGGATAGCATGGAGGGATAGCATGCAGAAGGATGGTGGTTCAAATCCGGCATTTCATATGGTCCCCTGAGCCTGCGAGGAGCAATTTCTGAGCATAGAGTCGGGAGTAACCACTGAGAGCTGCTGGTTATGACCCAAAATCCAAAAAAAAAAAAAAAAAAAAAGCCAAGGCCATCTACCACAAGCCAATGGCAAATATTATTCTCAATGTTGATAAATTAAAAGCCTTTCCTCTAAAATCTGGTACAAGACAAGGCTGCCCTCTCTCACCACTCCTATTCAACATACTGCTGGAAGTTCTTGCCATAGCAATTAGGCAAGAAAAAGATATCAAGGGCATCTAGATAGAAAAAGAATAAGTCAAGCTCTCACTGTTTGCAGATGGCATGATAATATATTTAGAAAACTCGAAAGATGCTACCAAAAAGCTTTTAGAAACAATAGATTCATATAGCAAAGTGGCAGGCTGCAAAATTAACACAAAAAAATCAATAGCCTTATTATACACCACTAATGATAGAGAGGAAATGGACATTAAAAAAAAAACAACACCTGGGGCCAGTGAGGTGGCACTAGAGGTAAGGTGCCTGCCTTGCAAGCGCTAGCCAAGTAAGAACTGCAGTTCGATTCCCTGGCATCCCATATGGTCCCCCCAAGCCAGGGGCAATTTCTGAGCACTTAGCCAGGAGTAACCCCTGAATATCAAACGGGTGTGGCCCAAAAAACCAAAAAAAAAACAAAAACCCTGGGGCCAGAGAGATAGCACGAAGGTAACACATTTGCCTTGCATGCAGAAGGATGGTGGTTTGAATCCCGGCATCCCATATGGTCCCCCGAGCCTGCCAGAAGTGATTTCTGAGCATAGAGCCAGGAGGAACTCCTGCACACTGCCGGGTGTGACCCAAAAACCAAAACAAACAAACAAACAAAAAACATTCACATTGGTGTCACACAAACTCAACTATCTTGGTGTCAACTTAACTAAAGAGGTGAAGGACCTATAGAAAGAAAACCACAAAACCCTGCTTCAAGAAGAAAGGGGGGGGGCGGAGAGGTGGCACAGTGATAAGGCATTTGCCTTGCATGAGGCTCATCTAGGACAGACCACAGTTTGATCCCCTGGTGTCCCATATGGTCCCCCAAACCAGGAGCAATTTCTGAGTGCATAGTCAGGAGTAACCCCTGAGTGTCATTGGGTGTGGCTCAAAAACAAGAAAGAAAGAAAAAAAGAAAGGAAGGAAGGAAGGAAGGAAGGAAGGAAGGAAGGAAGGAAGGAAGGAAGGCAGGAAGGAAGGAAGGAAGGAAGGAAGGAAGGAAGGAAGGGAGGGAGGGAGGGAGGGAAGGAGGGAGGGAGGGAGGGAGGGAGGGAGTGAGGGAGGAAAAGAAAGAGAAAGAAAGAAAGAAAGAAAGAAAGAGAAAGAAAGAAAGAAAGAAAGAAAGAAAGAAAGAAAGAAAGAAAGAAAGAAAGAAAGAAAGAAAGAAAGAAAGAAAGAAGGAAGGAAGGAAAGAAGGAAGGAAAGAAGGAAGGAAGGAAAATGAAAATAAAAATAAAAATAAAAAAAGAAATAAGAGAGGATACGAGGAAATGGAGTTGCATACCCTGCTCATGGATTGGCAGGATTAACATAATTAAAATGCCAAATACTCCCCCAAAGCATTGTACAGATTTAATAGAATTCCTCTAAGGATACCCATGGCATTCTTCAAAGAAGTGGATCAAACACTCCTGAAATTCATTTGGAACTATAGACAACCACGAATAGCTAGAGCAACCCTTGGAAAAAGAAGTATGGGAGGCATCACTTTCCCAAACTTTAAATTGTATTACAAAGCTATAGTCATTAAAACAGCATGGTACTGGAATAAAGACAGACCCGCAGATCAGTGGAATAGACTTGAGTATCAGAGAATGTTCCCCAGATATATAATCAATTAATCTTTGATAAAGGGGCAAGAAATGTAAAATAAATCAAGGAAAGCCTCTTCAACAGGTGGCTTTGGACAACAGGTGGTTTTGGAACAACTCATCAGATGCTTGCAAAAAAATGAACTCAGACCTCCATCTAACACCATGCACAAAGGTCAAATCCAAATAGATTAAAGACCTGGATATCAGACTTGAAACCATAAGGTATATTGAACAACACATAAGTAAAAACTCTATGACACTGAGACTGAAGGCATCTTCAAGGCAGAAACAGCACTTTCCATGCAAGTGGAAACAGAGGTAAACAGATGGGACTATATTAAGCTGAGAAGCTTCTGCACCTCCAAGGAAATAGTGCCTAGGATACAAAAGCCACCCACAGACTGGGAGAAACTACTCACCCAATACCTGTCAGACAAGGGGCTAATATCTAAGATATACACGTTAACTGATAGAACTTAACAAGAAAAAAACATCTAACTCTATCAAAAAAATGGGGAGAAGAAATGAACAATTTCTCAAAGAAGAAATACAAATAGCCAAAAAACACATGAAAAAATGTTCCACACCACTAGTCATCAGGGAGATGCAAATCAAAACAACAATAAGGTACCATCTCACACCACAGAGACTGGCACACATCACAAAGAACAAGAACAATAAATACTGGTGGGAATGACATCTAGTCCATCCTTTAGGAAAATCAATATGGAGATTCTTCAAAAAAACTGGAAATTGAACTCCCATATGATCCAGCTATACCATTCCTAGGGATATAACCTAGCAACACAAAAATGCAATACAAAAATCCCTTCCTCACATCTATATTTATTGCAGCACTATTTACAATAGCCAGACTCTGGAAACAACCAAGATGCCCTTCAACATATGAATGACTAAAGAAACTGTGGTACATATACACAATGGAATATTATACAACCATCAGGAGAGATGAACTCATGATATTTTCTTATACATGGATGAACATGGAAACTATTATGCTGAGTGAAATAAGTCAGGGGGAAGAGACACAAAGAATAGTATCACTTATCTATGGGTTTTAAGAGAAATAAAAGACATTATTGTAATAATGCCCACAGACAATAAAGATGAGGGCTTAAAGAATTGGCTCGCAATGTGGAGCTCACCACAATGAGTGGTGAGTTTAGTTAGAGAGAATGCCTGTTTCAAATACAGGCAGGGGGTGTAGGGAGATGGGGTGCATTGGTGTTGCGAATGTTGCACTGGTGAAGGGTATTGTTCTTTTTGTGACTGAAACCCAACTATAGTCATGTTTGTAACCATGGTGTTTAAATAAAAAAATTTAAAAATAATAAAATAAAGAGTATAAAATAAATGTAAAAATTCATGTTGATAATATTGATGTTGGTAAAATATTGATGTTGATAAAATAATAATCTTTTAGATATATCAAATTAAACTATACTATTAAAGTAAAAAAAGAGAGAGAAAGAAACCAAAGTGATAGCACAGCAGGTAGGGCATATACCTTGCACACCTCTGACCCAGGTTTGATCCCCAGCAGCCCTATGGTACTCTGATCACTGCCAAGAGTGATCCCTGAGTGCAGAGGTAGGAGTGAGCCCTAAACATTACCAGGTGAGGAGGAGGAAGAGGAGGCAGAGGAGGAAGAAGAAAAAGGGAGGAGGAAGAAAAAGAAGGGAGGAGGAGAAAGAGGAAAAGGAAGGAGGAGTTGAAGGAGGAGAAGGGGCAGGAGAGATAGCATAGCTATAGGGTGCTTGCTTTTCATGCAGCTAGCTGCAGAGGGACCAGCCCACTGGGGGAGGAACCTGGTTCGATTCCTGGCATCCCATATGGTTCCCAGCCTGCCAGGGGTTATTTCTAAGTGCAGAGCCAGGAGTAACTCCTAAGCACTGCTCAGTGTGGCACAAGAACCAATCAATCAATAAATAAAGTTTAAAAAGAGGAGGAGAAGGAGGAGGAGGAGGAAGAGAAGAAGAAGAAGAAGAAGAAGAAGAAGAAGAAGAAGAAGAAGAAGAAGAAGAAGAAGAAGAAGAAGAAGAAGAAGAAGAAGAAGAAGAAGAAGAAGAAGAAGAAGAAGAATGAATCAAGAAAAGTTAACTTAGCAATAAGCTGAATTCACTATATAAAAGTGTCAACTAAAGTAAATCTTGAACCAAAATGTTGAGCCCAAGAGGCAAATTGCAGAATATCGACATCCCAGGCTGGGCTGATCTCTCCCATAGAAAAAGAGCAGCCTAATTGCTTCCAGTTCCCATCTTCCTCCACTACCCTCTACTATGGCACATCCCAGCTTGGGCCTTTCTGCAGCTCCCCTAGGCAACTGCGTTAAAAGCCAACTCCTAACCAACACCAATGTATCCTTGGCCTTCTCAATTCGCCTCCCCCTTTCCCAGCTCTCTTCTTGCCCCCACCAATCCTTGCTCCCTGCTGTTTATCCTGCTCCAGCCTTCAGGCCATCTTGTTTTTCCATGCTCACAGCACAGATTTCCCAAGATGAGGCCAACAGAACTTCCTGTGGTGACTTGTGTTGGCTTATTGCTTCTATCATTGAGAGTTTCTATTTTAAAGGCAAGCCTTGTCAGCTGCCTTCCCTCCTGGAGTTCTCCCAAATCCTTCAGGTCCTTCCTCCTTGCTAATTCAAAGGAACCACTGGAATCCTAAATTACCTTTCCAGAAAATTTCAATACTCTTCATTCTCTCATTTCCTATCTTAATATACTGAGTATGTGGTTTTGCCTTATTCACCATCTTGAGATTCGCCTTGAGATTGAAACTAAACTCTGGGACTTACATGTGTAAGGGAATTTTTGCTTTATTTCTGGCCTTTGCATACATTTTTAAAGCAATCAAAAAACTATGCTATTGGGCAGGGAAGTGACCCAGAAGTGACACCTGAATTACAATGTGAGAACTTGAGTTTGATTCCTGGCACAAGAATCACAAAAAAAGTATGTGGCACAATGTTTATAGGCACTTAGTGCTTATAGGAACCAGGAGTCATCTCTAAGCATCACGGAAGGAAGGAGGGAGGGAGGGAGGGAAGGAGGGAGGGAGGGAGGGAGGGAGGACGGAAGGAAGGAAGGAAGGAAGGAAGGAAGGAAGGAAGGAAGGAAGGAAGGAAGGAAGGAAGGAAGGAAGGAAGGAAGGAAGGAAGGAAGGAAGGAAGGAAGGAAGGAAGGAAGGAAGGAAGATGGAGGTGACAAATGGAAGCTCAAGGATAATTTTCATGCTGGTAAACTTTGACTCTGGTTCTTACTGGTAGTTACACTAACTGACAGGTGATAACATGGCGCCAAACTAGACACACACTCAGTCAATGTCAGCTTTGTGACTTGGTTTATAACAACTACATAAAGACATTAACTAGTGAAAACTAGTGGATGGTTCACAGGGTTTCTCTGGTCTTCTCTGTCCTGCCTTGGAAAGTTCCTGTGAAGGCCCTAAAAGATCATTAGAGAGGTGAAAGCACTAGTGTTGCACTTAAAGGACCCTGTTTTTGTTTGTTTGTTTTTTGCCTTGTTGTTTTTTGGACCATACCCTGCTATGCTCAGGGATTACTTCTGGCTATACTCAGGAGACCATATAGGATGCCAAAGGATCAAACCCAGATCACTGGGTACAAGGCAAGCATCCACTGTACTATCACCCCAGCCTCAGCGCCCTTATTCTATCCCTGGTTCCATCAATACAGAGCCAGAACTAAGCCCTGACCACTGTTGAGTATAACATTGAAACAACAAAAAATTAAGCTCCTATGAATCTACAGTTCCTTTTAAATCAAAATATATTTTGTGGGGCTGGAGCCATAGCACAGTGGATAGGGCATTTATCATTCATGCAGCCAACCTAGGTTCAATCCCCAGCATCCCATATGGTACTATGAGCTTACCAGTAGTGATTCCTGAGTGCAGAGCCAGAACTAAGCCCTGAGCACCACCAGGTGTGACCAAAAGCCCAGCCCATCTACAAAATATGATTGAAGGCTGTGGAGAGATAATAGAGTATCTGGGGTGCTTGGCATGCACACAGCCAACTGGGGTTCTATCCCATATGATCCCTGGAGCGCTACAGGGTGTAATTTCTGAGCAGAGAGCCAGAAGTAACTCCTGAGCATTGCCAGACATAGCCCATAGCCCCCAAAATGTTTTATTTGGCAGAGCCATTTGTAACAGTAGATATGTGTAGCAGGACATGGAACTTCCTTTGAATAATCTCAAACAGAGTCCTAAATCACTGGGGTTGGGGCAGGACAAGAGTTCAGTGGGTAAGGCACTTGCCTTCCACAGCAGCTGACACAAATTAGGATTGTGCCACCATAAACAGTTGGTCCTTCAAGCAGTGCCATCATTGCAGAGCACAGAGTCAGGAGTAAGCCCTGGGCAACATCTGTCTCAAAACAACTACTCCCCGAAAAAATCCTTTGGAGATGGGTGCTGAAAGGAAATAAAGCAATACACATAATAGCCTTTCAATAACCGTATTGCAAACCACAGTACTTAAAAGGAGAAAGGATGGGGGAGAAACAGAAGAAAAGTGTTTGCGGCAGGCTGGAGGGCAAGGTGTGGGTGCAGGAGGGCAACTAGGGACACTGGTGGCGAAAACTATTCACTGATGAAGGGATGGGTGTCGGAACATTGTATGACCGGAGCTCAACCATCAACAACTTTGTAACTGTGTATCTCAACGTGATTCAATTTTTAAAAAATGAAAAATTAAATCCTTTGGGGGCAGTTTCTTAGGACGCTGCTATAATGGTGACTTCATGGTGAGTGACTCAGGCTGTACATCATAAGTAAAGATCCCAGACAGCAAACATGAACTCGAATTTTAAAACGTCTCCTAGCTTCAAACTACAGCTCAGCTGGCTTGGTTCAAGGAAGGTCTTATCCCTTCAACCTTTTGAGTCTCTGTTTCCTCATCTGCAAAATGCAGGTAATGTGATCATATGTCCCACATGTTGTTTCAATCAAATAATATGTGAAAAGTGCCTGCATAAGACCTTATATAGAAAAAGAGTGCTTCTAAAAGTGAAAGATTGTAGGGGAGGGCAAGGAGATCGCTCAAGGGCAGGAGCACATGCTTTGCAGGTGGAGACCTGGACTCCAGTCTCAGTACTGGACAGTCTTCTGAGCATTGCCAAGACTAGTACCATGGGGCCGGGCAGTGGCGCTGGAGGTAAGGTGCCTGCCTTGCCTGCGCTAACCTAGGACGGACCGCGGTTTGATCCCCCGGCGTCCCATATGGTCCCCCAAGCCAGGAGCGACTTCTGAGCGCATAGCCAGGAGTAACCCCTGAGCGTCACCGGGTGTGGCCCAAAAACAAACAAAAAAAAAAAGACTAGTACCATGAGAAGTCCTGGGGCACTGGTATATGTGACCCGGAACCAATCTGAAAGAGATGCATCATGGCCTATTAACTATAGACGACATTCAAATAGGAATGAAAGCTATGAATTAAGCTATGATCTCCTGCAAACAGTATGGACTTTTCATGAAATCTGGGCTTGATATCTGTCTCTGTTTCTCTGTCTGTCTGTCTGTTTCTTTCTTTCTCTTTTCCCACAATGTTATATTTCTTAGTAAGAATAATTCTCCAAGGTCCAGGTTGGTAGCACAGTGGTAAGGTGTTTGCCTTGCACACGGCTGACCCAGGACAAACCTGGGTTTGATCCCTGGCATCCCATATGGTCCCCAGAGCCAGGAGCAATTTCTGAGCACAGAGCCAGGAGTAACTCCTGAGCACTGCTGAGTGTGCCCCCCCCCAAAAAAAAAACACAACCAAATTTTAAAAAATTAAAAAAAAAAAAGGAGTAATTCTCCAGGGCTAGAGAGTGGTAGGGCATTTCCCTTGCATGCGGCCAACCCAAGATGGACCCAGGTGGTTCGATTTCCAGCATTCCATATGGTCCCCCAAGTCTGCCCAGGGTGATTTCTGATTGCAGAGCTAGGAATAATCCCTGAGCATCTCAGGGATTACCCAAAAACCAAAAACCAAAAAAAAAAAAAAAAAAAGAATAATTTCCAAATTTAAGGACTCTCCTGTACATAGTATGGGCTGTTCATAAAATTTGGTCTTGGAGAATGATTCTTACTGAGAAATATAACATTGTGGGTAAGTAGAGTGAGAAATGAGCAAGCATAATAAATTACAATTACCTATGCAATTGAGAGAGAGAGAGAGAGAGAGAGAGAGAGAGAGAGAATGGCTCATTTTATTTGCATAACCTTAAAGGTTCCAATTGGATATAATCACAAATTCAATATTCCCCATCAAAAAAAAAAGTGACCTGTTTTAACCAGAAACAACAACTTAAAATTGCGATAAACTTAATATTTTCTCAGAGGCTATTCAACAAGAGTATACAGACAGTGGGTTGTTTAAAACCAAAAAGAAAGGCAAGGGGACTTTTAGTTATGAACCAACTAAATTCAAAACTCCTGAAATGAGATTTAATCTGAACAAGAAGGGCTAGGCCCCGCTCTCAGCTGGCTGAAGAAAATCATTCTAGTTCCAGTAGTACTCACACATGCAAGAAATTTGAGACACAATTTATTTCCAAAAGGTACATTCAAGTGGACAACAAACCCGCTTAAATTCTGAAATCAGAACAAGAGCATGATGAAAAGTTTGGTCTTTCCTCTGAACTGATAGTGGGAAGAGTTTGCATAAGTTCCTGGAAATAAATCAGATTTCAAAAAGAAGAAAAACAGTCTTGAATGTGTCTTTTTTTTTTAAATAGTTAAAATATGTAGAATAAGGTATTTTAGATTGTCTTAACTTTAACTTAAAGTTACATTTTGGTTTCTAATAAGTAAAATGTGTGTCTATTACAATAAGAAAGAAAGAAGCAAGCATTTGATTTTTCAGTAATGAGTAAGATTCCAAAAGCATTCCTGTCCACCCTCGACAAACACTTTTAAATCACTAATACTCGTGATGAAAAAGACTCACTTCATTTTTGACAAGATTTTATGTACACTAGTAAATCTAAGTGTAATACCCATCACATAGTTTGCAAAAGGGATAAAGTTGAGGTCATAAAAGAACTCTCAATAAATCCCTACTTTTTAAAGTACTGCTGACAGAAAGAAGCAGTATCTTGTGTTTCTGGTTGGATTATTCAATTGAATATATTCATATAGTAACATCAAAAATTTTGCTTCAAGTACTGTATATAATGCTGACTTTTAAAAAAAATTTTTTAATTAAAACACAATGGTCAAGGACCTACGGCAACAAATTTTCCCCTTAAATCCCAGAGCTTGAGAACTCAAATTCCTCTGCTAACTTCCTTATATAACATTCTTTCTAGTAATGTGGGCAAAAATGTGCTCAGATTGTCAGCTGCCAATGACTGAGTTCTCTGTACCAAATTGACTTTACATTAACTACATAGGGAAAAAAAAAAGTATTAAGACTTTAAAAAAATTAAATAAGAGTAAAGAAAGGAATAAGATGATTTCTTCTTATGGAATCCAAAAATGGAAAAGTAAAAAACCCTAGCAACTGTCCTCTAATAAATTGAGATTTATAAAAAAAAAAAAAAAGTCTCCTAATGTCTTCATGAAATTAGAAAGTAAGAAATGTAGTATAGATTATAATTTTTAGAAAACATTTGTTTCACTTTTAAGCTTTTTTTAGAGTATGTAAAGAGCTGTGAAAATGAAAGTATGATAATAGTGAATGTTAATTTTAGTCAAAATTTAAAGGAGAGCTCAGTTAAAATTTTCTATCTCAACTTCCCTGAACTGATCTGCCTTTTTCTTCCATTTAAATACATTTTAGATTCATTAGCTTCAGAATTATGAAATTAACTTCCAGATTATAAAACAAAAATGTGTGTGCGAAAATGTTAAAAAAGAAAAGTTCCTGAACTTAGAAACCACTATTTTTTCCATTCTATTTTCGAAAACAATTTCTTTCCAAATCTCTAAAGCAAATAATCCCCAGGTGCTTCCTGTCAGTTGTGAAGAACATTCTATTTAAAGACAACAGGGAACAGCACATTTTACCCTCTCTTGTCCTGCTTAATGTGATACTGGGAAAATGAAGTGTTGGGAATGAAGAGTTCTGATTAGACAGGCTTTCCATGTGTCTCCGTTTACTTCTTTAATTTTAAGGCATAAGTCTCTGTAATGATAACAGAGCAGCTTACAAAACCACGGAGAACCAGATCTTAAATAGAAAACCTAACATAGTTTCTCTTTTTCTTTTACTTGTTTACCCTTTTTCTTTTTTGTTGACACCTAGATTCTAGTCTAATGTGTGACTGTATCTTTAAGGATAAGTTTCAGGGTGACAGAGCTGGGTTTTTAAAGGGTTGTTTTACAGACAAGCAGGTAATTTTATCAGAGAAAATCCTGACTAATTTCTGTAATTCCCGAAGAGTTGGCTATAATTCAAAAAGTATTTTGGGCTACCACTATGTTCACTTATAAAGAGATTTAATTGCAACTTGAAATGCAAGGCTTTTTGGTTTTTTTTTTTTTTTTTGTCTTATTCCTATTTGATATCTTGATACAGTTTCAAATCTGTACTAAGGTTTTTGTTTTGTTTCTGGCTATGCGTTCAGAAATCTCTCCTGGTTTGGGGGACCACATGGGACTCTGGTGATCGAACCCTGGTCCGTCCAAGGCTAGCTCGGGCAAGGCAGACACCTTACCGCTTGTGCCACAGCTAGGAAGGAAGGAAGGAGGGAGGGAGGGAGGGAGGAAGTTCAATTAAAAAGAAATAAGGACAGAACTAAATATCCAAGTCAAAATCAACAATAATAGGGGCCAGAGAAATAGCGTTTGCCTTTCATGAAGAAGGACGGTGGTTCGAATCCCGGAATCCCATATGGTCTCCTGTGCCTGCCAGTGGCGATTTCTGAGCATGAAGCCAGGAGTAACTCCTGAGCACTGCTGGGTGTGACCCAAAAACAAACAAACAAAATCAACAATAATAGAATCAAGGGACCTAAAGTTTAACAATCTAAACTGAAAGAGGCCTGTTATATTGACAGGTCAGAGGTCAAAGGGTGGTAGTACAGGATGCACTCTGGGTCCATTGGTAGAGGGAGGTTTACAACTGGTGGTGGGAAGGGCCCTGACTCATTGTATATCTGAAATTCAACTATGAAGGACTCTGTAAATCACAATTGTTTAAATAAAATAAAATTTAAAAAATAAAGAAATATAGGACCGGAGAGATAGCATGGAGGTGGGGCATTTGCCTTGCATGCAGAAGGTCGGTGGTTAAAATCCCAGCATCCCATATGGTCGGTCCCCTGAGCCTGCCAGGAGTGATTTCTGAGCATAGAGCCAGGAGTAACCCCTGAGCACTACCGAGTGCAACCCAAAAACCAAAAACCAAAAAAAAAATAATAATAATAATAAAAATATAAAGAGCTTTCTTCCATAAGGCAGTATGCTTTTAAGCGCCTCCAGCCAGAACAGATCATGCATCCCTGGTGTGTCAGAATCTAGATAAAGTCAGATCACCCTGGTAATAAGCACAGGCAAAGTTCATCCTCTTCCCCAGAATGACCTGTGAGTTACAGGAACTCAATTTTGCTGTCCCTAAAATTCAACACCCTCACTCCCACCCCCACCCCACATCCCATCCAGAGTGGATGCAAAGGCTAAATAATTGGTATGAAAAGAAACACAAAACGAGGGGAAAAAGGCAAGAGATGGGGAGAGTAGTTGTCATAGGAGAAATTTTAGGCCATTGCTATCCTTCCTTGCTGTCTTTTTAAACTGACCTCTCTGAAAAGGGTATTAGAAAAGTTGTTTTTCCAATTCTATCCAAGGGTTTCTAAAGACAGTCGGTTGTTTCCACTGGAGCCAGTCAAAGCATGAAGCCAAGTGCCCGGCCCAAAAGCTCTGGATGTCTGTGGCCATGCCCTTCTGAGCTGCTCCAGGCTTCTAGCCAGGTCTGAAGGCCAAGGGCAGAACACTCCAGAGACCTCCTTTCTGGAATGGCCGCTTAACTTCAAATGGCCACTTAACTTCCCGCTCACTTAATCAGCAAATGAATAAGCTTTTTGATCAGAGTACTAAATATGCTATATAAAAATAAATAATCGCCTAAGGTAAAGCCTAGGTTGTATTTATAACTCACAAATCAAAAATCACATTTGAAGTATTGAAATAATACACTGAAATAAGGATTTTTAGGAATTTGATTTTGAAACACCTATTCCAAATGTTAATGAAGAGGGGCTTACATACACGGTTAAGGTGTAAAGTTGTAGCCATACATTGACATTGTGTTATAAGTCAATGAGAGATCAATGAGATTGTTATAAATCAATGAGATTTAATTTAATTTAAATTAAAATCAAATTTTCAATATCCCATTCTAAAAAGAAAAAAACAAAACTTTCATGCATGCAGCCTTTGTTAACATTCTATTGCTGGAGATACACTCAACACATACATATATATAATCACAAGCACACAAAATCATTAGCACAGATCTTTGATAAAACCATTGTAATAGCTGGAAACTGGAAACAATGTCTATCCGTAAGTGAACGGGTCACTCAATGATGGTGCAAATCTATGTAATAATTGGCTAATGCTGACAAGACTGTGGTTGAGCTTTTAGTTCCCATAAAAAGATACAAAGCTCCATAGATAGTCAACATATGCTTGCACAGCAAACTGTAGAGCAGGGTTACAGCATAACTCTATTTTCGTGATTTTTTTAAAGCAACTTAAATATATGCTCACCTCACAATAAAAAATTCTTGGGGAACAAAATAATGAATAGAATTTAACAAGAGTTGTCTCTGGAGAGTTAAAAGAAAGGAGAAGGTTGGCAATTTTATTATTTGCTTCATATCCTTCTGAATTTGATTCGATTTCTCTAGCCCAATCAGTAATAGCCACTTTATGAATTTTAAAATAATGAGGGGGGATCAGAAAGAAGAAACAGAAAACAATAAAAGATTAAAAAAAAAAAAAAGATAGATCCCTTTTAGGAGACAATCCTTGGGCGCGACTTTGCCTGGCCACTCATTCTATGTATGGGCTAAGTAAGGTTATGTAAACACATAACCAAAGGATCGCGGTGCGCTGGGGCCTGTGAGCTGCGCCAGGCTCCTCTGGGTGGTCTCCAGTGTCAAAGGCATGGGCATCTGTCGTTCCCCATCGCTCCGTTCTGAAAGCGTCAGCAGCCCCCTCTGCTCCCTGTTTCCCCCTGCTTCCCTTTTAGGCTGAGCCTTTTTCAGCGAACAGGCGAACACACAAGGAACTTTTTCTGCATCTACAGGCAGCAGCAAGATTCCTTCCCTGTCACCACTTCCTAAAAACCCGGCTCCAAAATACTCCAGCCAAAAAGAAGCCAACTTTTCAGCCAGAACTTTTCTCCCGAATGTAGACCCACATTTTGCCCTCAACCCCAGACTTTCAGATTTTCCCCTCATTCGCCCTTAACTAGTTCCTAGAAACCTCTAAGAGGCTAAGAGGCTAGTCCTTTCTCTGGTCTTGGGAGATGTAAATCAAAGTCAGCCTCTCCTCTCTCTAATGCTGAGACTTGGCTTTAACCTTTATTAACTGTAGAAAAACAAAAAAAATCTCCTTTCATTAACCTGCTTGTTAAATGTCTTTTCAAAGGGATGGGTTGGCAGTTCTGGAGCTTAACTAAATATTTCTTCACTGATTAAACATTCCTTACTCTAAATTACATTTCAAAAAAGAATTTTTTCAGAGATAGTCATTTTGTTCCAAGTGTATTCTGAGACTTAACCCTCTACAGTACCAACAGAAAAAAATTAAAAAAAAAATAAAAAGCCAATACTCAGCCACAGTGTGAAGAGAGAAAAGAGGGCTTTTCAAGAAAAATTAAGTGATTGTATTACTCGGTGACACCTCTCAAACAACCGCCAGTAGCTTGCTCTTCCAATATTTATAATATGAATAAGAAGGAAGATGTATTTTTCATGTGTGAAATGGAAAGCTTACTTCTTCCACTTCCCCACAGTGCTTCTCTCCCTCCAAAAAACAAAACCAAACAAAAGTCAGCAAGAACAGCAAATAGTAATCGCCTCTCAAGCGTAACCCCAGAGTAATCTCTGATAAAATATGATGAGACTAGAAGGGAATAATGAGTTTTTCTAAAAGTTTGGTGGATAGTCTGTTGTCAGAAATTAAAACTGGATCTTATCATACTGGTAACACACCAAGAAAATCCAGATACTGAATTTTGTTATAAATTTATATTAACAGTCCAGTCCTTTGGTTGAAAATGCTGTTAACAAAATAAAACGAGTTATTTCTTTTGCCACTTGAAAATAGAGTTCATCCATAAAATTCATGAAAACACTAAATTCTAGGGCTGGAGTGATAGCA
This sequence comes from Suncus etruscus, assembly GCF_024139225.1. Lineage (NCBI taxonomy): Eukaryota > Metazoa > Chordata > Mammalia > Eulipotyphla > Soricidae > Suncus > Suncus etruscus. Next base: position 48,091,271 of record NC_064858.1, on the reverse strand, counting down.
TAGCAGTAGGGCGTTTGCCTTGCATGCAAACCAGGATGGAGCTGGTTTGATCCCCGGCACCCCTATATGGTCCCCTGAGCCTGCCAGGAGCAATTTCTGAGTGCAGAGCTAGGAGTGACCCCTGAGCATCGCTGGATGTGGTCCAAAAACCAAGAAAACAAAACAAACAAAACCAAAACACACAAAAATACCCACTAAGTTCCTACGGATCAACCTGGAAATGTATGTTTGCTTAGAAAAGTTCAAGACATCAATTTTATCTGTCGAACGTTATTACAAAACATCAAACCATAAAACAATACATTCCTGGACCTCAAAAGGATAACAACCAGTCAATCAAAAGCTGAATTATCAACATGAGCAAAAAGAGCTGGAGCAATAGTGCTTAAAACAAGTAGAGCATTTGCCTTGCACACTCCATACTTGCTTTCATCCCCAATACCCCATATGGTGCTCTGAGCCCACCAGAAGTGATCCCTGAGGACAGAGCCTGGAGTAAGCCCTGGAGTAAGTGGGCTAGCAAACAAGCAAACACAAATCTGGGCAATAGAAATTAACCACTGCTACCAAGAACCACCATGAAAACAAAAGAAATAGGAATAAAACTTAAGTCTACTTTGTCAATTTCTGTAAACTCCAAATCTATCTTTGTAATCATATTACATAGTATTAGTCAACCTGCCCTCATTTTCTCTCATAAACACAATCAACAAGAGTATTTTGGGATGTGCATTTCATTACTTTGAAGCTAAAGCAACAGACAACATGGGAATTTAGGGGAAAAACATATCCCCTCCACATAAGGTGTCAGTAATGTGCATTGTGACCTTAAAATGGAAAGTCCCTTGGGATCTATTAGTAATTTATTCAACACCTACAGTGAAACATGTAGTTTCATGTAGTGGGGACTGCCAGGCTCTTGTGGACAGAATTTGTAGTGAGTTAGAGAACACTATAAGAACAAAAGAATGTGGGACTAGCATGGGGACAAACGATAGCTAATTTTTTTTTAGACCCATCTATATTACCAGTACTTGATTTTTTGTTTAATTATCCATCTTTTCTTTCTGGTGAGATCACATTTTCATTTTGATTTTTTATTTATTAGTTTCAGTTACATATTTATAATAGTCTTCATGTTTATCATTTTGATGTAGTTTCCTTACTTCACCATATCCAAAGTTCTTATGTGATCTCTAATTTGCCTCTTCCTTCTCCCATCCATGCACCACCCTCCTCCGCTACTTGATTTTTTTTCTAAACAATATTACATATCTGTGTGTAATCACAACTTTAAAATGAAGAAGCAATGGAAAAGGAGAAGCAGCTGTAGAAAATGATAGGAAGAACATGGTTTTGTCATCATCATAGGGTACATGTCCCAGGCCTATTAAATACTCTGAATCTCCAGTATCTCCCACCAGCTCTTCCTCTTTATCCAACTCCCCTTGGCTTTTGTGACCACTTCAACTTTATTAGCTCTGAGCTTTGACCTCTCTGGAGACCTTTAAAAGTCCAGAAAAGACTTTCTCATAATAATGTCTTTTTATTTATTAATAATTTTTATTTTGACCAAAGTAGTTTACAAATCCTTCACAGTAGTATTTCAGTTACATAGTGGCATTGAATCAGAGGCATTCCCACCACCAATGTTGTCCTCCCTCCACACCTGTTCCCAGCATTCATCCCATATCACCCCTTCTTTGCCCCCTCCCCTAGGCTGCTAGTATAAGTGGTCCCGACTTCTGTGTCTAGCCTGTTGTAGATTGGGTATCGATTCTGTTGTAGTTGGCTTTGGATTTGGTATTAAAGTCTGATCATTTTTTATTTCTACTCAATGTTCATATGACTGTTTGGTCTCATAATAATGTTTTTAAACAATAAAAATTAGTGAAGAGATTAAGCTACATACATGTGACAGACCATGGTTCTATCTGCCAAAAATGGCCTTTAAGCACAGAGCCCCTGAAAACCACCAAGTATGACTACAGAACAAAATGATAATAATAATAATGATATAATTAAAGTCATAGGTTATAAAGTATTAGTTCAATGAAAATTTCATATACCAAATTACTTTTAAGCTGTGACATAATATTTGTTTCTTGGCTAATTCATTAAATGGTACAATATACTTTAACAATGACAATAATTTTGGTTTACAGTATGTGTCAAGGGTATTTTGAAATACCTGTGATAACTAGTATATACCAAAATACCTGTTTTCTACCAATGATAAAATTGCACCTTTTGCTTAATTCTACTGTACTCTGTTGCTTGATTTCATATCATTCCAGGAAATACTAGATTTCAGTTCTAGCTCAGTGATAATAATGTCACTTTTGATGTATCCAAATCCACATATTCTAACCACTGGATCCATGATTCTCTTGCATACTCAAGGCCTGGGATAAGAAGTCCAGATCCGGGGTCAAGGCCCTCTAGCCCACCCAGCCTGCCCACTCCACCACTTTCTCCCATGGTGGCACTTTCTCCCATTTGAGAATTCTCTCGGTTCTTACTTTTGCACATGAAGCTTCGTCCATAGCAGCAGAATCTGGTTATTGGGCATTAACCTGATGTACTCTCCTCTTCTGGAATCTGTCAGACCAATGCAGTCTTTGGGTTCCTATTAATAGCCACTTTCTCTCCAATACCTTCCCACAAATGCAAGCAACTCCTCTTCTGCTTCTCCCCTTTCAGCCCTCATTAGCCCCACAATCTCATGGTACAGTAAGAGCTGGCACGTCTGTCTCTCCACTCCTCAACAGATTGCAGATTTTTTTCTATAATTTTCTTCTAGAAGTGGGTCATACCCAGCTCTATGCTCAGGTGGGATGGGGGAAATGCAGGTGGAACCTTCTACAGTGTGAGAGATCAAAGCTGGGTGGACCCAGAAAGACAAGTACCTTAACCCCTGTTCTCTCTCAGGCCCTGAGAAGGTGTTTTGTTTTGTTTTTTTTTTTCCACTTTCTCCAGGACTTTGCCTCCTGCTTGGCACAAGGCAATGGCAGTTCATTAAATATTTGTTAAGTAAAGGCCTTTCCTGTGACTCCCAGACAGCTCACACAGAGGAAGGAGAGTAATGATTCTGTAGTAGCTGAGAAAGGTCTGGAAAACAAGGGGATGGCAGGAAAGAATGAAAGAGACTGTGTGTCCTGGAAGTTTACCTGAGGGCTCATGAGTTAGCTCCAGAAGAAACAAAGCAGGAAACAAGATTTATGTGGCCTATAGCATCTGTGCCCTTGGTTCCTGCCCTGCTACCCATCTTCTGGGCCTAAGATGGGGCAGGCTGAACTGGCACCATTGAAGTCTAGCCTAGGAGTTGGGAGTCAAAGTGACAAGACATTTAAATACCACCAAGGGATCCTTGAATTTTTCCCTTGCTGGCCTGGGTTCCAAAATGAGTCCTCTAGTCACATGGACACACAGGGTGAGTGGAGAAATCTGTGCTGCTTAAAGACAGAACATTTTGTTGTGTTAAGCTACTGAGAGTTTGGGGTTGTTTTGCAGCATTGAAGAAAAGAACATAACTTTAGTTTTGGAGGTTGTTGAGATAAGTTGGGTCAAGGGCACATGTGTTTCCTATCCAAGATCATTCATTCAATCCCAAGCACTCCCTGACCCCTTAGAGCACCAGATGGTGGAGTGGACCTGGTGTCCCCGAGCACTGCTGAGGCTGAGCAATGCCACAGTACCAGGTCTGAGCATGGACCTGCCTGGCACAGATGGTTGAATAGAAACATTAGGAATGATCCCAAATCCCCTTTCCTCATACTGAATAAAAACACCAAAATCTACATTATGGGATCAGGCACAGGAAAGTTTTGCATGTGTGAGGCCCTGAGTTTGATCCCTGGCACAAACACAAAACAAAGGTAAAAACTAGATTTCTGAATGTCACATTCAGATAATTCACTTCCAAAGGCAAGAGGTGATGGGGAGGAAAAAGTGTGTTACTGCTGCAGAGACCAAAAAGGGAGAAGGAAGAAAGTGTGAATTTGCCCAGACAGAATCCTCTCAAGCTGGAAACTCAGGATTTGGGCTAGTCTTGTATTTCTCCTGAAGTCAAATTTCACCACATGATAAATTGGGTAGGGGAGGGAGTTTCTAGCCCTTTCACTCTTACAAAGTGTCTTGAAAGGTACATGATCTGGCACTATGTTTTCTGAGCTTTTTCCACTTTCTGCTTGAGGAATTTTAACACTTCCCCAAGTCTAGAAGTGTATAAAATAGGTACATATAGCCAATATTTTTTTTTTGTTTTGTTTTTTGGGCCACACCCGTTTGACGCTCAGGGGTTACTCCTGGCTATGCGCTCAGAAATCGCCTCTGGCTTGGGGGGACCATATGGGACTCCGGGGGATCGAACCGCGGTCCGTCCTACGCTAGCGCTTGCAAGGCAGACACCTTACCTCTAGCGCCACCTTCCCGGCCCCATATAGCCAATATTTACTGAAAATTAAATCACAAAATTATTTGAACACAGATGCTTATGGATTTCTTTTGACCACCACACCCACAGTTTAAGAATAAGGTGCTAGAATTTATCACTAAAATGTGGGCTGGCTGCAAGCTTCAAAAAAGGTGGGAAAGATCTTTAAGAAAGAGTAAATCTAAGCAAATATTTGTATCAGACTGACCTGAGAACAAATCTCAACTCCTCGGTCTCTTAATTTCTGCCTCAATCTCCTTATCTCTAAAGGAGACATGACAGGGCTTACTTCAAAGGTTATGTTGGCAGTATTCAATGAGGTTCCATGGATCCAAATGCCTTCTTAAAGGTTCTAGTTCAGGGAAATCCAAGAACTGATGTATTCTGCAGTGGCTACCTCAATGTCATACCTTTGACACAATCTATCCTTCTGTGCGCCTTCCTCCTGGAGGACTATTTGTCTCAGCCATGTGATTTAAAATATTTAAAATAGATCCAGTTAACCCAAAGAAAGAGTCCAGGGGTTAACTCATTTGCCATAAATGTGGCAAAATCAGGTTCGAATCCCCAGCACCATACATATCAGGTTCTAGGAGCACTTCCAGGAAAGATCCATCAGCACAGAACCAGGAGTGATCCCTGAGCACTGCCAGGTGTGGCAACAAAACAAAACAAAAAGATCCAGGCAAGTCTATTTATGAAGAAAGACTGAGGGCTGGAGTGATAGCACAGTGGTAGGACATTTGCCTTGCACATGGCCTTTCTGGGTTCGGTCCCAGCACCCCATATGGTCCCCCAAGTCTGTCAGAAGCAATTTCTGAGTGCAGAGCCAAGAGTAACCCCAGCATCATGCCTCCCCAAAAACGACTGGGACAGGATTATTCATTCATGCTCAATATTATTTTCTTTGTACTAAGGAATCTAATTACCTTAGTGCATTCTAGATCTGGAAGTTCTCTATCTCTCTTTTATGAATGTCTTGATTTTGTGTGTGTGTGTGTGGTTTTTGGGTCACACCCGGAGGTGCTCAGGGGTTACTCCTGGCTTCATGCTCAAAAATTGCTCCTGGTAGGCACGGGGGAACATATGGGACACCGGAATTCGAACCAATGACCTTCTGCATGAAAGGCAAATGCCCTACCTCCATGCTATCTCTCCAGCCCCTAATGAATGTCTTGATTTTTTGATAAGAAAAAAAAAAGCTCAAAGGCATTTCTGTCCATTGCTAATTAGTCATTCATGAGAACAATGTGTAAATTTTTTTAAATGACTCAAAACCATGCATTCTGCATACAATTTCTTGAGTGCAGCTAGTCTAATGACTGCTTACATTCTGTGGTGTGCAGCTCCCAAGAATGATTCAGGAGCAGAGCAAAAACAATCTTCCAGATCCCCTAATTTAAAAAAATAAAAAAGCCTCTAAGATGATGATTTACACACTACAGATTCCTGTTTCTCCATCGAAATCAAGATCTGAAATATAAACCCACAATCTTTTTTTTTCTCCCCCAGTGGGGAGGAAGGTGCCCAGCGGTACTCAGGGGCTGTTCCTCGCTCTGCTCCCAGGACTAACTTCTGGAAGTGCTCTGGAGACCATATGTAGGCTTGGAAATTCAAACCAAGGTTGACCACATTCAAGACAAATGCCTTAACCCCTGTACCATCTCTTTGGCCCCCAAACTCTTTAAGAACAGCACTCAAAAATCTGTAGCCAGGAAAGAACTCAATGTTCTTCTACATAGGATGAAAAATGGAATTAATTCATTTGTGGAAAAGTGTAAAAAGTTCCAGAATTAAAAGAGAGATAGTATAGCAGGGACGGTGATTGCTTTGAGTGTAGTCAGTTCCGGTTCAAGCCCCAGCATCTGATATGGTTCCCCAAGAGCCACCAGGAGAATTCCTGAGTGCAGATCCAGAAGTAATGCCTGAATATCACCAGGTGTGGTCCCCAAACCAAATAAACAATAAGCATAAATTATAGAATTGAGGCAACATCTCCACTAAACTGAACTCTGATTTCAGCAGAAGTATGGCACTTGCCCTGCTCTGACCATGCCCATCTCCTTAGCACAGAGTTGCTCCAGTCTCTGAACACTTTGGTGACCTCCAGGAAAGGTCCAGCAGGAGGGTGCCAAGCTCTCTCTCTCATGCAGGGGAAGAAACTAAGACCCCAAGAGGTTCATTATTCAACCCAAGACCAAACAACCAGAAGTGGACCCCAAGCTTACTTTCTGGTTCAAACTTCTGCTCACCATATCCCCGCTTCCTTTGCTAGGATTGGAAGCTGCCAGTTACCCCACTTGCCAGGCATTGAACAGATTTTTAAAGGGGAACTTGTGTTTGTGCTCTAGGACAATGTGAGTTCTCACACAAGGAAAGTCAACAATCAAACTCTCAGCGCCTTCTCCCCAGCCCCTGCCTCCTTCCTTATCCTCTGAGATGTATCCACTTCTATAAAAAGCCACTGGCCCCATGTACATCCCCTAGCTCTCAGTAAAGCCTATGAACTGCTCCCCATATAATGGTGCCTGAATCTGCCATCCTCTTCAACCTCACCTAGGGGTCTGCAGAGGCTCCATTTCTGCCCTTTTCCCTCTGACCCCCTAACAAGGCTGACTGCACCATCTACCAGGGATTACCATTGCCTTTACCACTGTTCAGCAACAAATCACCCCTCTGTGACTCCTTTGGTTACACAATGAGGTCTCCTTAGACGTAGATTGGAACTGCAGAGTCGAACAAAAACCTGGATTGGATAGGGGTGCAGGAAAACAAAACAAAATCTGGATTGGGGTCTGAGTAATAGTACAGTGGGTAGTGCACTTGCCTTGCATTCAACCTCTAGCCTCATATGGTACACACACCCACGCGCGCACACGCACACACACCACACCACACATACACACATACACACACACAGTACCACATGAGTGATTCCTGAGTGCAGAGCCAGAAGTAACCTGAGTATTGTTAGATGTGGTTCCCCCCAAATCCAAAACAAGAAAAAACCGGGGGTTGGCTCTATAACTACACCCTACACAGGAAGATTCTTTTATCTCTCAAGCCTCAGTGTGATGTTTGATACAGCAAGAAAATACAGACATTCAGTTTGTTTCAGAGGACATAGAATAACTGTGTGCAAAGCTCCTAATGGAGTACTGAATTATTATTAGTCCTATTCTTCTCTAATCCTGCCATGGGAGCTTTCTTAATGCACAGATTTTTTTTTAACTCTTTTTCTATTCCTGGTGGGATATATTAGGCATTCAATACATGCTGGTGGGGAGTAAGGAGTGTAGCTAAAATGAAAATGAAAGCAGCCAAAGGCTAGGATGTAAGGCACCACAAACAAATAATAAAAGAATGAGTGAAAAAAGTCAAGTCAGAAGGGTGCAAAAAAAAAAAAAAATCTTAACTGTTACAACTGAAGACACCAGAAAAATAGAACACTAGGTAAAGTGCTTGCCTTGCATAGTCAACCCAGGTTCAATCCCCTATGTTCCCTATGGTTCCTTTAAGCACTTCAAGGAGTGATCTCTGAGTATAGGCTAGTGTGGACCCTCAACCCCCCAAAAATTAAAATATAATTGAAGAGTTGTTTTAAACAACAGTTAATGGATTTTGAAAACACCCTGTCCCTCACTCCTAAATATACTCAGGAAGCCAGCCTATAAAGCTAGTAACAAGGAGAAAACTGCATCTTTCCATTGACTAGTCTGCCAGGACAAGGTTTTAGAGCCCACATAGAGTAGGCAAGCATACTTTTATTTATTTATTTATTTATTTATTTATTGGTTGGGGGTTGGACCACATCCAGCAAGCTCAGGGGTTACTCCTGGTGGTGCTTGCAGGACCGTAAGGATTCCAGGAAATGGAACTCAGATTGTAGGCATGCAAGACAAAGCACCCTGTCTGCTGTACTATTTCTCCAGCCCTGCATGCAGACTTCAAAGGAATAAAATTCATTTTTCATCTGTTTACTCCTACTGCTCTCTGAATACTGACAAGCTCAAAGTAACTTTCTTACTCTGACTAGGTCCCAATTCCCAAGAGATACAATGCCTAGATCAACTATGTGTTGGCAAACCAACCATCTAGACAAGGCCCAATTGGGAGCAGCTATCAATTTCTAAGATGCAAATACTCACACCATGGCTGACTCTAATTTCCTCATGATTCATAATCCTGCTCACAAAAATCCCTACTACTCAACAATTGGCTCAAAGGAGTCCTGATTCTCTTATCTACCTTAACTTTCTATTCTTATCCTCTTGGGGTGAGGAGCCACACCCTGATACTGCTGGGGTAACATGCAGTGAACTCAACCCTGAAGCTCATACACATAAAGCACCCATGCCAGTCCCTTGAGCCATTCCCTTGCTACCCTGACTAACTTATTTGTCACTTCGTTATTTATTAACATTTATTGTCTGATAGGGAAGGGAAAAAAAATCAAATAACAGGTAAGCAACTGACGTTCTTCAGTGGTTCTAGTAAAGGAAGTAAAACAGGGAGGAAGAGGAAACTACTAGCTGTCTTTTATGGGTATCAATCATTTCCGTTCTCTCTGCCCCATTACTGTAGGTAAGTAGAAACAGGTGCCCTAATCAAATCTGCAAAAGAGACTTAGTCTGGAGAGAAGTGAGGCCCACAACCTGGAAACAGAAATGAGAAGGAAAACAGCTAGGATGGATACCTAAGAAGGCTCAAGTTCATCAAGATAGTAGAGATGTTAAAATAGGAAAACAAACCTATGAGTGTAAAAAAAAAAACATTGTTCAGCTAGGGCAGTGGTCCTCAAACTATGGCCCATGGGCCACATATTGTATTTGTATCTGTTTTGTTTCTTCATTGCAAAATAAGATATATACAGTGTGCATAAGAATTCGTTCATAAGTTTCGTTTTTACTATAGTCATACCTTCCAATGGTCTGAGGGACAGTGAACTGGCCCCCTGTTTAAAAAGTTTGAGGACCCCTGATAGGGGAAGATTAGTGCTTCTTCAGGCTGGAATGCAAGCAAAAATCATCCTCAATGAACAGCAGGGGGAACCATCTAGAAATCATATAAAACTGAAAGTTGGTGGTAGGTATTCACACCCAATGGTTCTCAAGAGTCACTAGGATTTAATCCAGGTTTCCCCCATATTACGTTTTCTGCACTGTCTCTCTTGAAGATGAGTCTTCTTTGGGTTGAGCATCACTCCTGGCTATGCCTGGATATGTGAGTGCTGGAAACCGAACCTGGTTTGGACACATGTGAGGTATACATGTATCTGTGCTGTTGGACACCGGAAATGCTAGGGAGATTGGTAATGAAAGCTTGCTTGCTCTCTCCCAAGAAAAGGGGCTTCTAGGATCATCTTTGTGCTCAATCCAACAGAGGAGGCCATTAGCTATGGTTCCTCCCCTTGCTTGCCCCTGTTCATCACAAAGGTAATACTTTCTAGAAGGTTCCCAATCTCAAGACCAAACAATAAGACCAGCACTGAGAGACCATCAATGCCTCAGTAAAACATTAAAACAGGACCAGAGTGATAGCACAACAGGGAGGACATTTGCCTTGCACATGGTCAACCCAGGTTCAATCTCTGGCATCTCATAGAGTTCCCCTGAGCAACACCAAGAGTAATTCCTGAGCACAAAGTCAGGAGCAACTGCCAGGTGTGGGCGGAGAGTGAAAGCTGTCAGCGAGTCACTTTATGTTTCTGACTCAGTAAAGGTTTACAAAGGGGAATCAATTTATTTGCACCCCATAGTAGGAACCCAGGTCTCCCACAGGGTCTTCTGGGGCAGGGGAGACAGCCCAGCCCTGGCCATGACTTCAGCTGCCTCAGATAGTAGTTCTGGCCATGCCAGGACTTTCATATGCTGCAGCAGTCACAGCTGTCACTTGATTTCAGTAACAGAGTGAAGAAAACTGAACTCAAGGCACCGAGAGGAAAAATTTGAAAAATCAAAAATATGTGAGGAGGAGCAGAACTAGAAATGCAAGCCTTGGGAGGAATGAAACCGAATCTTTGTGCAGAGGAGGGCCGACAAGAAGGACCCAAGGACACTTCCAACCCGTTCAAGGGGCCACCATCACAGACCAGAACAGAAGGGACCATCAATGCCTATAAAACAAACATTAAAGCAGGGTCAGAGTGATAACACGTTAACTTAAATATTAATTATAGAATCCTTGATGGTGGTGGATGATGGTGGATGGATGAGGCCTTTCTTGGCCAGGCCAGGTGCCTGCACCCCCTTTCACCAACGGGTCTGTAGTTATCAGGATGACGGTGAAGAAATAATCCACAGCAGTGAGTAGAAGTCAGGAGACATTGAAGCTTTATTTAGGCCTTAATTGCCATGGGCATCTCAGCTAGCCTTTTAAGCAGCCTCCTCCAGCTGCCCTGCATCTACTCTGTTTCTCCTCTCTCCATCCTGCTTCCTCCTCCAAGAGGCTTCTCTTGCTGAATCTCTTTATCACCCTCACTCAGGCCTCTCTAACTAACAACTACAGACCCCTCCCAGAAGTGGGTGGGCCTGGCCATCAGGTAAGATTAGCATTTGGCCTGGGTAGGGATAATAGTAACAGAGTGGAGGGCCTTTGCTCTGCACATGGCCAATCCAGGTTTCATCCCTGGCATCCCATAGGGTTCCCCTGACCATTGCCTGGAGTGATTCCTGAGTACAGAATCATGAGTAACCCCTAAGCGCTGCCATGTTTGGCCCAAAATAAGCAAAAACAAAAAAATATTAAAGCACAGCAGTGGTGGAAGGTGAACACAGTAAGGGGGATTACTGTGAAGGAGGACATTGTATGTATCAGCAAAACTTTGCCTCAAATAGGATATTCTAAAATGATGGATAAGCTTAAAAATAATAATAGGGAAGTAGGGGCAATAGTACAGCTGTTGGACGTTTACCTTGCATGAGGCCAACCCAGATGGACTCTGTTCAATTCCCGGCATCCCATATAGTACCCTGAGCCTGGCAAGAGCGATTTCTGAGTGCAGAGCCAGAAGCAACCCGAGTACCGCTGGGTGTGACCCAAAACCAAAAATAACAATAATAATTATAATAATAATAAAGCACATAACAAAAGTGTGGGATCTGGGGCTAGTTTACTGATTTCAAAACCTGGAGGTATGAAGGCAGATAGATGGAAGAGAAGAGAAAAGAAAGTTAATCATAAGGTCTATGAGAGGGCTAGAGCAATAGCACAGCAGTAAAGTATTTGCCTTTAACGCAGTCAACACAGGATGGACCCCAGTTCAAATCCCAGCATCCCATATGCACCCCCAAGCTTGCCAGGAGCGACTTCTGAGCACAGAGCTAGAAGTAACTCCTGAGTGCTGCCAGGTGTGATCCAAAACCAAAATAATAAAAATAAATAAGGTCTATGAAATCACTGAATTATCCACCTCCAGAATATAATTACCCTCTTTCCCTGGTGCCCATACAGCCAGGCTGTGCGAGTTGAGCTACAGGAACAACGCTATCATCCATCCAGGGCCAAAAAGCAAGGCAGGAAATAAATTAGCTGGGACATGGTGCCCACGAGCAGGCCCAGGAAGAATGGGCTCCTCCTGTGAGGTGGCAGGTGGGCAGTCACCCAAGCATCCGTGGCGCTGGGTGAGTCACGGCTGGCAGAGGCAGGAATGAGATCATAAAGCAGCACGCAAGGCAGGTTCTCGATTTTCAAGCAGCAAACAGGTCAAAAATTTTGAGACAAACCAAAGAAAGCAGGCTACAATGTGGATCCAGGCACCATGAAGTCCACTTCCTGGGATGGGGTGACGGCTGGGAATGGAAGGACCTCACCCAATATTTAAAGCCTGTTAACATTTCATAGGTGGGAAGTAGGAGGTTGGAAGGTTGGGACGAAGAAACGTGACATCAATAAGTCAGGTCCGGGGCGGAGAGATAGCATAGAGATAAGGCATTTGCCTTGCGTCCAGAAGGACGGTGGTTCAAATCCTGGCATCCCATATGGTCCCCCATGCCTGCCAGGGATGATCTCTGATTGTAGAGCCAAGAGTGACCCCTGAGCGCTGCCCAGTGTGACCCAAAAACCAAAAAAATAAATAAGTCAGGTCCAATAAAATCACAACAGCAGGTAGGCCTCTGGCCTTGCATGAAGCCAAACAGATTCAATACCGGCACCCACCATATAATTTCCCCAGCCATCAACACCAGGAGTGGTGCTGAACACCACTAGGTGTGGCCCCAAAATCCTCCCACCCCCGCAAAAAATAGGTGGTTTCAGAAAGTTGATTTCAGGTGTTAGCATTTTAGAAAGCTGAAAGCTAGGAGAGGGAGCTACAGTACCTGAATAAAAGGAATAACAACACTTTTTTCTTTCGTTCTCAAACACAGAAAGCCTAGGCATTTTCTCATTTAATCTCACACATTCAGGGCTGAGGGATCTGAACCAGTTGTTGGGCGGCACTGCTGCCAATCGACCTCACACACCTGCAGGACTGACCCTCAGCCTGGGGTCAATACCAAAATGTCTCCTACCCTCCTCCCAGATACTATATTCTAAACACAAAAGCAAACACCACCACCACCACTGCCTGAATACATTTCAAAACAACACTCCCATTTGAAATTACCTAGTTGGGTGATTAAGTACCACCTTGTCAGGATTTTCTGACATGGTACAAAAGAAAATTTTAGCACCTAAACTTTAATGGTCTTTTCTCCATTATTTTAAAACCCTTGAAAACAAGACTTCTTCAGCCCCTAAAAAAATCATCTCAGGTGCCTACCATAAAGGAACTGACAATAAAAAGTCATCTCAGGTGCCCACCCTAATGGAGCTGACAAACTCTCCAACTCCAACTCTGCTCAGACTGCAAACCTCTGAAAGTCTGTAGGAGCTATACGAATTCTATATACTAATCATCCACTCATTAAGAACCATACCTTCCCTAATGCCCAATATCGTGTAAGGAGAGTAAAGGATGGTTGTTCAATTTTTGTTTTGTTTTGCGAGGGGGATGCTAGGGATTGAACCTAGCATGCAAGGTCGGTACTGTAATCCTAGTATTTTCTCGCTCTCTGGTCCTAACCTGGGATACTTTCCCCTGACTCTGCAGAGAACTTACGACAAGTGTACAATATGAGCTTAGTTTTCCTTCTGTACAATATGTACAATCTGTACAATATAGCTAGCTGTAAAGGTAGTAACTGTACCACTGGCCAGCTAAGTAAAACAATACATCCTACCCACCCAACCCTGGGGCAAAAACCATCCGGTCAAGCTCTCTCAATCCCACAAGACTAATTAAGGAACCTCTATTCTGGGGCCAGAGACAGCAGTAAAAAGGCTGCGGGTTCCTTTTATAGCCTGCTCTGACTTGTTAGTCTGGATCAATGTAGAAATAGCAGCAATTTGCCCTTCTCAGTTTTTCTCCAGGAATAAAAAGGGCTACCTATTCCTGGAATGCTTCCTCACTGGCCAGGTAGAAGGTGAACCTCCTTAAATCACAACACTTTGTTCATTCCGCAGTGTGAGACTAAATGAGATAATGCCCAGAAAGTGCTGACCGAGAACCTGGCACTGGGATACACCCAGAAAGGAAACTCTATTAGTAATTATAAAAATAAAATGAAACCAAGAATCCCAAACTCAACCGAAAATACAGATACCAAAATATTGTCTCCGAGGGTTTATCAATTTACTAGGAAGAGGGCAGGTTAAAGAGAGGCCAAGATCCAAGATCACCGTAGTCTTCTCCACAGAGGGTCTGGCAATCCCCTAGTATTCTCACAAGGTGCCACAGAACATTCCAGAATATGCTTGCACACGGATCCATACCCACCAGTAATGCCCAACTCCTAATAACCAAGAAGCAGAATGTTAGAAATCATGAAAATAAAAGTGCAAACGACCAATATTTTCAAAAGCACCTTGGATTGGGTCACAGGAACTTTTTGTTAAGAAAGTGCAGACACTCTAGAGGACCATTGGAAGGAGGATGGAAAAGCAAGCCCAGAGTCTGAGCCTCATAACAAGAATGACCATTCCATCACCAACCACACCCTCCATGCAAACAGTCTTCAGTCTAGAATCAGGGTTGCTTACTCCAGTGGCAAAGTCTGTGCCTCACATGGGTGAGGCCTCAGATTCCATTCCTGGCACTCCAAAAAGCTACCAAGATTGCCTTCCAGAGGGACACAGAGCAATTTTTTTGTCTAGCTTGACTGCATACACAAAGCTATGAGTCCCTTCCAGATTCAAAACTATTTTCACCACAGTTGCACACTCTGCAGAAATTCTGGGTTTTCCTGTGGAGGGGAGGGGTGAGGGGGATGTGCTCCCCTGCAAATGCCTAGACTAGAGGTTACCTTCAATTTCTTGCTGAGTTCACTCCCAGCAGTGCTTTAAGGATTAAACAGGGATGGGGTACCCCCTGCATGCAAAATCTATACACAAGCCCTTACCTCCCTAGTCCAAGGGAACTTTGTTTAAATGTGCAAAATGGACAGTAACTCCAGAATTGATGATTGTCTTTGCAGCAGTGGTGAGGCTGTGTAGCAGAGAAATAAATGACCACAGAACTTTGGATTTGGGGAAGAGGGAGGCTGGATTCCCCAGTTATTCGTGCAGTCTGGGCCACATTTGGTGATTCTAGGCCATTCATTGAGCAAGTGGTTCAATGTACTCGCCCAAGGATGCAATGCTGTTAGGGTTGTGTGGAACTAGGAACCACCTGGGCCAACCGAAGTGCTAAGAGGCCTTTAGAGCTACACTAGGGGAAGGCACATGTGTGCCAGAGGCAAAACATGAGTAAGCCTAAGGCAGGCTTCTCTCTGGAACCCCTGTACTAGCCACCCTGACCACTTTATCTTTTTAGTATACTTTTATATTTTGTATTGTGCCTTCTCAACATGTAAAAGACTGGACCATATAATAAAGTCTTCTGTTAGTGCCTAAACTCTGGAATTGGTGTGATGCTGATTCAACTTGTAATAGACCAGTTCCCCTCCACAATTCAAACTGCATCCTGCAATGGACAAAAGCAGCTTAGTACTTGAGAGAAGGGCACATAATACTATATTACTATTATTTGGTTGGTTTCATGTGATGTCCATTTTTATGGCAATCCTCTATTCCTCAGTCCTTATATACTGTGAAAGCAGTATGTTCTCTCCGATTCAGAGTAATAAATGCAACTTGTAAAAGTCAGGTTTTCTTTTATTTCATACATTCTAATCAAATAGTAACAGTAGTAAATAAACACTTTGAAAATAAAACAGGCAAGTATCACCCTATATCTGGAAGAAAAATTAAGTCAAAGTATTATTCTACATGGTAGAAGGGAGAAAACTGCTGATGTCCAGGGCGAGACAATTCCAGGACGACTCTGAACTCTCTACAGCCATTTCCAAAGCAATGGCAACGGTCTGAATTAAATGTTTCATCAACAAGGTTTCATTAACAAGGATCAAGTTGCACCTGTGTGGCACGACATTCTAGTCTTTTAGCCTCGGAGGAAAAGACAAAATGGTCTTTCCCATTTTGCACCAGTTTGAAAGAGTTTGAAATAAGGCTCCCTTAAAATGGATTACTACAGTACTTGTCCTCGTGACAGACATCATACATGTAGTAAACAAAAAAAAAAAACCAAATACAGGCTTTCAAGGTCGCTTTTTTTGGTTGATTTGGTTAATTGCATAAAATGAACGATAAATATTCACAAGCATTATCTGTTTAACAAGATTCCTAGGAACATCAGAATGCAAATTTCATACTGTCTTATCACACTCAAATCACCAGACCTCTGAGGGCCTGAAGTGAAGCCAGTGGGAGCCACTAAAGTTCACCCTCTCTGACCTAACCTACCAGAAAGGAAGCCCAGAAGGGCCAGGCATTCTGATCACAAGCTTCTTCAGCCTTTCTTTGGGCTGTTTTCTTTTTTAATTTAAAAAGGGTCAACTGGTGTTGGGTCAGGCTGAGGAAAGGAAGCATCACAGAGGTGACAAAATTGGGGAGGAGAGGTGTGGGGGCCAGGGTAAAGAAGGGACATTAACTACCTATCTAGTCACAGGTTAAGATTAGATTAACTTCAGCTGTTCTTAAAATTGCTTGTCGTTATTCAAAGCAGTCACTCCTCTCCGAGAGATTGGGTTCTCTTTTACATAGCTGCATTCCAAGAGAGACCCCCCTCCATGAGGCAGGTTTAGAAAAAGAGAAACACTTATACCTGGAATTTATACTCTTCCAAGTAATCTTTGAGTCTGGTGGGCAAAGGCAGGCCCCAGATGGCGCTGGTACACTTGTTAACGGTCAGTCTACAGAGATGCTGCAGCGGTGGCGCGGATTTGTAGAGTGGTTTGGTCAAGTAAAGGTGAACCGTGCCGTTCCGGGGGGCCTCAGGGCCTGTCCGCTTATCCTTGCACATCTGAACATAGTAGTCGATCAGATGAACCACACTGTCAAACTGCTTAAGCTTGGACTTGACACAAATGATTGAGTCCAATCTGAACTTGCCATCCTGGTATTCGATGCGCAGGTTAGTGGGCCCAGCTGACGTTTTAACAGAGATTGTTAGTAGGTAGTCTGAGTGCGAGCTATCTCTAATCAAGAACGTTCCTTCTCGCGCCTCTTTTAATTTCTCTTTGGCTTCGTTAACAGTCATACTCCCCCAGTACCAACCTGGGGTTTTTGATCAAAAAGAAAAGAGGGTAAAATAGTTATTATAAAGGTTTTTTGTTGGTTTTAAGTAGGGCGAAGGTATTTGGCAGCAGTTTTCCTACTTAGAAAGATAAGGGGTGGGGGGAGTGCAGGCTTAGAAGAGGCAACCAAAACTATAAAAACTAAGGAAAATTTGGGCCCACTGGAAACTGTAAAGCCAGATTTCTTTTTTAGGAAGGAAAAAAAAATCTATCCTGGTCTATAAACGAGCTGACTGTAAATTTTTCTCCTTAACAGAAGAAAATCTGTGATCAGAGACAGCGGTGGAGCGCTTAAGTTTCAAAGTAAATCAGAAAATCAGTAGTCAGAAATAAAAGCCAGGCCTTCAGTCAGCAAAACTAGGCCCCGCGGTCAATCCAGGATGGTCTACATAGCAACTTTGGGGCTGCTACCTCTACAACTTTCTCAATTAGTGGTAGCATCTCTCCGTTCTTGAACTAAAAAAAAAAAAAAAAAACAGGGCAAGCTGCTTGTTTTTAAAAGGACAATTATAGGACAGCAGATACTGCTTTCGGCCTTAATTACTACGGCCTTATCAGCTCTTGAGAAATGAGGGAAACCCCAACGGATCAATAGCACTCGGTGTTTACAATCTTCGCTAAACTCCGTGGGACTTTGCCCTAATCCAAAATCTAATCGCTAACTACCATCCAATCTCCCAGCATGCTCGATTTGATCCGCACCACCTCCCATCCCGTGCCCAACCCGTTTGCAAAAGTGACCAGGGGAACCACCTGGACTTAAAAACCGTGGGCAGTGTGCCTGGCCCCCCTTAACAAAAAAACCTGCGCGCCCCTGTCCTCTTGCGGGGATCCCT
The DNA here is from genome assembly GCF_024139225.1 of Suncus etruscus. Taxonomy (NCBI): domain Eukaryota; kingdom Metazoa; phylum Chordata; class Mammalia; order Eulipotyphla; family Soricidae; genus Suncus; species Suncus etruscus. The sequence goes on along the minus strand of NC_064858.1, from coordinate 48,073,326 downwards.
GCAAATCTGCCGTTTCTCCAGTCAAGAGAAAGCACAGGGCCCGCGTGGAAAGACAGACTCGCAAGAGGGGAACTTTCCTCTCTCCCTCTTACTACCAAAAACTTGAACTTAGCCGCAAACCGCAAGCTTGTGAGACCCAGTTTTCGAAGTAAATCTGAGCTAAACGCCAGAAAAAAAATTTTTTTTCGAGAACCCGGGATACCCCAGCGAGTGGCCATCCCGGGACTCCCGTGCGCGCTGGTTCCCGGCACTGCGGTGGTGGCGGCGGCCGCCTGCGTGGCAACTGCCCAGAGCCGGGGCTGGGCCAAGCGAGGCCGCAGAGACGCCCGGTACGCTTGCACCCCGCAAGAGTGGGGATAAAAAGAAATGCGGGTCGAGCTGACTGCCGCGGCGGCAGTTGGGGCAGTTTCTGCAGCCGAGACCCGACCGCCGATTGCTAATGGCTAACGGGGGTCGGTCCAAGCGATCCCCAAGAAACTGCCCCTAGGAGCCCTTCCCGCACTCCGCCTCCGCGTCCTCACTAGAAGCACTTTCGGGTGCAGCCCCGGGCCAGGCGGGTCCCTTCGGGGCCAGCGGATCCCTTTTTCCCCCCCAGCGCCCGGTTTCCAAGTTCCTCTCCCCGGGCACTCTCCAGGGGCCCCGCGCGCGTCGCCTCCCGCCATCCCGTCCGCCCACTCTCTCCCTACCTGTTTGCCCGAGTTCCCGCAGGGCCTTGGCCAGGCGCGCGGTCTCGGGGGGCGGCTCCTCCGTCGCGCCCGCGCTGCCCCACTGGCCCCGCGTCCCATCCGCGCCATTCCCGGAGGGCTCCAGGCACCGCAGGGTCATGGGAGAAGAGGAGTCACCGCGCCGGGCACAGGTGGCCGCCTCGGGTCAGCGGGATGCGGGACGCCAGTCCCCGCGGGGTTTCCCGGGTCGAGCCGGAGCAAGGGCAGGAGCAGGAGCGGGAGCAGACTGGAGGGGCTGCGGCTTCCCCGCCCCGGGATCCCGCAGGGCCGGCAGCGAAGTCACCCACAATTTGCCTGCAAAGTAGGAATTGAGGGTTTAGTCTGCGGCTGCATCGGGACCGGGTGAGAGTGCAGAAACGTGGAAAATCCCGGGACCCCACCCCCTCCCGCTTCTCTGCTCCTACACCATATCACACGCAAGCATCCGGTTTGGGGGCAAAAATATATATAAATAAAGAGAAAGTGTGGCTCCCCAAGGCCAGAGTTGGGCGCCAAGAGAGGGGTGGGGTGCAGCCGGATGAGAGTGGGGAAGCGTTTTGTTTTCCCGCCCAGGAGCGGCTCACTGAACATTGCAGGCGAAGGAGCGCGGGTGTCACCTGCGGGACGGGGAGGCAGGTAGAAGAGAGAGGCCCCAGACTTGGGCAAGTCAAGGAGGAAAACGCCAACGGGGCGCCGCGATCCCCAAAGGCACCGCAGAACCGGCGTCTCCGGAGCTCCCCGGAGGAAGCCCACACTCACCCCTACTCTCCCCACCTCAACCCCCCCCCCAAAAAAAACAGGTTCCCCGCCCCACGTTCCACTGCGCCCCAGCCCGAAGCCGCATCCCCATCCCCAGCTTCCCGGCGCCGGCTGGAGGGATCCAGAAGGGCGGGAGGAACCCCGCAGCGCGCGCGCCTGCAGCGGTTCCCCGGGCCCGGCGGCGGCGGCCGCTCATTGCCGCCGCGGGCGCTGTCGAGGAATCCGGTGGAGCGCGCAGCCCGAGCCGGAGCTCCGAGCCGGGGCCGGGGCCGGGGCCGAGACCGAGCCGCCGCGGGAACCGATCTAGCCCTTACTTACCTCGGCCCGGGCGTCCGCCGCTGCCTCCGCACTAGGCAGCCTCCCTCCCCAGATGACCTGGGGCGGTGGTTCGGGGGATCCGAGCGCAGGGGTGTCTGGCCCGGCTGGATGGACCGACCCCGCCGACTTGGAATTTGGGCACCCAAACACTAGGGCTGCCAACGGCGCGGCGGCGGAGAGCGCCCAAATTCTGGGCGCCCGGGACGAGCTAAATTAAATGAACTCCACTCCAGGGATCGTCGCCTGCCTCGACCTCGACCCCACCCAGGGTCGGACAGTCGCTGGGGTCCCCTCCACTGAGCCCGAAGAGGTGGGAGCCGGGGGGAAAAGGAAGGAGCGAAAGCAGGGAGGGAGGAGCAGGAGATCAGGTTGTCAGGAGGATCATGAATTTGGCCGGCGGTTAGGACGAAGGAGGAAAAAAAACAACTCGAGGATTCCGGACCGGGGCAGGAGCGGGAGAACTCGGGGGGTGCCCGGCCGCGCCCCGCAGCTTGCCCCCCCTCCCGGAGACCCTCCCGGGGACGCAGCCTTGGGGAGCTCCTCGCCCGGACCCGTACCTGGCGCCGGTCCCGACCCGCGCTCCTCCTCCGACCCCCGGGCAGCGGCAGCGAGCGCAAGGGACCCTCCTCCGGCCGTGCGCCCCGAGCCCCGGCGCACCTGGTTCGCCGCCCGCGCAGCGCCGGAGGCGGAGGGCGCGGAGGCTCATGCTTCGAGGGAAGCCCCAGGCCCGCGCGCCGAGCCGAGCCGAGCCGAGCCGCGGTGGCGGCGGCGAGACTTGGCAAGAGTTAACCGCCGGTCGTCCCCGGAGCTCCGAGCGTGCGCGCGCGGCTCCAGCCGCCAGCCCGACGCGCCTCCCTCCTTCCCTCTCCTCCGCCTCCCCGCCCTCCCCGCGCCCCGCCCGGCTGCTGCCGCCGAGGCCGCTTTCCAGGAACTTTCCAGGAATCCGCCTCACGTGACTGCGGCCCGGGCCGCCGCTTTAAAGAGGCTCCGGCGACGGCAACTGGAGCTCCGAGCGAGCATTCGGGCGCCTCTCGGTTGCGGGGCGCTGCAGGGAGGTTTGCCCATTCAGCTCCCCAGAATTCGGGGCGCTCCAGAAATAGCATTCCCCACCCAGCTACAGTTTGCATTTGGGCAGCCGGATTCTTGCACCCCCAAAGGGCTGAGTGTAAGAGCCGGGGCGCATCCTTTCCTTTCTAACTCCTGCTAGAGGTCGGGGGCTTGTGGGATGTCCTTCCCACCTCCATCCTCCGGGATGCTCCGTTTTACCAGGCGATGGGAGCGCAGCGGGGCCTGTGCAGGGTCCCCGGGAACGCCCCCTGCTGCTTTACCACCAAGAATGAGGGGACAGGGCCGGAGAGATAGCATGGAGATAAGGGGTTTGCCTTGCATGCAGAAGGACGGTGGTTCGAATCCCGGCATCCCATATGGTCCTCTGAGCTTGCCAGGAGCGTAGAGCCAGGAATAACCCCTGAGCACTGCCGGGTGTAAACCACCCCCCAAAAAAAATGTGGGTACCGCAGGGCCCGGTCCAGCCCCACCCGGAATGCTGCACGGCCGGGAAAGGCAGCCCCGGATCCCAGGACCCTCCCCACTCCAACATCCAAGTCCTAGAAGGCGCAAAGGAGCCTCCTTAAGGAGCGCGCCGGGCGCTCAGTCTCCACCCCCTGGCTGGGCGCTTTGGCTTCTTGGCAGCCGGCTGGCTCCGCCCTCGCTCGGCTCCGCCGGCTTCTTCCGGCCTCCGGGCGGCCGGCCTGGCTCACCTGCCACGACCTCGGAGGGAGCCGACACCCTCCTCTGCCGTTCCCGCCGTCCCCGGGGCCGCAGTCGCGGTCCCAGTAGCGCCGTGAGCCGCGATCGCTTGCGCCTGGGGATCCGGGAGTCCAGAAATTCGGAATGATGCTCCCGCGCCCCGCTCCCCTTTGCACGCGCGAGCCCGGGGACCCTCACCTTCCTCCCCACCGCATTTGGAGGACAACTGATCTCTGTTGAGACTTGTCATTCTGCCCCTACGTCCCCCTCCCGTAAATGTGACCTACTTAAGAAAAAAAAAAAACTCGCGGGAAAACTGGATCCAAACCCAGTTTCCCTTGAAATTCTGCTCTATGGAGCCGAAAAGCTCAATGGCCTCTTACAGCTGCGAGGCTTGGCAATGGGAAAGTCGGGGAGGGATTCGGAGCGCGCGGTTGAGCTCGGAGCGGCTCTCAAGCCTTGTCTGGGGTGCCCCCTGCCGGCTCTGCGATGAAGCGGGAACCTGCTTTCTACCTGCGTGCTGGGCACCCTGAACAAATGGTTTTTCTGACTTTGGCTTCACTTTTTGGAGGGGTTTGGGGCCACACCCTGCAGCGCTCTAGCTCGGGGTGAGTCCTGGCTCAGGAATTACTCCTGGCCATCTTGGAGGGGAGGTCCTGTGGAATGCTGGGGATCTAATCCTACCCACTGGCCTCACTTTTGAGTAAATGCAAGGCAGTGATGCTCAGGTGAGCCAGAGAGGTGTTTTCTCTGCTCACCTAGAGTTTTGTCCTCAAAGGAATCGTGATCCTGTTGAACACCATCCTCTTTGAGCGTCACCGAGAATCCGTTCAATATGCCCTTGTACTTTTGGGGGTCCACCTTTATTTAAAAGAAGAAAATTACATATGTCAGAGAGCTAAAACTTCCCACAAATACTTGAGTTCGTTAATAGTTTTTTCTTTTGGTTCTAAAATAAACGAGTAGTAACTAAAGGTAGGAAAGAGAAGTTCACTGCACATTAACTTACTTCTATAATGTTCTTTATAAATCTTACATTAAGGTCTATTTTTTACATGATTCCCAAATGTTAGGATAAAAAATGATTAAAACCTATGAGAAAATTACTCCTTAACGAGAATTTTTATCTCCACCTAAAGCTACCATTTAAGAGGGGGAGACTGGAGATACAGTTAGTGCAGCAGGTAGAGCATTTGCCTTGTATGCATATGATCCAACCTAAAGGCCCACTTTGCTCCCAAGTCAAAGATACAAACTCTGATAGTAACTCAAAAGCCCTTCTAAGTAAGATACAATGTTGTTTGTCTCATATCCTCCTGCTCGATTGCTCTCTCTGCAAGTTCAACAGGAAGAGGTCTTGCTCTTTCTAAAACACGCTCAAAAACACAGGCATCTTGCTCCTTTGCTGTTTCCTCTACCTCGAATCCTCTTCCTTTGAATTCTTTTTTTTTTTTTTGGCTTTTGGGATCATACTTGGCAGTGCTCAAGGGCTACATCTGGCGGTGCACTCAAGAATCACCCCTGCCTGTGCTCCAGAGACCATATATGATCTGGGGACTGAACCCTAATCCCTGACTCTGGAATCACTGGTCACGAATCACTCCTGGAAGGGCTTATGGGCTGCTGGGGATCAAACCCTTCAGGCTGCTTAGGAGGCCAGTTTCCTGCCTGTGATTTGTTGCTCCAGTCACTCTTCCTTCATATTTCTGCACAGTTTGCTCTCTCACTCCCTCAGCTCCTGGTCAGAGTCACCTGAGCAAGGCCTGGCCTGATGGCTCTATTGTAAACCAGCCCCATACATGTGTCTTTCTTCCATGATCTTTTCTCTGATAGGTTTTTTCCCAGTAGGTGTGATCATTATTGCTCATCATCTTAGAAGGGGTGTCAGATGCTTTCACTTGTAGCATCTACATCAGATCCTGAAAAATTGACTTGGACTCAATTCTAGACAAATACTAGACAAACTCTTGTCAAGATGCATATTCACTTGTTCCCCCCAAGGAGTCCTCATAACAGAGGGAGTCATGAGTGGAGGGGTGTGTGTGTGTGTGTGTGTGTGTGTGTGTGTGTGTGTGTGTGTGTGTGTTGGGATGGCAAATTGTAAAAGAATTTGTCAAAGTATTGTGGCAGTTTAGAAGGACACAGACTGGGGAGAGATTTCTGAGCACTTCAACAGTACTCCAGTGGCAGCACTCCAATGTTCCTGAAGCTTCTAAGAATCTGGCATTAACAAGTTTATTGCCCATTTGACACAGCAGGTACCAGATCTGCTTTGTTGGGGTTTGGGTCAGGAGAAATCACAGACAATCTTGTTGGAAACAGCGGACTGACTAGGAGGGACTCCAGGAACAGTGTGAAATGAAGAGTTAAGACAAAGAGCAAGCTTCCTTTTACTGTTTTCTTTTCTCTTTTCAGTTTTGGGCTACACATAGCCCATGCTTTCCACCCTCCGCAGATTGTCTTTCTTCCCATTGGCCCTCTTAGTGACTGTTGTGTATGTAAACATTTTATGGGATTATTATGTTACTGACCCTACCCTGATCGGTGATTGTGCCCTACCCTAGGGTGTGCTGCCCCCACCCTAGGGTGGTACCTGATTCTGCTTCCACCATTGGGTGGTATCTGATCCCACCATTGGGTGGTACCTGATTCTGGGGGATAAAAACAAGGGTCTGTGGAAGGAGAGAGGCTTTTGGCTGGAACTGAGGCTGAGACTTTGGACTTCAGTCTTGTCCACCAAATAAAGCTAATATTTCCACAAGCCTGACTGTCTGCGAGCTGTTTACCCACCATTTCACCTCAGAACCGTTGGCTGGACAGGGTGGCAGACGAGTGCTCCGAGCTGGAGGGGAAAGACCTCATCCTCCATTCCTCCATCAGTCAACCTCTTCAGGGGCTGACTTGCAACAAGTGACAATTCCCTTTCCTAAGTTCCTACCTGCTCCATCTCTGTCTACAAAAACTCAGGCTGGTGGACTAGAGAAGAATGCAGATGTCGTGGAATTAGCTCAAATTCAGGGATGAGATTGTAGGGGTGGGCTGGCAGAACCTTCCCACAAGAATTCTGGCACCCAAAAACCTGAGGGCAATGCCCAGTAAATCATGTCTGAGCTGTTGTAGTTGTCACTGATGTCTAGAAATTCTGGCAAATATATATAGGTTAGAGTTCACACCCCACCTTCCATTGGATTTTAATCGCCAAAGTGTCATGTGTTGTGTGCCAGGGCTCTAAAAATTAAAAGATATGTGAACCAAATGGAAAAATAGGATTCTCCCCCAGAAAGGTCCAGATTCCAGCTTTTTTCCAGCCCTGCCATAAGATCCATCTGCCTAGGGCTGGATCCAGATAACAGCCTGAAGCAGGGGTCCTGCAAGGATTAAATAAACAAAACATAAAGAAAAGCATAGGGTCAGGGGGTTCACAGCCTCATGAACTGAGAGCCTGATTATCTTTCACATACAGTATTTATTGTTTGGAACAGTAAACACAGGATGAAGGGCCAATGTTGCCAGACATTTGCCTTTCTATGCTAATCTAACCTGACTAGGCCTTTTCAGAGGCCTGGATTAGCTGATGCAAAAGTCTTTGGATTGTCTTCTTCTGGGAAACTGAGCAGATAAAGAGTAAATATAGGACCCCACCAACAGGGCATTCTGTAAGGGTCCTGCCTTCCAGTAGTCACTAAGAATCTCTAAATCACTTTTTCAGCCCCTCTCTTTAAATTCTCATCTTTCCAGCTAAGCGTATTTATTCCCCCAATGCTTGTGTATCCTACACCATCCACAAAGCTCCTCTGGGCAGCTCAGCCAGAGCTGAGCACATCTCTTCTTCCCCCATTTGTTATCCACCTCATATTGTTCTTTCTGCTATGATGAAGTATTTCTCTGGACTCAAGTCTGTCCAAAAGACCAAAAGACAGACCAAAAGGCACCATTGGGGAAATGAAGATGCCTCTCCATCCAGCAGTACTCAGAAGTAATCCTTGGCAGTGTTGGGGTGGAGGTGGACAAATATGCATTGCTGGGGATCAACCAAAGCTGATCAGTGCCTTAACTTCTGGAGGTTCACTGCTCAGTCAACTTCTCAGACCTGCCTTCAGCCCTCACAGGCTTTCTCAAGGCACCTGCAGTAAATGCCTTCACAGAGGTGAAGAGACTTTGTTGCACTGGGTCTGTCTCCATTCAAGTTCTCTGGGATTTCAGGGGCAGAAGACAGAAGGCAATCAAGGTACAAGGTAGCAGGCACCTACCCCATGCTCCATCCCACCATAGGCACTAAGTGCGACCCTGGAGCACCACAGAAGGGGAGGGGGCAGTTAATCCTGGTGAGCACTGAGTCTGACAGCACCCCGTCTTCAAGCCCCAGCATTGAACAAGCTGCCCCATTAGTCAACTCACCAGTTGGTCAAGACTCACTCACCTGTGGAGACCCAAGGCCTCCTGAGGACTGCTTGGGAGGCTCCAAAATAAATTTTAAAAAGTTTCTCCTGTGGGGGAAAGGTCTGATTTCAGAATAAGGAGAACTGCTCAATCACGGGAGTTCAGTATGGGGAAGGATGCTAGTTGGTGGATGTAGAAAAGCTGTCTTTTTCTCCTTTTCCTCCCTCATGGTCCTGAGATCTGTTTTCCTGTTTCTCAGATACACCAAACCTGACTCAAGGCTGCTTCTCTCTGACACACACAATAGATTATGTCTCTCTCCCACAAGAATCTAAGTAGGGACTTTCTTACATTCACTGCTATATTCCCCCATGCTGAAAATAACTCCTGCAGATCACCAATAAAAATGAGTAAAGCAAATACAGTTATAAGTAAAGAAATTGAGACATTTTTCCTTCCTTTTTTTCTGGCCTGGATTTCTAGAACTTTTTGTTTTGTTTTGTTTTGTTTTGTTTGTTTGATGGCCTAACCCTGTGATGGCTCTGAACTCAGGAAATACTCCTGGCAGTGTTTGGGACCACATGGGACGCTAGAGATCAAATCCAGGTTAGCTGGCCATGTGCAATCAACTGTCCTATCTACTGTACTACCTGTCTAGCCTCTGTTTTATCTGATTTTGCTTATTTTGGGGAGCCACACCTCAGGGGTACTATCACACACTTAGGGCTGACTCTGCTCTACATTAAGGAATCACCTTCTAAGTCAGACTCAGGGAACCTGATGTAGTGCCAAGCATTGAACCCCAGTAACCCTTGTGCTAGGCGAGTACGTTACCTACTGTGTGTCTTTCTTAAACTCCTTTGGGTTTTGTTGTTGTTGTTGTTGTTGTTTGGGTCACACCCGGCAGCTCTTAGGAGTTACTTGTGGTTCTGCACTCAGAAATTGCTCCTGGCAGGCTTGGGGGACCATATGGGATGCCGGATTCGATCCACCAACCGTCCTGGGTCGGCTGCATGCAAGGCAAATGCCCTACTGCTGTGCTATCTCTCCGGCCCTTAAAATTTTATCTTCCCTTATGGCTGAGCTTGATCTTTTTTTTTTTTTGGTTTTGGGTTACTCCTGGCTGTCTGCTCAGAAATAGCTCCTGGCAGGCACGAGGGACCATATGGGACACCGGGATTCAAACCAACCACCTTTGGTCCTGGATCAGCTGCTTGCAAGGCAAACGCCGCTGTGCTATCTCTCCGGGCCCTGAGCTTGATCTTTGATGAGCCATCAGACTGTCTTTTGCCAACAGAAAATGGCCTCACTTGGCATTTATCCACATTCTCCACCAACCTGACCTTGTTGCTATAATAGAGAAAGACCAACTGAGAAACTCACCAGGGCCACCCTCCTAGGCAATTTCTCAAATGTTCCAGACCTTGAGGACAAGTATAACTCAGTCCCCTCTTAAGAAAGCGGAGGTCCCATTTTCTTCCTCTGGACTCACCTTCCAGGCCCTCCTTGCTGACTACTGACTGACATGAGCTAGAAGCTTAAAGGTGTGTTTGACTTTCCAACAAAGTTCACAAAGGTCAAGGTCAGGGGGAATAATGTGATAAGTAAGCAAAGCCACTAGAACAAATATCACCCAGTAAACAACCCACAGGATTTTAGGATGAGTCCTAGAGTGCTGAGAAACACCAGCACTCCATGAACGAACCTGGAGAAAGCAGTTGCCAATGAAACTGGCTCTCACCGAAGAGGCACCACCAGGCTAGAACGGAGCAGATCTCCCTGACCAACACCTCCACTTCTTCACACAGCCTCTGTCTGGGGCCCATGTGAAAAGATGGTTGGTGACACTTATGGGTCTTCTTTGCAATCCCAACACATAACCAGTTGGTCACTGTTTTGTTCTACCATAACAGAAAGCAAAATTGGGGCTTGGGGCCAAAGAGAGAGCCCAGAGGTGCTGCTTGCTTGCTTGCATACAGCCAACCTGGGTTCATTTTCTACCATCCTATATGATTCCCCATGCAACACTAGGAGTGATTTCTGAGTGCAGAACCTGGAGTAAACCCAGGACACCACTGGATGTAGCCTACAAACAAAAACGGGCCAGAGAGACAGTACAGGAATTAAGATACTTGCATTATGGACTGTGTACACCCCTGGTTCCATCATGGTCACTGTCTATGCTCCCCTGAATGGAACCAGGAATGACCCCTGAGCACAGAGCCAGGCATCGCTCCCAAGTCCAAGACTCTTCTCCCCAAAAGCAGTATAATAACAAGCAATATACTGTGAATTATGTTGTGCCCACCAAGAGGGCAGGTCTTGGGGTTGGGTGGGAAACTGAGGAATGCACAGGGAGAGGATGCAGCTCTGCCACTCCCTAGGAAGCATAGGAAGATTCAGGGACTTAATAGGTCCCTTCATGTCTCTGGCTCTTTGTTTTCTCCTGAAACATGCTGCTTCATGTTTCCTTCCTCTGTGACTTACCTTTCAGGCCCTCCCCTCTTGCATATTTCATCAATGATGAAAGGAATCCCACTCTGGTGGTGAGATTGGTGTTGGAACATTAAAGGCCAGAAACAATTGTATTGTGAACAACTTTGAAAATCATGGTATTTAAATAAAGTGATTTTTTTTTTAAAGATTGAGGCAAGAGAGAGTATAGCAGATAAGTCATTTGCTTTTATGTAAAGCCTGGCCAACCCAGCACCCGTTATGGTTCCCTGAACCCCACCAGGAATGATCCCTGAAGATAGGGCCAGGAGTAAGTCCTGACCACAGCTGCGAGTGGCCTCAAAACCAAATATATATTTATATAAATGATTGTCATTATCAAACATTGGCAAATACATAGAATTTCAGCTGAAATTTTCACAGATCGCTGGTGAGAATAAAATGTGTTAAAAACCACTCTAAAAAAAAACTTGCCAGTTTCTTTCATTGTTAAACTTCCACTTAGAACAACAGTGCTACCCAGTATGTATGCAAGAGAAATGAGCTCACTTATTGACACATGAGCATTTATAATCATCTTTTAAGCTGCTCTAAACTTAACTCTTCTTTGTGCCACAGATCTAACCCAGGTTCTCATCATATACAAGAGGCATGTGCTGTACTATTGAGTTTTACCCACCACCACTAGAATAACTTTCTTCTTAATTGGTAATGCCTGGAAATAGCTCAAATGGTCACCAAGGGACTTTTTGGTGAGAAAAATAGTGTCATAGCTGACACTTAATAATTAAGAAGAATAAACTACCACGCCAGGGAGATAGCACAGGGTGTGCCAAATACTGCCAGGTGTGGCTCAGAAACCACATAAGCAAAGAATAAACCAACCTCGGTTGATCCCTGGCACCACATCAGAATCTTCTGAGCACCTCCAGGAATGATCCCTGAGCACAGAGCCAAGAGTAAGCCTGGAAACTATATACCTCCAAACTAAAATATCAACAGACACAGGCAACAATATAAATGTACACAAAGTTTAATGTTTATAAAATATGTAATGTTTGTGATCTCCTTGTAGACCACCAAAGTGTCCAAGACACCGCCCCCCACCATTGTCCTTAAGTTACTTCTAGTAACAATATGAATTATCTCAAAAGAAATAGCCTAGGTTTGAAAAAAAAACAGACACAGAAAGTCAACTACTGTAGGATTGAGTCCACAATCATGACATTCTCGGAAGCATTATACTTTGTCAGGTAGTGAGGCTGAAGGAGAGGTTAACTACAGAGGGCCATTGTTACCCATTGTTACCTCTCCGACAAAGCCAAATACTAATCTTACCTAGATGGTGAGACCCTCCCACAGATGGGAGGGGCCTGTGGTTGGTAATTAAGAGTGGCCTAGGAGGAGGGGTTGAGAGGGAGACACAGCAAGGAAGGAGATCAGAGACATAGGTTGGATGCAGAGAGGCTGCTTAGCTTAGAGGTCATATAAAGAATATGTACATGGCAGTTAGGACCTTCGAATAAAGCGGGATGTCTCCTGAAACTTCATCTGACTGCTGTGGATCATTTCTTTGCCATCATCCTGTACCTACAGACCCGCCAGGCCATAGTGGCTGCAGGTCCTGGGCCAGGCTGAGAAAGGCCTCACCATCCATCTATCCATTAACGACTAGGACTCATTATTTAAAAATTAATACAACAGACCATAAAGGCTCTTTTGAGTTCTATCAGAATATCGTAAATCTTTTGCTTTGTTTTATTTTGTTTTGTGGCCATACTTAGCAGAACTCAGAATTTACTCCTGGCAGGCTCAGGGGACCATATGAAATGCTGGGGATCAACCCAGGTCAGCCACATAAAAGACAAAAGCCCTACCCACTATGTAATTGCTTTGGCCTCAGAATATTGTATATCTTGATTGAGGCAATGAGTGACAGTTCACACTTAACAAAATTTAATAAACTATATACTTTTAAGGGGTATCTTATTTCATGTCAACTATTCTCTTCCAATCTAAATCTATAAAACTAGGAAAAACTTCATTGAAGGTGACAAGGAAGAAGCAAAGCTAAGATCTTCCACTATTCATGCTAAGAAATGTCTGAACAAGGGGGACCCCGTCACCTAAGAACCTTCTTTCCTTCCTGGAATGTACCAGACTGCCCCTGAGATCCTGGCTCTATCCCACACACACCACTGCATGTGATGCTCCATAGCACCACCAGGACTGAATTCAGAGCACAGAGTCAGGTATGCTGCAAAAAAGTAAACCAAAACCAATCACTCTATTATGTGGAATAAGAGTGAAGCTAAGACCCTCTGTACCTAAAATTTCCCTGACCATGCTTCTCACACTCTCAAAGTCTTTTATACACACACACACACACACACACACACACACACACACACACACACACACACACACACACACACACCTTGCTGTTCCATCTTGGGGTTTGTCCCAAGCCTTCTCTGAACTGGGCCACTATTTGATGCTCCAGTAGCTTTAGGTTCCTTTAAGGCCAATTCTTGCCCCTGTGGAATTAAGAACAAGTATTTCATACTTTGAAACATGTTCATAATTCGGTAGGGCTATTGGATGATGAACTAATTCTCTAATTCCCATTCTTCATCCCCACCCCAACCCAAAATTTGCCCACAATCTAAAAAAAAAGAAAAATCCCCTTCACCCAAAGCAAAGGTCAAAGAATTTTAAGAAACTGCTCATAGGGCCGAAGAGATAGCATGGAGGTAGGGCATTTGCCTTGCTTGCAGAAGGACGGTGGTTCGAATCCCGGCATCCCATATGGTCCCCCAAGCCTGCCAGGAGCGATTTCTGAGCATAGAGCCAGGAGTAATCCCTGAAAGGGGGTTGTGGAAATAAACCCTGGCTAGAGCCTAGGAAGTCTGTTCACGGCCTCCAGCATTTTTGTTGTTTCCAACTCCTTGATGGGATCAAGTTAAACAAGCTCTAAGAGTAAATAAATATAGCAAATATAAAACAAATATTTTTTTCCAACTGGATTGGCTCATTCCTTGAATGAGTTCACAGGAGAGAGGGCCAGAATATTTTGACCAGATCAGTCATTGCCATTAAATGATTTGCTTGTGTACTGATGGGCTGTCATAGTTCTTGTTATCTACCAAAGTGGGGGTTCGTGGTATTATTGAGAGGACTGTTTTGAGCAGATGAATCTCGGTAACCAATATTCTTACCAGGTCAGAAAGTGTTAAAAACAACAGTGGCCAGCAAGTTTGACCCAACAAAAATCAGTTGCTTTTGTCCAAGAGCAGTACAAATTTAATCCTACGGAATTTGTCAGGGGAGGAGGATTACCACAAAAGCAGAGACTCTTTACTCAGATCCCTTTGAGAAATTTTCTTTAGTCATAGTGGGGCACTGTGTCCACTTTATTTTCCTAAATTTTATGTGGCCTCATGGTTTACTTTCCCAACATGAAGAAAGATCACCCACTCCATGATCACGCGCAAACCAGGGATCCTCCTAATTGCAAAAGGCTTCATGATTGTTCACTCACAACACCACTGAAGCCAGCGTAGTGCATATACATGGTCTGAATCAGAATGACAGTCACGCTGAGGCTGGAGCACAGTGGTAGGGCATTTGCCTAGCACAAATCCAATTCGAGTTCGATCCCTGGTATCCCATAGGATCCCCTGAGCCAGCCTGCAGTAAGCTGCTGAATGTGGCTCAAAAAATAAAAAACAAACAAAATTAACAGTCACCCTATCCTAGAACATGGATGATAGTGGACCCTGATTGGAAGGCTCCAGCCTCATTCAAGAATTTTATTGACACCAATCAACAAATGCCCTGTCACAAACAACCCCCTGACCCCACAATTTATGCATGAGACAACAAGAGCTTTCTGATACCACCTAACTTGCAGAAGCACAGAAGTCCTGAATGACAGGACCTCTTCAATCACACCCTCTGGCTCCAGTCCAAGATAACTAAGCCACACCTCCTCCCCTGAAACGCTTGAGTGGTCAGCAGCTAACTTCTGGTTCCTTATGGCCAGTGTATCAGATCAGCACCCAGACTGCCCATGCTCCAGCCTGGGAAGGCAAGTTTGTGTGGGTCCCAGAAACATGGGTCTTAAAGTCCAGGTCAGCCACCCTGTGGTCACTCACTGCTCCTTGTCCAGCCTCCTCACTGCTGCTTTCCCCCCTCACCTGTGGCTAGCGTCCATTGCGGTTAATGACCAGTTGCTGATCACTGGCTTATGGCATTATTTGTCTTCCTGCGATATCTTCAGCCTCACTTCACACCTTGCTTGCCCACTGCTCAACTGCTGGTGCTCTGCAAACATCGTTCCCGCCATTTTTAAGCATGTTTGAAATTCAGTCAATGTGGCCTACCCAGTGATCTGCCTTTCCAGCCTATGAAGCCCACCCTGAGCCAGTCCTATGCACTGACTGGTGATACCTGTGTAAATGAGAGTTCAATATTCATCCCTAATATCCCCACCTGCTCACTTCCGCCCTACCAAAAATCTTCATTGTGCCAGAGATTGTTTGCTCTTTAATGTTGGATATGAAGACATCCAAGAAAGAATAAGATTAACTAGTGAGTTGATAGTTCGGGGGAGAGAATCAGAAAAAGGTGATCTAAGGGCTTTCTAATTACTGGTAATTTCTAATTACTGGGATGCTGGCATCCTCAGGGAACACCCTGGCAGTAGGGGTCCTGGTATTCACTCTTTTGTCTTGACACCTTTCCCAAAGAAGGCAATTTAGAGAGATTTTACCTTTGCTTCCTATTCCATACACACCCATTTTTGACATGTAAAGACCCACACAGGCTTGATTAGCATTAGATAGATTTTTGCCTGGTATTTGCCCTTCTTCCCATGTTGTTCGGCCCTGTACAATAAATGTTGTATGTAGAGGATAGTCAGGGCTCTCGGTCCATGAGGCTATGAGCCCTCATGACCTCATGCTTTTCTCTCCTATGTCTGTCTTGTTTTCTTATTCTTCATGGCGTTCTAGTTCAACCTGTTCACCTAGGACTGATGATCCCTGGCATTTCTTTTTTTTTTTTTTTTTTTGGTTTTTGGGCCACACCCTGTGACGCTCAGGGGTTACTCCTGGCTATGCGCTCAGAAGTTGCTCCTGGCTTCTTGGGGGACCATATGGGACGCCGGGGGATCGAACCGCGGTCCGTCCTAGGCTAGCGCAGGCAAGGCAGGCACCTTACCTCCAGCGCCACCGCCCGGCCCCAGATCCCTGGCATTTCTAGCTGTGTTCTGCAGTGAACAATTATCTCACTTGCTTGTTTCTCTCTATGCATCTTTCCTTAAGTTTTCCACTATGGAGAAGTCATGCCCAGCAGGCATGTGTTCAGGGTCACTCCTGGTGGGACTATATGGGATGCTGGGGATCGAATCTGGGTTGGCAGCGTACAAAGCAAATGTCTTACCTGCTGTACTAATGCTCTGGCAGGATACTGTAATCGTATTAAACATGTATTTTTCTCTTGTTCTCTCCCCTTAGGTCTTTCTAAGCAAGTTTCACTCAGTTTCTCTTGTATTCTCCCCTTAGGTTTCTCTGAGAGAGAAAGAGAGAGAGAGAGAGACAGAGACAGAGACAGAGAGACAGAGATAGAGGAGAGACAGAGACAGAGGAGAGACAGACAGAGAGGAGAGACAGAGACAGAGAGAGAGGAGAGACAGAGACAGACAGAGACAGAGACAGACTGGGTCTCCGGGTGCCCACCTGCAGGCTCTCCTCCTTGGCCCCTACCTCTAACTGCCCAGCTTCTCCTTTTAAGCTTGGGCAATTGGCCATTATAGGGTGGCATGTCCCAGTCCAATTGCCATTATGGGAGGACATCATCACCCCTTAAGATGCATTAACATGGTCTGGAGTGATAACACAGCAGTAGGGCATTTGCCTTGCAACAGCCAACACAGAATGGACTTCAGTTAGATTCCTAGCATCCCATATGGTCCCCAGAGCCTGCCAGGAGCAATTTCTGAGTATAGAGCCAGGAGTAACCCTTGAAATCACTGGCTGTGATCCACCCCCCTCCAAAAAAAAAGATGTATTAACAGTATTCCCCTTAAACTATATTAACAGGCCAGAGTGATAGCACAGGGTACAGGGCATTTTCCTTGCAGGTGGCCAACCCAGTTTCTACCCCCAACATCCCATAGAGTCCCTAGAACCACATCAGGAGTGATTCATAAGTGCAGAGCCAGAGTAACCCCTAAGCACTACTGGTCATGGCCCAAATACCAGAAATAAATTACTTGGTTTCACACACAAAAAAACAGTAACGCTTAACCTCTATTATGCTAGAACCACCCATCAACACTGATTAGTAGTTGGCTAAATACTATAATATTGTTAATCCTCCTGAAACACCATCAGTTACCACCCTTCATTGCACTGAGAGGTTAAGTAACTAGCTGATGGGCCAAGGCCCTAGGGTTCAAGTATGAGAAATACATCTTCTGGAGTCTTATTATAGTTTTGGGCTTTTCTGCTCTAACTCCCTAGTTCTGCCAGCATTGACCTGAGGGGCCCATGGTACATGTTAAAGAATGTCCTATGCTCCCAGGAAAACCATTCAGGAAGCTAAAAACGAGTGATCCCACAGTCTCTGTTTTCCCCTTCTCATTTGCCTGCCTGGCACTGGCCCCAGACTTTGCTAAGGGTTGAGGAATGTTAGATTATACCTTGTTCTTTTGTTTTGGTTTGGTTTGGTTTGGTTTGGTTTTTGGGCCACACCCAGTGACACTCAGGGGTTACTCCTGTCTATGTGCTCAGAAATCGCTCCTGGCTTGGAGGATCATATGAGACACTGGGGGATGGAAACTTCATAGGTTAGCGCATGCAAGGCAAACCCCTACCGCTTGAGCCACTGCTCCAGCCCTGATTATACCTTGTTTTACCCAAAATAAAGATCATCCCTGGTTTCTTTATATCCTTTTATTTATAACTTGATTTCACCCAAAACAGATAATCTTATATGTAAACCTGGGTGGGACAAGTTCAGGATAGCCTAAGCTATCTGCCCTTACCTGGGATGGTCCCTGTACTCAATAAAATGACTGTTCTGGTAGGAAGCTTGCTCTCCATACAAGTAGAAGATTGCCAGACTATACATGTTTCACCCTCAGCCTGGTTTGCATTATTTCACGTGCAACAAGTCTGATTCAGACTTGTTAAGCCTAGAGTGGAAACACAGCGCGTAGAGTGATTTTACAGGGGAATATGTTCATTTTCTGGCTTTGTGGTACTAAGTCACCTGAACCAGTGACGACAAACATCACACATTTATTATCTTATACTTCCAGAGGCCAGAGGCCAGCACACACCTTCTTGGGCCTGCAGATGCCATCAGCAAGGTTGTTCCTTCAAGGGCAGAATCTGTGCCTTTGCCTTCACAGAAGCTTTTCTGCTTCTGTTCCTTGGCTTGTGGCCTCTTTCACCTTCAGAACTGGCAAGGTCAGGCCAGTTACTGTCAGGCTGCCTATGTTTCATTAGCTCTCCTTTCAAGCACCTTGGGACTCTGTGGATCAGAGTCAGCACTGGTGGGTAGCCAGGATCACAGTTTGGAACAAGGCTGGAGTGTCACTGAGCCTACCCAAGGGATCCTCTTTCCAGTTTTAGATCTGGGCTCTGGTTCTGGTAAGAACTTGTCTGCCTTGCACATGCTAGCCTAGGATGGACCGCGGTTCGATCCCCCGAGTCTCATTTGGCCCCCCAAGCTAGGAGCGATTTCTGAGTGCATAGCCAGGAGTAACCCCTGAGTGTCACTGGGTGTGGCCCAAACACACACACACACACACACACACACACACAAATTTAGCTCTGGCTCAGCGATGGAGTCTAGGCATCTTTTTATATAGGGACCACATTCAACAATGCTCAGGGGTCCCCAGGGGGCACACACAGGCGTACTCAGGGTGGTGACAAAGCCACACAGGAAGTGCTGGCAGGGGGTGGGTGCAGGCATTCTAGGGATTGAATTTGGGACCTTGCACATTTTAGGTGTATGCTCTGCCACTGAAGTCATCTCCCTGGCCCAAGATTGAAACTTTCCCCAAAACTTTTGGGGAAAGGTATAGTCTACTCCCTCCCTGATGGCCCAATCCCAGCCTCCCTGCCTCAGGATGGGTTAGGAATAAGAAGCCTCCTTCCTAAGCAACAGTCAGTCTTCCCTGGGGAGTGGAGCAATAGTACAATGAGTAAGGGACTTGCATTGTATGCAGCTAAACTGGGTTCAATCGTCAGCATTCCATATGGTCCCAGAGCACTGCCTGGGGGGATTCCTGAGAGTAGAGCCAAGAGAACACCTGAGCACCCCTAGATGTGGCCACCAAACAAACCACAAAACAAAACAGAACAAAACCTGGGAAAGTGGGCCAGAGAGCTAGAACAGTAGGGAGAGCACTTGTCTTGCATGCCACCAAATGGATTTGATCTACAGTACCCCCTATGGTTCACAGGAATAATCTTTGAGCCAGGAGCAAGCCCTAAGCACTGCCAGGTGTGGCCCAAAAATTTTAAAAAATCCTTTTCTTGTCTGACCACTACATACCACAAGTAACACAAGTATCCTTTGTCCTTTCCCTGAACAGATGCCCCCAGACCTCCTGAATACCACTAGGGAAGTCAATAAAATTAAATGTTTATAATTTTTTTTCTCAAAAGAAAGTTCAGGATGAAGAGGAAACTCCAAGCACTCCCCAGAACTTTCCTTTCTCTGGACAGTGTAACGGGTGGTAGAGATGACCTGCATCAGGCTGGTACCCTGGCTCCACTTTCTAGCTGTGTGACCTTGGGTGCATTGCTTTACCTCTCTGAGATTCTGTTTCCACAACAGGAAATTGGCAAGCTCATAGTAACTTTATTCATAGGTTAGAGGAGAATTGCTCATATTAAGACAGAGTAGTCTTTATAAATGAAATGAAAGATTGCAAAGGGGTTAGATTTCTCTGCCACACCAGATTTTACTCCAATTTCAATCTCCACACACATTCCTTCTCTTCCTTGACTACAGCAATGATGTGACCAGGGTCCTTTGTTGCATAGATCAAACACTTTATTGCCACTGCTGGTGGCACTTGGCACTTGCTGCACTTGGCAAGTGGGAAAGAAGGGCTGGAGCTGGACTCATGGCTTCATACCTGCTTCACATCTGCCTCACACCTGTTTCACTCCTGCTTCACACCTGCAGTACAGACCACTGTGTTCCCCTCAGCACCCACAACTTCTGTTTTTGTTTATTTTGTTTGGGGTGCCCAGGGCTTACTCCTGGTTCTACACTTAGGAATCACTCCTTGGGGAGACTCAGGGAAACATGGGATGACAGGAATCAAACCTGGGCTGCCTGTAGGCAAGGCAAGCACCATACCTACATGTCCTCCTATCTCTCTTGTCCTCTATGCCACATTAATTATTTCACTAGCAGAAATGCTCTATATTTAAAAAAAGAAAAAAGGGGGGCTTTGGGGGGTCACACCCAGCAGCGCTCAGGGGTTACTCCTGTCTCTATGCTCAGAAATCGCTCCTGGCAAACTCAGGGGACCATATAGGATGCCAGAATTTGAACCACCATCCTTCTGCATGCAAGGCAAATGCCCTATCTCCATGCTATCTCTCCAGCCCCTAAAAAATAAGTTTTGAAAAATGTTATTACTAAACAATATTTTGTAATAATAAGATCCTGGAATTAATTTATCATTCTCTTTTCAACAAATGTGTTTAGACCACCCCCAATATTTCACTCTTGTGATTAAGTAGCAACTATAATTGACCTTCCTAGCAACTGACTCTTGTCATCTATATCTGTGATTCTTCAAGACTTAGGAGCAGAATACTAGTAGAATTCCCAAATCAAGGAGTATGAACACAGACTATTTGTCTATCTAAAATGAACACTAATATCTTAATAGATATTCTAGCAGATTTCCTAGTGTATGTTATTACTTTTAACTGCTAATTCCTCAAGTAAGGAATCATTCCTAGTAAAACAGAAGAGAGAGAATGCATTTTATTTTTCCTACATTTGCTATTAAAATAATTTTATTTCCTAATGATATCAATCTAATGGTGATCAAAGTAATATTGTTTTCCTTGAGTCTTTATAGGCCTTCCTGTACTGTACTCTCCTTAGGATCATGCTTCTCATCGTTGGAGGGCCAAGGGGGTTCTCCAGCAGTGCTCAATCCAGGTGCTTGAGGGATCAACAGGGCCTGAAAAATTCAAGGATGTCATGCAGGCTGAGGATTGAACCAAAGGCCTTGCACATATAATAAGACTGACTTCTGTGCTCTATCATTTGAGCTACATCAGGGACCCAACATTTCTCACAAAAGTAATCACTGAGAGAAGAGTTTCCACACTCTCATCTGCTCATGATTATTACTCCAGGCAGACAAGAAATCAACTAAGAAGGAATCATCTGCCAAGATATGGAAATTATAGCTATCATCCTCAGCTCTGTAATTATGGGGGTGTTCTTGGGAATGGGTAAGGCATGGAGGATGTGTGGCCACATACATGGAAGAGCCTCACTCCCAAGAGCACCCTCGTGAGTGGGAGAGCCTTCCTAGCTCCTCACACCTTAGCTCTGTACAGCAATGGGTAAAAATGCTCCAGGAAGGGGTTTTTCAATATAAAAGCAGATTTCCTTGCAGCCAGGGATGTGGCACTATGGTAAAGTGCCTATCTTGCATGCATAAGATCTGGGTTCAAAAATAAAAAGATCCTTTAAGAGTGAGTTTCACAGTGAAAATTTTTGTTTTTGTTTTTTTGGGGCCACGCCAGTGATGCTCAGGGGTTACTCCTGGCTATGCACTCAGAAATCACTCCTGGCTTGGGGGACCATATGGGACACCGGGAGATCGAACCTCGGTCTATCCTAGGTCAGCTGCATGAAAGGCAAATGCCTTACCACTGCGCCACCGCTCCGGCCTCCACAGTGAAAATGTTTTTAGCTTTTTGGGCCATACCCAGTGATGCTCACTGACTACCCTGGCTATCTGCTCAGAAATCGCTCCTGGCTTGGGGGACCATATGGGACACCACGGGATTGAACCACGGTCTGTCCTAGCTTAGCCACATGCAAGGCAAATGCCCTACCACTTGCACCACCACTCCGGCCTCAACACAGTGAAAATTTTTAAATAAATTCCTATTAAAAAAAGATCTGGAGCCAGACTGATGGCACAGCAGTAGGGCGTTTGCCTTGTACTCTGCCCACCAGGACGGACCTGGGTGTGAATCTCATATGATCCCCCAAGCCTACCAGGAGCAATTTCTGAATGCAGAGCCAGAAATAATCCCTGAGCACCATCGGGTGTGGTCCAAAAATCAAATAAATAAATAAAAATAAAATAAAAAAATATCTGGGTTTAAATTTCAGCACTCAAAAAACAATGAAAAGAACAAATTTGGGGGAGCCAAGAGATAGCATGGAGGTAAGGCGTTTGCCTTTCATGCAGAAGGTCATTGGTTCAAATCCTGGTATCCCATATGGTCCCCTGAGCCTGCCAGAAGCAATTTCTGAGCGTGGAGCCAGGAGTAGCCCTTGAGCACTGCTGGGTGTGACCCCCTCCCCCCAAAAAAAACAAATTTCATCACATGCATTTTATCCTTTATTCCTTTCTTTTTCCCCCTTCATTGCATGATTTTCTCCTAGGAAATCTATCTGGCTTCCTAAGAAAACCTGTGCCTGCTGGACAATTCCCTAGAACACAGTGCCCAGGAAGAAAAATTAGGGGTAACAATCTGGGAGCAAGTTTCCTTAGACCCAATTCAAGGTGAATTCTTTACTGAGTTGCCTGACTCTTGTATTTGAATCAAAAGCACCTTTTGAGGGAATTTGGTCTATATAAAGCTCTGTTTAGGACAAGAGCCATAAAGATCAAAATCTCAGCTTTTCTGTTTCTTAGAAGTCAGACAGCCTGAATCTAAGTGACTGCCTGATATTTTTGGTGGGGCCTTGGAGAAACTTAAGACAAGGGCAAGGAATTTATTTTTTACTGAATCAAATGAATTTTTATCAGAGTTGAAAACAGAATCTGTACCGGGGTAATGGAATAGTGACCGCTTTAGTTCACCCAATAAAGCAATGGATATGCTAGAAATGAAAGTGGCACTGGGTGAATAAAACACATGAGCTCAGTGTGAAGCCAACTGTCAATGAATAATCTCATCCATAAATGTGACAGCAGCCTCAGCCCAGGCAGCCCCATTTCCATCACTATCAACTTCATTTCTCTATCACTGATGAGGAAAATAAATTCCAGCTGAAGAAGCCATTACCTGAGTAATGGCTTGCTTGCATACAGGCTTAATCCCCACTTCTGAGAGGGTTTTCTCTCTGGGGAACCCTGGTTTCAGGGTCAAGACACTTCAGAAGTGTCTTGGTGATTTGGTTCCACTGGCAAAATAAATATTTTAAAATAAATAAAAATTTAAAAAATGGGACTATAGCAAAGTATTCAAATTTCGCATGGCTAACATTAAAAGATGCCCCACTAGATAGAAGAAAATATCTGCACGCCTCACATCAGAAAAAAAAAAAAAAACGCCCAAGGTATATAGCACCCACCTAGCTCTATCACAACTACAAAAATCATTAAAATCATCAAAACAAGACTGGAGCGATAGCACAGCAGTAGGGCGTTTGTCTTGCATGCAGCTGACCCCCAACCCAGGAGGGACTTGGTTTGATTCCCAGCATCCCATATGGTCCCCCAGCCTGCGGGGGTGATTTCTGAGTGCAGATTCAGGAGTAACCCCTGCACACTGCTGAGTGTGGTCCAACAATCAATCAATAGAGTTTAAAAAAAAAAAACAAAAAACAAAAAAAAACAAAACATGGGGAAAGGAGATGAACAGACCAAGGAAATGTTGGGTGCTTTGTAGGCACACAATAATGTTCTCTATCACTTACTATCAGGGAAAGGCAAATCAAATCAAAGTGGGGAACCTCATGGGGGAAAAGACAGGAGAGAGAGAAAGAGAGAATAAAAGAGAAAGGAAGGAAGGGCAGTTGGAAGGAAGGAAAGAAGGAAGGAAGGAAGGAAGGAAGGAAGGAAGGAAGGAAGGAAGGAAGGAAGGAAGGAAGGAAGGAAGGAAGGAAGGAAGGAAGGAAGGAAGGAGGGAGGGAGGGAGGGAGGGAGGGAGGGAGGGAAGGAAGGAAGGAAGGAAGGAAGGAAGGAAGGAAGGAAGGAAGGAAGGAAGGAAGGAAGGAAGGAAGGAAGGAAGGAAGGAAGGAAGGAAGGAAGGAAGGAGGGAAGGAAGGAAGAAATAAGGAAGGAAGGGAAGGAGGGAGAAAGGAAGGAAGGAAGGAAGGAGGGAGGGAGGGAAGGAAGAAAGAAATAAGGAAGGAAGGGAAGGAGGGAGAAAGGAAGGAAGGAAGGAAGGAAGGAAGGAAGGAAGGAAGGAAGGAAGGAAGGAAGGAAGGAAGGAAGGAAGGAAGGAAGGAAGGAAGGAGTAGATAAGAATTCAAGGGATAGAAGAATTGCTGTTTGTTTGGTTTGGTTTGGAAGCTACACCCTGCTTTGTTCAGGGGATCATGAAATGCTGGAGATCAAATCCACCCCAGTCTTAGTTCCTCTATTTTATGTGAATTTCCCAGAAATTAGGGCATCTCTAAGCACCAAAGCAATTCAGTCCTTCACCTAAATTTAATATAGCAGTTTTCAAACCTCCCCTAGAAACTGTGTAAGGATTGCAAGAACGTTTTGCTAGAGGAAAAGTTAGTAGATGGGGAAAGAGACTAAGTAACAACAAAGGAGTCAGACTGAATGAACCCAACTTCTGCTCCACTCTCTCTTCCAGTGCAAGAATAAAGAGTTGTGTTCGTTTTAGATATTTCAAAGCCATCAAATGCTGTCTTTGGTTCTCTTCTTCCATAAAAATCTACAATATTCTTCTGAAATTAAGAAACCTTGTAGACAGGGTCTGATTGACACAACAGGAAGGCAAAAATAAACTTTGACCCATTGCTGGATGGATGATATTGAGTTAAGATGGACCCAGTGCTACATCACTGAAAGAGGAAAAGGATAAACAAAAAAACAGTGAAGAGGCTATTTGCTGGGCTTCTCTGTCCCCAGTACGAAAGGCCCAGCATGGTCAAATCCTCTTCCTTCATAGCGCATCCATCAGCAGAAAGGATGGAAGACTCCTGCTGCATATATTTATATTTTTGGCTAAAATGAACCAAAACCATTCCAGTTTTCCCTTTTTTTCCTTTTCTTTATTTATTTAAAGAAAATGCATCACATAGTTGACATAGTTAATCATAATACATTTGTTTCCAGATAAGTGAAAGCAATTATTAAAAAAAAAAATGAACAGAAAAAAAGATAAGCAGAAAGGCACCAAAAAAAGACCTTGGGGTGTGCAAAAGAGTACGGAGCCTGTAGTTGTTCCCATGGCAGTATGCTTCAAGGGTGGAGAAGCCATGTATCTGTTAGGCCAAGGGAATTCCCGTTCTAATTTCCCCAATGTTTACTGTGCCTATGCAAAAAAAGAAATAAAAAAAAAAGAAAAAAGAAAAAAAAAAGGAAAAGAAACACAACCCCTTTTTAAAAAGTTGCTGGTCTGTTTTATTTTTTTTTTCTGTTTTTGCTTTCATTTTTGTTTTTTGCTTTTGTTTTTTTTATTTTTGTTTGTAGCTGATGGTTTTGGTTTTTGGTTTACTCTTTGTTATTTTCTTAATTCTTTTTGTACTTTTTTTGTTACTCCCTTATTGGTTTTTTGTTTTGTTTCATTTTTGTCTTTCTCGTTTTGTTTTATTACTTTTTTTCTTCTTTCATTCTTTCCCCTCTCTTCTTCCAAAGGGATACTTACAGCACCTAGATGGACTCCTCCCATCTCCCTTCTTATATCTCCAATAGAGCCACATTACTGGAATCACCTTGATCAGCATCATAATTGGAGGGAGAAAAATGGATGGTACCAAGACCAGACAGTCGTATGTCCATTTGGTGGAAATAAAAAAATGATCAGACTTGAACACAAAATCCAAAGTCAACAACAACAGAAATGATACCCAATCTACATTAAGTTGTACATAGGGGTAACAGTTGCACTAGCATTATGAAGCGTAGAAGAGGGGGATTCTGAATTTTCATTTGTTCTCAGCTGTGCTTTAAAAAACAAAAAAGGTTAGATGCATTTATTCAGGCTGTCTTCATATTCAGGTGTACTTCATCAGACCATGATAACATTAATTAAAAGACTTTTAGTGGTAGAATGGAATAGGAGTCATCCAAAATGGGTTTAAGCAAAAATTTACTGTGGGGTTCTAAAGGGCAAAACCAGGGACCAGAGCAGTGGCACAAATGGTAAGGTCTTGCCTGTGCTAGCCTAGGATGAATTGTGGTTCAATTCCCCAGCATCCCATATGGTCCCCCAAGCCAGGAGCAATTTCTGAGGGCATAGCCAGGCGTAACTCCAGAGCATCACCAGTTGCGGCTCCAAAACAACAACAACAACAAGGGCAAAACAGAACTGGGTCTGAAATACAGTCCAGTGAGTAAAGTGCTTACTTTGCATGGGAATAACTCCAGCTTGATTTCTGGCAACACATATGGTCCCCTGAGCACCTCCAGGAGTGACCCCTGACCACCAAATGGGAGTACCCCCCCCAAAAAAAAAGCACAATAGGACTTAATTTTATCTCTTAACATTGTCTTTGGGGTCAGTTCCATCTTCCAACTTATCCCCTCATCATTACCAAGTAAGATCCTCATGGACCTTTCAGTTCAGATCCATTTGGGAAGAGAAAAAAGATCTGCCTAGAGCCCTAGTGTTTTTAAATGCTCTCTTATTTTTCTGATTTAGGGCCCATGTTTGTCCTGGAACACTGTTCCTATAGGCTTGGGTCTGGGTGAGACCCTAATCTTGATGTGGGGATTGAGCAGAATACCACAGAGATCTCAAAGCCAGAGCAGGGAAAGGTAAACCCCAAAGGAAAATGGGCACTCGATTCTACAAGGAATGATTAGGCAAAGAAAAACTATCAGAGACAAGGACTGCCACCACCCTGAGTGTAGTGGAGCAGGACAAACATGGAACCAAACCCAAATTCCTTTAAAACAACAACAACCCCTTAATGGGCCTGGGGATGGAGCTGGGTGTAGAGAGCATGTGTAACACCCTGGGTTCAATATCCAACAACACAAGGCAAAAACAACACTTTGACCACACTTTGATCTGCCTGGAAAGCTGTCCTTGAACTCAAATGTCAGGAGAAGAACAAAGATTGTCATTTTTAACTTCGTCTGAAGAGCCAGAAAAGCTAACATAGTAAACAAGAATGGATAAGACTGTTAAAACAACTATCCATAGGAGTGAGTGTGTGTGCACTCGAGTACTTGGGGAATTGTTTGCAGCAGAAGGAAGGTATAAACAAAGACAGATTCTCTCACAAATGATTTACTTTGTGTTGACTTAAAAAAAAAAAAAAAGAGAAGTGCTTGATAAAGTGCCAAGATCATGCAGTAAGTAGAGTGGTATGATGGGAAGGTGAGGATTGAAAACTAATCAGAATTGAATAGAAGATGAACAAGATTGTTGAGAAAGATCAGGACCAGGACAACTCAACAGGCTGCAGAGCAAGCTTCACTCACAGGAACCCTAGATGTCATCCTGCAATGCCTCAAACTCTGCTGGAAATCCTCTTCAAGCACCCAGTTGAGAGTAACCCTCAGCACTGTCAGTGTGCCCTCCCCCTAGAAGGAAAGAGGTTTTTTAGGGAAGTACCTGAATAGATGTTCTAATGGGCAGCATAAATAGAAATGGTCATTTAGGACAGATGCTTCTAATAAGATAGAAAATGCAAGAACAGTTTATGATCACTTTGTTCTTACTATTTAGAGAGCTCATCAAAACAAATTATCAGATATCATATGGGGGAGAAAGGGACCACACCTAAAAAGTGCTCAGGGATCACTCCTGGCTGGGCTAGGTGGATTGTAGATGGTGCTGGAGAATGAACCCAGGTCATCTGCCTGTAAAGCAAGCACCTTCCCCATTGTACTAGCTCTTCAGTCCTGAAATTAACTTTTGATAACAAATTCATTTGGCAGTCTGAACTTGACCCAGGCTGACTGGGGCAGATAGCACAGGGGGTGAAAGTGCTAGCTTTGCACACAGCCTAGTGGAGTTTGATCTCTTAGAAGCACATATAGTTCCCCTGAGCACTGCCAGGAGTGAGCCCTGAGCACTCTCAAGAGTGAGCCTTGAGCAGAAGCTGTGAGTAAAATTGCTCCTCTTCTGGAGGAAAGTGACTGGGAAACAGGTCGAATCCCCTTAAGATAAAAAGTCTGTTGTAAGGTTCCATGATATGGTTTGGTGCGGGCACCTGTGGATCTCTTCTGCTGTAAAATAAAAATCCACTAGTGAGATCACCTCAGGCACTGTATTTCTAAACCCTATACAGCCAGGATAGTGGCAAAGAAATAATACATCGGGCCAGAAAGATAGCACAGTGGGTGTTTGCCTTGCACATGGCCAACCCAGGATAGATGATGGTTCAATTCCCGGCATCCCATATGGTCCCCCAAGCCTGCCAGGAGTGATTTCTGAGTGCAGAACCAGGAGTAACCCCTGAGCACTGTCGGGTGTGACCCAGAAAACAACAAAACAAACAAAAATGAAATAATTCACCAAGCCAGTCACCAAGGATGACCAATGTCTGTAGACTTTTGCTTCATGCTTTCTGCCAGAACCCCCAAGTCAGAACTCCTCTTTCTTCTTTTAAACCAATTCCCAGTCCCAGGAGGGAGGAAAGTTGAGAGATAAAAGTAAGTATCCAGTGGGCTTTTACATAGCAAAGGAAAAATTTTAAGGAAGGCAGAAGTTGGGGGAACACCTTTGGGGTTGATATCTGGGTGTCATCTTCAATACACTAGAAATCAGAGCTCCCATAACTCCTGCAGCTTTGCCCTTTATCTGTTTCTCTTCCTCTTGCACCTATGCCATAAACAAACCAAATGTTCACTTCCCCCCACCCCGATCTCATGGAGGAAACCCCTTTGCACAGTTCTAGATCTTTACACCCCCAAAGAGGACTTTCACTGGTCTGAGTGCTCTTTTGGGATCCAAAGCACCAGATTTGGACCAACCACACTGACATCCCTAGTTCAGTTGAATGTGACTGGGCACTGGGACTTCTCTGAAATGTCGGAGGTAGAAAAATGGGCATTGTCAGAAGAAAGATGAGTTAACAAAGCCAGAAATTGTGGCATTGAACTCAGAGTTCTCGTCTTAATACAGAAGCTGGGGTGAGAGTGAGCTTGGCAGGTCAGAGCACTGTCTTTGCATGCAGGAAGCTCAGCACCACGTAGTTTCCCAAGCACCAGGAGGGACCCCTGAACACAGAGCCCTTAGGACCAGCCCTTAAATTCTGCTAGGTGTTTGACATAAAGACCTGGCACAGGCCTCAGAAGAATGGGCATTCTCCATTCACCCCTCATCTAGGGAAGACATCTACGAAACATCAAGGTTGTCTATAACATCACCTGGAGGCAATCCTCTACCAGGGAAGACCCTACAGCTGCTCTGATATCGACCTACTCAAAAGAGACTTCCCTTAACACTGAGAAGACTTAACAACCACAATGATCTGCATACTGGACAGGGCTTTCTGTATTGCCCCTTAATTGTGAGGTGAAACTAGAGGATACTCCATACCAGCCTGATTTCAATGTAGGATGTGCAGATTCCAGGATCTTTAATACAGAAACCTGATGCCAACAATAGAGACTGCATGAAAAATAAAACTGTATTGGCACTACAGACAATGACTTAGATTGAATAAACTAGTTTGCCTGGAGCCTAGAGTTGGTCTTATGCCAGGAAACTTCAGGCGTAGGGTCTTTTTGTATTTAGGCCAAGGCTTTTCCTTTCTATGTCCCCCATATTTTGGTGGGCCTATCCAAACAATATTTGCCACTCTAACACCATTTTTACTGTGCTCTTTTGACTAACCCTTTAAAAAAAAAAACCTCTTAAACTTTTGATGTTAACTTAAACTAATATGCATGTGCATGAAAATCTAAAAAAATACTAAGCCTTCAATGTTTAAGAGTCACATGAATCTCATGGCTTTAGGTTGCTTTGTATACTGCTAAGAAATGTTATAACGTACTACAATCTGGGGACTTATGGACAAAGTAATTGTACATGGGTTCTGCCTTACTTTTCTTAATGTTCTTTGACTGTAAGTTCAATATTTAGGCGTCATCAAGGGGATTTCTTCTGAGAACTCTGTTTATGGGCAATTGTCCTTTCACTGTAACTTTACCTTGTCCTCTTTGCATCATTGTTCTCATAATTAAAAATAAAAAATTAATTTAAAAAAATCCTGCTGGGTGTAACCCCAAAACTAGTAATAAAAATAATAATGAGGGTGATGCTGTTGAAGATTCAAGTCAACAGACACTGTTATTGGTTTAATAAACAGCTATAAGACTGGAGCGATAGCACAATTGCCTTGTATTCAGGGAAACCAGGTGCTATCTGGCATCCCATATGGTCCTCTGAGCCTGCCAGAGCCAGGATTAACCTGAGCATCATCAGGTTTGCCCCCAAACCAAACAAATTCTGGGATTAGGGGCCGGGAAGGTGGCGCTAGAGGTAAAGTGTCTGCCTTGCAAGCGCTAGCCAAGGAAGGACCGCGGTTCGATCCCCCTGGTGTCCCATATGGTCCCCCCAAGTTAGAAGCGATTTCTGAGCACATAGCCACGAGTAACCCCTGAGCGTCAAATGGGTGTGCCCCCCCAAAGAAAACAAAAGAAATTCTGGGATTATTATTTTAGCACTGAAACGCTTTGATCAGCCCCACCCCCTCCAGGAATACATCCTTGGTGAGCCTAACTGAGTTTACTGAGCACAACACAGAAACCATGGGGTTCAGAACCTTCTGTGAAGGGCCAGAGCGATAGTACAGCAGGTAGAGCATTTGCGGCTGACCCAGGTCTGTCCCAGGTTTTATCCCCAGCATCCCATGTGGTTCCCTGAGCCTGCCAGGAGCTATTTCTGAGCACAGAGCCAGGTGTAATCCCTGAGCACCGCCAGGTGTGCCCCCACAAAAAAAAAAAAAAGAAAGAAAGAAAGAAAGAAAAGAAAAAGAAAAAAACCCTTCTGTTGTTAAGGGTCTGAGAAAACCCAACGCCTCAAATAAAGATCATGAATCTTCAGAGAATGCAATCAGCAAATCAAATTTACTGATTCCAGCTAGTGGGGGCACGGCTCTGCCATACAGACTGAAACCCGAAACCCTGGGCAATTTAGGGAAGTGTCTTTTATAGGTTTAAGAAACCTTAGGAGGAGGGTCTATATGGAAAGTAGGACTTGTAGCACCAATCCCTAGTCCAGGTTCAAACACAATGTCCAATCAGATGGTGAGCTTGTGCTTTTTTAAATAAGGCAAGAACCTTAGGAGGGATGAGCAGAAGTCCATTCTTATGCCCAAATATGTCGAGTTCTTCTTAGAGAGGCATTGGCTAATGGTTACCAGGGCAGCAGACCATTGATGTCTCAAAGTGAAATTCCAGAGGAAGGGGATCAACAAGTTGGGGGTGGAGAAAGGCTTAACAGGCATCTATATCTGATCATCTATCTAAGCCATTATAATAATATAATATCTATTTTCATAAATGTTCCCTTAACACTGTGAGAGGATGTGATATCTGTGGAGTGACTGGTCAGAGCTAGAAGAAGGCAGGGCCTGGGATCCGAAAGAAGGAGCAGCTAATGGCTAGTACCTCAATATCATTCAATTACAGGAAAAACAATCTAGAGAGGGCCAGATATAGCACAGCAGGGAGGGCACTTGCCTTGCATGTGGTTGACTTGGTTTGATCTCCAGCACCCTATATTGTCCCTCAAATACATCATGTGTGAACCATGAGCACAGAGCCAGGAGTAAGTCTTGAGCACTGCTAGGTACAAAAAGAAAACAATCCAGAAAAGGATAATTCTCTTGGTGTAAGAAAATTGCTGTCCCTGGTCTTAGAATGGGTGGGGAGGGGAGTTGGAATTTCATGAAGGTCACAGTCAGCCTGTCCTTGTCTCTGCCTAGACTAAATTTCAAAAAGGACTTGGTTTCTCTTCCTTTACTAGGATCCTAGAAACTTGCATCAAGTTGGTCTTTTTTGTGGGGGAAGGAGAAAGTCACACCCAGCAGCACTCAGGGGTTACTCCTGGAAGGCTCGGGGGACCATATGGGATGCAGGATTTGAACCACGGTCCATCCCATATTGACTGTGTGCAAGGCAAACACCCTACCACTGTGCTATTGCTCCAGGCACTCAGGTTGGTCTTTGAGACTCTTACACACTACAGGAAATAAGAGATAAGAACCCAGCACTCAAAGTCAGATCAACTTCTGTATGTCAGGAACTGATGTCTGCTCTTTCTCATTCATACTCTCTGTTATTCTATATTATTCAACTACCAAGTCCGAATGATCTTGCTTCCTACTTGCCTCTAGACTCAGTCTCCTTTGCAGCTATTCTCTGTTTCTAATGTAGGCCTGTCTCCTTTGTCACCTGAATTTCTACATCAGTTACCAGTTTTTCAAATATTTCATCTTCCAGTCCATCAACTACCCTCTAGCCAAGAAGTTTCTAAATCTATCAGGCCTGTTTTGATCCTCTTTAGTTAGACATGACCTGACTAAGTTTAAATAGTAAGATTTGAAATTTTTTAGCTAAAAAGTTAGCAAATGACTCATATTTCTTTTTACCCTATAAGGAAATGTAAGAAGAATGTCTTCACCTAAGGTGTAGCTGCATTTGAAGACTAATTCAATATTCTTAGTATCTGCTCAGAAACTCTGACTCACTGCACACCAGCATAGGGGCAGAATTGCTTGAAAACTTCTAATGTGTTGTTAGCCCCCTCAGCAGCAGAACATTGTCCAGAACAAGAAAATGATGTTCGGTTCAGTTCTGGGTAATGCACTTGAAGCAAGACATAATTAAAGGAATAAGTCCACAAGTGGGAAAGCAGACCATGGGTGGTCTGGGAATCATGTCCTATGAATGATGAAAGAAAGCAGAGCTTAAAGAAAACTAAAGAGTGGCTATGATAGGTTTTCACATATTCAAAAACGTAATAAATATAAGAGGAAGTCATTCCTTTTAGAGCATTCCAGAGACAGGACCAAGTGTAAGTACATCAAGTTGCAGAAAGGCGTAATTACTATCTCGCCACTTACTATCAGAAAACACTGTCTAATGGTCAGAAATGCTCACATTGGAGTTTCCTTCCTAAAAAGGTGGTGAACTCATTAGTTATGAGAACAATTCAAGCCAAGCCTTCTGCAAAGTACTCTATGAGCAGAAATTGTCATCTGTAATGAAGCAGGTATTTAATCCACCCTGGCCCAATATTAGCATAAATGATAATAAAATTAAATGAGTAGACATAGAAAGTAAAACCATGTTAAAAAAATAAGTTCGGGGCCCAGAGAGATAGCACAGCGGCGTTTGCCTTGCAAGCAGCCGATCCAGGACCAAAGGTGGTTGGTTCGAATCCCGGTGTCCCATATGGTCCCCCGTGCTTGCCAGGAGCTATTTCTGAGCAGACAGCCAGGAGTAACCCCTGAGCATCGCCGGGTGTGACCCAAAAACCAAAAATAAAAAATAAAAATAAATAAGTTTGGGGGCCAGAGCAACATTACAGTGGGACAGGCATATAAGAAGTAAATTGCCAGTCACAGGTATGAAAAAAATGCTTACAATTACAAAGCACAGCTTAACAATAAAACAAATACCGTATTTTCCGGTGTATAAGACAACTGGCGTATAAGACAACCCCCTAATTTTGCAGTTAAAACATAGGCTTAGGCCTATATTCGCTGTATCAGACAGAATGTTCCTGTGCTGCAACTGTATGTACCACAGTGAGCCAATCACAACAAGCAAAGGTTCAAAGGTTATACTGTAATAGACTTCCTCTCTGACTCTGGCCAATCTGAGCAGGCTTTTTACAGTGTAGATTCGGGTCCAGAACATTGTCTAATTTGCATGCATAAGAAGCCTGCTTGGATTGGCTGAGTTAGAGAGGCAGTCCGAGCAGCCTTGCAGTGATTGGTCCCTTATCATAGGCACCTTTTCTGGCAATTCCCTGGCGGCGTCAGTTAATCTTCCCCACTACATGAACCAAACAACACCCCATCCTCAGACCCTAGCACTGAACCACCAACACAGTTAGCTGGGTTTTGCCAGAAGTACCCCCAGATCGCCTGAGTACTGTTTGGGAACCCCCAAGAAAGAGATTTGAAACTCTGCGGCCTGATTTTTTGTTTGTTTTGGCATATTGAAACATTTTTCGGGATAGGCGTATAAGACGACCCCCGATTTTCGGTATACTTTTTTTTTTGTTTCAAACGTCGTCTTATACGCCGGAAAATACGGTATATCAGGCTAGGGTGATAAACAGTAAGAATCCTGAGTTACAAAGGAGGTTAATTTTAACATCTCAAAAGCAGTTTCTGGCAAGCTAGCTTCAGATGTAAAATAAGGGGTTAGTGAGAAGTAGAATTCTGTAGGAATTCTGTCAAGTTCCTATTTTAAGGGTATAGGTTTCCACTGTTTTAGAGGTCGAAATGATGGAGAGAGCTAAATCAACAAAGATGCAATTCTCAATTTCTGGGAAAAGTCAATAGTCCAAAATCTGCATCCTGGCCAAACCCTTGATTCCCAGAAGCAAGGGCAAGAGCAATTTGAAGAGAGAGAGAGAACAAAATATTGTTTTTAATTTGGTGCTGAAATTTATCCAGGTAAAGGGACTTTAATCAAAGCTATATTTTGCCTGTGAATACACAACAAAAGGGAGAACTAATTTTAGATCAAATAAATGTGAAGAAAATATAATGTCAGTATCACCAACATGAATCTCAAAAATATCTCTATGGAATTTCATCAACTCTCCATGCAGGGGTGAGACTTCCACAGCGGGCCTTTTGGTTAAAATCCCTTGGGGATAATTTGAAGCAGTTATCCATCTTAAGAATATGACATCCGGGGCCGGGAAGGTGGCGCTAGAGGTAAGGTGTCTGCCTTACAAGCACTAGCCAAGGAACGGACCGCGGTTCGATCCCCCGGCGTCCCATATGGTCCCCCCAAGCCAGGGGCAATTTCTGAGCACATAGCCAGGAGTAACCCCTGAGCGTCAAACGGGTGTGGCCCAAAAACCAAAAACCAAAAACCAAAAAAAAAAAAAAGAATATGACATCCGGGCCCAGAGAGATAGCACAGCGGTGTTTGCCTTGCAATCAGCCGATCCAGGACCAAAGGTGGTTGGTTCAAATCCCAATGTCCCATATGGTCCCCCGTGCCTGCAAGGAGCTATTTCTGAGCAGACAGCCAGGAGTAACCCCTGAGCAATGCCGGGTGTGCCCCCCCCCCAAAAAGAATATGACATCCTAGCAGGCTTTCTGTCCATCCCCCCTCATAGAAATATAGAAATTCCTACTGATGGTGCGACAATATTCAAGTTGACTTATTTGTGGAAATTAGAAAAAAATATATATATACATCTAGGATGGGGGTGTGTCTCAGTGCCTGAGCACCTGCAGTGCATGTGTAAAACCCTACACTCTATCCCCATCAACACAAACAGAAAGAGAATGAAAATCATAACATTTAATTGAGATGTAGAGTCATCTGAATTGAAGGCACATGATATTTTCTTGGAAAACTGTTTAAAATCTAATTGAAGTTGTTCCTCAGGACATGTGGAAACCATACTTTTTACTTTGCACATCAATATCATTTTAACTTTACTGTTACCTAAGCCATTGGTCCTCAAACTATGGCCCGCAGGCCACATATTGTATTTGTATCTGTTTTGTTTCTTCATTGCAAAATAAGATATATGCAGTGTGCATAAGAATTCGTTCATAAGTTTTGTTTTTACTATAGTCAGACCCTCCAATGGTCTGAGGGACAGTGAACTGGCCCCCTGTTTAAAAAGTTTAGGACCTGGGCCCGGAGAGATAGCACAGCAGTGTTTGCCTTGCAAGCAGCCAATCCAGGACCAAAGGTGGTTGGTTCGAATCCCGGTGTCCCATATGGTCCCCCGTGCCTGCCAGGAGCTATTTCTGAGCAGACAGCCAGGAGTAACCCCTGAGCACTGCTGGGTGTGACCCAAAAACCAAAAAAAAAAAAAAAAAAAAAAAAAAAAGTTTAGGACCTAAGTTCTGCTACAAACAGGCATGCACTAGGTCATGTGACACACTTTAATAAACTAAGAAAACTAGAGGATTTCTACTCAGAAAAAACATATTGACACAGGCCAAAAATCCTACAAAATCTCAGTAATTTCTTAAATGTCCTCAACCCCAAATCATAAATCCTTATAAAAATCCTCTGTGTGGGAATCAGAAAAATAGCTCAATAGGTTGGACTTGGTTTTTGCATGCAGGAGGCCTTGATTAAATTTCTAACACCTGATGATTTCGAGCATTGCCAGGTGAACGCTAAGCAGAGTCAGGAGTGCTTCCAGGTGTGGTTCCAAGACTTACCCCCTAAAAAAGGTGTAGAGGGAGAGAGTCAGAGAGAGAGGGAGATAGAGAGAATTATATTAACTCCAATTGAAACATAAAGTGAAGAAAGAATAAGTGAAGAAAAGAGAAACATTTTCCTTATTCTTAATTGACATAACAATTTGATCAAAATATAATAATGATAGGGCGAGAGAGAGAGAGAGAGAGAGAGAGAGAGAGAGAGAGAGAGTTCAATGGGCTGAGCACATGCTTTGAATGCAGGGCTCAATGCTTAAGACCCAATGCCAGAAGAAACCCCTCAGCACAAAGTCAGGAATAGCCTCTGATGGTATCTCCAAGTTTGAATCCTGCCCCCCAAAACCAAAACCAAATGATAATAATAAGCAATAAGCAATAATGTACTAGGTTATATAGATTTAAGCTGTATAAGAGAAATGAACAATAGCAATGAACAAAGAAAGGGATTAAGATGCAGTATCGTTTAAAACTAGACCTGGGCCGGAGAGATAGCACAGCAGTAGGGCATCTACCTTGCACGCAGCCGATCCAGGATAGATGGTGGTTCAAATCCTGGCATCCCATATGGTCCTCTGTGCCTGCAGGAGCAATTTCTGAGCACAGAGCCAGGAGTAATCCCTGAGCGCTGCCAAGTGTGACCCAAAAGTCAAATAAATAAATAAATAAATAAATAAAACTAGACTTGGTTTAGTTGCAAATGCGTATAGCAAATTGTAAGAGAAAACAGTTTTAAAAAATGTCTATTTGGGGGCCATACTTGGTAATGCTCCACGGCTACTCTTAGCATTGCTTTTGGCCATGCTCAGGGGACCAGGCAGTGTTAGGGAAAGAACCAGGGCTTCTATACACAGCTTATGCACTTTGCTCTTTAAGCTTTCTCCCCAGCATCTATAGACATGCTAAGAAAAAGAGAATCCTATCGATGATCAACCAAAATCATATAATGACAGAAAAAGAATTGAAGACAAGGGCCAGAGTAATAGCACAGTAGGGAGGGCATTTGCCTTGCATGTTGCCGACCTCAATTTGAACCCCATCAATCTATATTATCCTCTGAGCCTGCCAGGAGTGATTCCTGAGTGCAGAACCAGGAGTATTCCCCGAGTACCATCAGGTATGGTGCAAATTAAAGACAAAATTAGAAACAAAGATCAAGGTAGAATACTAATCAATGTAGTCAGCAGTAATCCAATTGTATCAGTAACTTCAACTGTTGTGGTCCAAACCCCTGTCATTTAACCCATGGTCCATGGACCAGTGCCATGGACATTTCCTGGCAGTCCACTTTAATCAGACATCGGCTTAAACAAGTAGGTGTGAAAAAGGTAAAGAATGCTGATTTAAGTGTACCAATTAAAAAGATATTGTGAGGAGCAAATCTTTTCCCCCCAAAACACAGGGCCAGGGAGGAACAATTCCCACCTATAATACTAGGAAAAGAGGAAAGGACTTGTCTCCTTTTCTGTGAAAATGGTTTGTAAAAAGTTGTTGTTGTTTGCATAGAGCAGATTCTCCAGAAAATGTTTCAGATTTCCACAAAGATTTAATTAAAAAATATCGTGAGAATATTAATAAAAAACACTTTTAAACACAGCAACATATGGTTCAATGCTGATTCTGTGAACAACAGGCTATATCTAGTAGGGCTTCCCAATAGGCACTACCACAATAGCCTAAGTAACACAACAGTTAAGTCTATTATTACACTCGGCCACACTCACAGGCTACATCGATGAAACTATCTAAGGATGCACTTCTCAGAACACACCCCTATAGTTACATTATGCATGATTGCCAATGAATAGACACAAAGAAGAGAACAGAGAGCCTAAGAGACCATGTAAATATAATCAAATGAACGTTGACAAAGGAGTAAAGACAATATGACAGAGTCAAGAGAACCTTTTCAAGGAAAGGTACTGAAACATGAGCAGATTCTCCAACCCCACCCTCCAAAATCTCCATGCAAAGGAGATGAGGGCAGGGAGAACCTGGGTTCAGACAAACCTGGGTTCCACAAAAAAACTCAATCAAAATGGATTCAAGACCTAATTGCAAAGTGAAAAACTAAAACATCTTAGAAGATAACATAAAAGAAAGTCCAGATGACCTCAGGTTTAGTAATGACCTTCCAGAAACAAGTACAATCGGTCAATCCATAAGAAATATCGGTGATAAAATGTTTTCCATTAAAATGAATACTTCCTGCTCCGTGAAAAGGCAAGACATGGGTATGGAGAAATTGTTTGCGAGGGAAATCCTGATATACAAGATATCCAAAGACCTTTTAAAACAACAATAAGAAAACAGAACCTGATTAAAATGTGCTGGGCAGGGCCAGAGAGATAGCGAGATAGCACAGCTGTAGGATGTTTGACTTGCATGCAACCAACCTGTGTTCCATTCTCGGCTTCCCATATGGTCCCCAGAGCCTGCCAGGAGCGATTTCTGAGCACAGAGCCCCCTGAGCGCTGCCGGATGTAGTCCATAAACATAAACATAATAATAAATGTACTGGGTAAATACAGGGGCAGAATATGTCAGGGCAAGGAGTGTGCTTTTCGTGTGGCCAATATGGGTTTGGTGCTCGGAACCCCGTTTCTGGAGCCCCACGAGGGGTGAATTCCTGAGTTCAGAGCTAGGAAAAGCCCTAAGCACAGTCTTGTGTGCCCCCCCACCCCCACCAAACAACAAAACGTTGCAACGAACCACAAAATCAGTACCTCTGGGTGAGCGCTGTAAAGTCAATCCCTATGTGAGAGTGCCCTCTGGTGGTTACAACGAGGATACTTTTTTTTTTTTATCAGCGTTAATTCACCTCTCAGGAAACAGGAATTGAATAGCGAGCGCTTTTTTTGTTTGTTTTGTTTTGTTTTGTTTTGAGGCCACACCCGGTGACGCTCGGGGGTTACTCCGGGCTATGCGCTTAGAAATCGCTCCTGGCGTGGGGGACCAAATGGGACACCGGGGGATCAAACCGTGGCCCATCCTAGGCTAGCGTCAGATACCTTACGCTCAGTGCCACCACTCCGGCCCCTGCTACATGTTTTTTACTCTTACTTTGAACTTAAAAAAAAAAACAACTAATATACTAAAAACTTCAAGGATTTCCTTTTGGTAACAGAGGTAAGCATTATTTTTTTCTTCATTATTCCTAACATTTTACTAGACATCTAAACCTGCAACCAGAGTGTTTCTACTGGAAGATCTGAATTAAGACTTTGAATGTAAAACCACTTTCACATCAATTTTTAAAATATCACTGGGTCAGGAGCTGGTGCAATAGTACAGTAGGGCAGCATGGTAAGGTGTTTGCCTTGCACAACACTAGGGGATTGATCTAGGTTCAATCCCCGAGCTCTGTCAGGAATGATCTCTGAGCAAAGAAGCAGGAGTAAGCCCGGAGCACTGCCAGGTATTGTCCCCCTCCCCAAATAAAAACCAACAAACAAAAACAAAAATTACAGGGTCAGGAAAGATAGCTCAGGAATTATGGTACATGGCTGCATGCAGTCAGCCTAAATTGATCCCCAGCGCCATGTAGCCACTCAAGCATGACCTTGGAAGGCTCCAAGCCCTGTAGGAATAACCCAGGTGGTTCCTACATCCTAGAAGCATTGCAACCCAACAGAGCCTGAAACTGCTAGCACAGTTCTCAGAGACTTGCTAAGAGAGGGCCTCAGGCCTCAGAGCACCTCTGTGGAGGTCAACAAATTCAAAACAAGGGGCTGGAGAGAGAGCATGGAGGTAGGGCATTTGCCTTGCGTGCAGAAGGACGGTGGTTCGCATCCTGGTGGTTCGCATCCCGGCATCCCATATGGTCCCCTGAGCCTGCCAGGAGTGATTTCTGAGCATAGAGTCAGGAGTAACCTCTGAGTACTGCCAGGTGTGACCCAAAAACCAAAAAAAAAAAAAAGAAAAGAAAAGAAAAGAAATTCAAAACAAATAAAGTAACTATATATACTATATTGTTTGCTTTTATATCAATCACAAGTAACTTCCATCTTCTAAGTAGAAACATTAGGCTAAACAGCAGAATCTATTGGTACAATTAATAGCAGAAGACTCTAGTAACATTCTCCTAGCACTAGTAGAGGGAAAATGTTTCAGATCAGAGTTGCATGTGTTCTAAAGTTAGCACATTTCAGGCAGGCAGGGGGATCTTAGAATAAATTACTGTATATGCTACAAAATATTCTCATTGGGTGAAATGAAACATACTTTGATCCTGTGCGGCATAGCCTGATGGTCTGGCTCTTGTTCCACCACTTGGTGGGGTTGAGAAGAATCAGGCCACTTAGTCACATTTGTAAAATGGGATGATGTGCCTTCTCAAAGAATCAGTGTCAATGGGGGCCGGGCGGTGGCGCTAAAGGTAAGGTGCGCCTGCCTTGCCTGCGCTAGCCTTGGACGGACCGCAGTTCGATCCCCCGGTGTCCCATATGGTCCCCCAAGCCAGGAGCAACTTCTGAGCGCATAGCCAGGAGTAACCCCTGAGCCTTACCGGGTGTGGCCCAAAAACCAAAAAAAAAAAAAAAAGAATCAGTGTCAAATTTTGAGATCACATATGTGAGTGAACCCCTGGTTAAAATAGATTAAACTGGTGATAATACAGTGAGTAGGGTATTTGCCTTGTATGTGGATAACCCCTGGCATCCCATATGCTTCCCCCCACCCCTGCACCACAGGATTGATCCTTGTGCACAGAACCAGGAGTAAACCCTGAGCACTGCCAGGTGGGTCCCAAAACAAAAATAAAACAAAACCAGATTAAATATAACAACTGTTTTTATGAAACATATTCAAGGTTAATAAATTACTACTAAAAATATTTGGATAACATAAAAGCAATCATTCTAGACTCGCAAAAACAAACTTTTAATACCAGCCTCCAATGGAAAAGAAGATGGTAAAGCTTTCTCTAAATAAGCATGTTCAAATTCAGAATTAGTTGTTTTTTTTTTTTCCTTTTTTTGTTTTTGGGCCGCACATGGCGATGTTCAGGGGTTACTCTTGGCTCTGTGCTCAGAAATCACTCCTGGCAGACTCAGGAGACCATATGGGATACCGGGGATGGAACCTGGGTCCATACCAGGTCAGCCCCATGCAAGGCAAATACCCTCCCGCTGTGCTATCACTCTGGCTCCCTAAGAATTACTTTCTATAAAGAAACACACATTCTTATATGAAAACACTTTATTATATTTTTAATGTATAACATAGAAGTGATATATCAGATTGTGTTTTCTCAAATGGCCAATTAAACAGTAACATTTCCCTGATTCCCAAGAAACTCAATCTCATCTGTCCTTTGGAGGATCCAGCTTCCTGCGACGTCTATGATACCTTGAAAAAAAGAAAACATCTAAGATTAGTATATTTTTAATTTAGAAAACATTTTATACTATTGCCATTTGTTATATATGGTGGAAAAGCATGGCAAAACAATCATTCATAATAACAATTCATTTTGTGGACTAATTTTGCTTTAAAAGTTTGAAAAGTGAAAATTGGGTTGAAGAAATAGTAGAAGACATAAGCACTTGCCTTGCACACAAACAACCCAGTTCAATCCCTGTTCCAGATGTAATCCCTGAGCACAGAGCCAGCCCTGAGCAACACCAAGTGTAGCCCAAAACCAAAAATAAAATGACTTATTTTTATAATATAACTGCTTTATGTAGAACATGTAACAATATGTTGGTTTTTTAATCCTGAGATTAAAAAAATGAAAACATTAAAAGAAACGAGATATATCAACTATAGATATATTTAAATTTTTTTAATTTTGGGGCAGGGGGTTTGGGCCACACCCGGTGACGCTCAGGGATTACTCCTGGCTATGCGCTCAGAAATCTCTCCTGGCTTGGGGGACCATATGGGAAGCCGGGGATCAAACCACGGTCCATCCTAGGCTAGCAGTTGCAAGGCAGATGCCTTACATTAGCACCACCGCTCTGGCCCCCTAAAATTTTAATTATTTTAAATAATTTTTATTGAGACCAATGTGAATTACAAATCTTTCACAATTGTATTTCAGGTACATAGTAACAGTGAATTAGGGCCATTTCCACCACCAGTTTGACCTCTCTCCACCATAGTTCCCAGCTTGTTGTAGTTTGAGTCTCTTGATTCTATTGTTGTTGACTTTAGTTTAGGTTTTTAGGTCTGACCATTTTAAAAAATTTAATTTTTATGGTCGAATTAATAAGAACAACAACAAAACTCACACACAATCATCAAGAACTCTAATATTGCAAAAATGATATGCTCCAGAAAGAATTATAATGGAAAGAAGGTGCCATTTACTTTTTTTTGGAGGGGGTATTTGGACCACATCTGCAGTACTCAGAACTTACTTCTGGTTCACTTCTGGACAGGTTAAGTGTTCAATATGCGAAGCAAATACCTAGACCTCTGTGCTAACTCTCTGATTCCTACTTCTGACTCTTTAAAGTCCATGAAGAATAATAAAGAAAAAGAAGAGCTTGAATACAGCTGCAAGGAATAAGAGCAATGACCAGTCCTATCTCCCAATGTCTCAGTGCAAAGAGAGCCAGAATCCTTTTTTAAGATTTCTGACTGTGTTTGTCTCTGTGTGGGGGGTGGGAGATGAGGGTGGGGAAGTGTCTGAAATAAATGGATTTACATAAGGGAATCTTTTTGTTTGTTTGTTTTTGTTTTGGGGTCCATAGGGAATCTATTAGAGATAAGAAGGAAGCCTCAAATGTAAAGCCTCTTGGAATGTTTTCTCACAATACTATCATCAAACAGTAAATAACAATTATACATGATGTGTTTTAAAAACAGCCTTTGCATAATTGAATATAAAAGTAATCTCTCAGGCAATGACAGAAGGGTGTCAACTGAAAATTGAATTTAGCCCCAAATCCAACATCTGTGGTTTCTTCATTACCATCTCCCAAGAAGAAATTAAAGCCTTTGGGTTGAAGATATAGTACAAAAAAGGAGATATTTGCCTATTATCTGGCCAACCCCAACACCACAAATGCTCCCCCAAGCATCACCAGGGGTCACTCCTGAGTCAGGGACAGCTCCTGAGCACCATTTGGTATGGCCCAAAGCCCTACATCCCTCCCCTACTCCCCTACACACACACACA
This sequence comes from Suncus etruscus, assembly GCF_024139225.1. Lineage (NCBI taxonomy): Eukaryota > Metazoa > Chordata > Mammalia > Eulipotyphla > Soricidae > Suncus > Suncus etruscus. Next base: position 48,030,300 of record NC_064858.1, on the reverse strand, counting down.
CATCAAAGCCCTACATCCCCACCACCCCACCACCCCACCACACACACACACACACACACACACACACACACACACACACACACACACACACACACACACACACACCCCTCTCTCTCTCAAATAGTTGTAACTCCCAGACTTGGTATAAAGCCCAAATCTGGTACACACACACACACACACACACACACACACCCCTCTCTCTCTCAAATAGTTGTAACTCCCAGACTTGGTATAAAGCCCAAATCTGGTACTCTGAACTGCATTCCTAAATTAAACAGGAATATTAGGATCAGAAAAAGGCAAAATTCAAATCATAAACTGATATTTTTTTTTGTGAATCTATTTAAATCTTTCTTTGTATTTGTAGTACTGAGGATGGAACCCAAGGCCTATGCTTTACCACTGACCCACACCCACATCCCCTAGCACAGGGGTGGCAAACAAGTTCGACACAAAGAGCCAAAATTTTAAACTGTGAGAGTCAGAGAGCCACACCACGCAGTGACCTGCCAAAACAGACAAACACTCACACAAAAGCATATAATTTTAACAGTAGTATATTAAACACATATTGTATTTTGCCATTTTGAGTGAGGGTAAAAATCCTGTTCGCTACCCCTGCCCTAGCAGTAACATCTTTAACTATGTTTCCAGATAGACAGTCTGCGTTTACTACATAGTTTCCCTGAAAATAAGACCTACTTACAGGTTTCCTTCTGGGTGAATTGTGAATTATAAAGCATCCCTCAAAAATAAGGCCCCCCTAGGCTCTGTCTCTGAGTGAAATTTAATTTACCGTAAACTGGTTGCTAGGGCTGCCCCAACTGGCATCTGTAGGATGCAGTTTTTGACAACTACCGTACTACCGAACCATATACAGGTAATAAATTTCCTTAATTTTCATTTAACAATAAATATGTACAATACTCTTCTTCATGAAAAAAACAAGACATCCCCTGAAAATAAGACCTAAGGCATCTTTGGGAGCAAAAGTTAATATAAGACACTGTCTTATTTTCAGGGAAACAGGACAGCTGATACCTACTTCCAATTTGAGCTCTGTACATTCTATTACTTAAGCTCCCATCCACCCACTGGGGGTGCGGCTGCTCAATTAAGAGGCAGGGAGGGTCACAGCCGAGCAGGTGCGGCTCAATCATAAAAGCCTCAGCTGACCCGATTAAAGAATCTGATAATGGGTACCAAAAAAAAAAAAGAATCTGATAATACAGTACAGGGTATCTGAATTCACCAAGGACCTACTGGAGAAATGAATAAGTGGGGCCAGGAGATAGCAGAGTTAGGGCACATAACTGTGATCAAATCCTGGTACTGCAGAGTCATGTGTAGCCCTTGGCGACTCCTGAGCACCATCAGGATGGCCCTGCTAAAACAGCTGTACCTTGGACCCTACACTGGACCCCCAGGAAAACTGAGAGTTGCTGGAAGGGGACCCCCATGCCCTGATGCACACCTGGGAGCCTCCTACCACCCCCAGAAGAAACCAAGTGAATCTATATAACTTCCTAAGTGAATTCTGGGATGAAAATCTCTCTGGCCCGGGCCGGAGAGATAGCATGGAGGTAAGGCGTTTGCCTTTCATGCAGAAGGTCATCAGTTCGAATCCCGGTGTCCCATATGGTCCCCCGTGCCTGCCAGGAGCAATTTCTGAGCATGGAGCCAGGAATAACCCCTGAGCACTGCCGGGTGTGACCCAAAAACCACAAAAAAAAAAAAAAAAAAAAAAGAAAATCTCTCTGGCCCAACCCCAGGGCTCTGCACAAAGTTGTACTCTTAGAAAAGCTTTACTCGGGGCCGGGAAGGTGTCGCCAGAGGTAAGGTGTCTGCCTTGCAAGCGCTAGCATAGGATGGATCGCGGTTCGATCCCCCGGTGTCCCATATGATCCCCCCAAGCCAGGGACGATTTCTGAGCACATAGCCAGGAGTAACCCCTGAGCGTCAAACGGGTGTGGCCAAAAAAAAAAAAAAAAAGCTTTACTTAAGACTGGAAACTAACACATGGAAATAACTTATATTAACTGAAAATCTAAGTAAATAATTCCATCCAATTAAAATTGCCGAATAGTCCTAATTAAACAAGATACACCAAGATATTAATATTCAGAAAACCAATTCGAACTAATAAAATTAAGTAAGTAAATAAGATTACACCAGAACAGGAGCAACAGTATAGTAGGTAGGTTAGCCATTGCACTAGGCTGAGCTAAGTATGATCCCTGGAGTCGTGTACACACAACAAACCCAACTTCTTTTCCTTGGGGCGGGGGTGGGTGTGGGAGGGGATGCAAACCCAAGGATTCTCAAGGGTTACTCCTGAATCTGCATGCAAAAATTACTCCTGGCGGCTCGGGGGGAATATATGGGGTACCAGGGACTGAACCCGGGTTGGCCGCTGGTAAAGCAAGTGTCCTCCTCGGCCTAGTTCTTTTTTTTTTTTTTTTTTTTTTTTTTTTGGTTTTTGGGTCACACCTGGCAGTGCTCAGGGGTTATTCCTGGCTCCAGGCTCAGAAATTGCTCCTGGCAGGCACAGGGGACCATATGGGGCGCTGGGATTCGAACCGATGACCTCCTGCATGAAAGGCAAACGCCTTACCTCCATGCTATCTCTCCGGCCCCCAAGGCCTAGTTCTTGATCTACATAGCTGCAGTTAGCCCTAGGGCTGTCTCCAGATCTTGGCCAATGTAAACAGCCCCACAATAAAGATATGCACTCATCATTTTCAAATCACTGTTTTTGTACTCTTGAGATAGTTATCTAGGAGTGGAAATGCTGGATAATAGGGGAATTCTATTTTTAATTCTTTGAGAAATATCACAGTCTTCCATAAAAGTTGAGCCAGTTTACATTTCTAAAACAACGAACCAGGGTTTCCTTTTCCCCACCCCAAAACTAGCACTCTTTTCTGGCCTTTCTGATATAAGCCATTCTCACAGATACTAGGCGATATTTCATTGCTGTTTTGATCTTCAACTTCTGGATTACCAGAAATGGTTTTTCATGTGCCGATTGGCCATTTGTATGCCTTCTTTGGAGAAGTGTTCATTCAGATCTTTTTCTTATTTTTTTGGCTTATTTTGGTTTGGGGGCCACATCAGTGGTACTTAGAAGTTAGTACCATCTCAGGAGATCAAACCTGGGCCCCCTTCAAGCAAAACATATGCGATAATCCTTTTTGAGCTATCATTTTCTTTTTGTTTTGGTTTGGTTTTGGTTTTTGGGTCACATCTGGCAGTGCTCAGGGGTTACTCCTGGCTGTGCTCAGAAATCAAAGATGGCAGGCTCCGGGACCATATGGGATGCCAGGTATTGAACCGGGTCTGTCCTGAGTCAGCTGTGTGCAAGGCAAAAGCTCTACTGCTGTGCTATCTATCTCTCAGGCCCAGCCTTTGAGCTATCTTTCTAGCCATCTTCCCCATTTTTTAATGGGGTTCTTTTTATTGCTGAATATTTTGAGCTTCTTCTTTATTTATCTTAGATATCTACTAATCTTATTTTTGAAGTGGGGCGGGTAGTTGTGGCCACATCTGGCTCTATTCTTAGGGGCCACTCCCAGCTTTGTGTTCAGGGGTCACTTCTCAGCTCTCTGATCAGAAGACACTATGTGGTGGCAAGATTAGAACCAGGGTTACGTACACAGCTACATGGTAGGCAAGTGTACCTTCCTTAACTTTTGTACTACCTCTCTGGCCCAAGAGAAGGACCCTTATTTTTGTTGTTGTTGTTGTTGTTGTTGTTGTTGGTTATTTTTTGTGGGGGAGAGCATAGCATATGGTCCCCCAAACCTGACAGGAGCAATTTCTGAGCAGAGCCAGGAATAACTCCTGAGTGCTGCCAGGTGTGGCCCAAAATCAAAACAAAGAAAATAAAAAGAGCTTGATTTTTCACAGATTTTGTTATCTGCAGATATGTACTAAAGCTAATTCCAGAGAATAAGAAATGTCCAGCACAGTGGTAGGGCATTTGCTTTGCATGCGGCTGATCCAGGACGGACCTGGGTTCGATCCCCAGGGTCCCATATTGTCCCCCGAGCCAAGAGCAATTTTTTTTTTTTTTTTGGTTTTGAGGTCACACCCGGCAGCACTCAAGGGCTCCTACTGGCTCTATGCTCAGAAGCTCCTGGCAGGCTCTGGGGACCATATGGGATGGCGGGATTCGAACCACCTTCCTTCTGCATGCAAGGCAAACGCCCTACCTTCATGCTATGTCTCTGGCCCATAGGAGCAATTTCTGAATGCAGCCAGGAGTAACCCCTGAGCATCACTGGGTGTAGGCACCCCCACCCCCATAAAAAAAGGAATGACTTTTTTTTTTAGGAATTGGGGTAGAGAATAGCTCAGTAGGATGAGTGCAATCTCTGCATGCAAGAAATGCTGGTTCTAGGGCCAGAACGATGTTAGTGCAGCAGGGAGGGCACTAGTTTTGCATGCAGTGACCAGGGTTCAATTCCAGCATCCCATGAGCACCCCAGGAGTGATTCCTCAGTGCAGAGCCAGAAGTAACCTAAAGTAACCTGAGCAATGCAGAATGTGGCTCAAAAACAAAGAAAAAGAAAAATACAATTCAGTATTTTCTTATAATGGTGCTAATGTTCCCATGTCAAATGTAACATCAGGAGTTTATCCATGCAGAGAAGTTATGTGTTCCTTTAGAGGGCCTTCTGAGAGAAGAAAAGAAAATTGAACTTACTGTCCACGAGGGTACCAACGGTGCTTGGTAGTAAAGAACATTTTGCTCAGCTGTTCTATCATGGGTCCTTGCTCAGAACATACATTTTTCTCTTGTAATCTGGTCTTTAGCACTTGATCATATGTTTCTTCATTATTCTGCACAGGATCTGGTCGAGGAATAGGCTACAAAATAATTTGCAACAAAGAGCATCAATCTATTTGTAAATATCAAATTTATTTGGTATCAAACTAAAATGTAATAAAAGTTAACCAATATTTGTTTATAATAAAATAAATACCACCTTCAGTAATTCAGTAGAGTGCCCCATGGTAGGCAGTAAATAATCAATACTTCACTTAGTTGTATAAGTCACTAAAGAATTGAGTTTTGTATTTTTTTGATTTTGGATCACACCTAGCGATGTGTAACTTCTGCACTCAGAAGTTGCTCCTGCAGGCTCGGAGGGGACCATATGGGATGCCGGGAATAGAATCAGAGTCTATCTGGGGGGGTTGGCCGCATGCAAGGCAAACACCCTACACCACTGTGTTATCGCTCCAGCTCCAGTTATTAATATACTTAAAGCCTCATAGAAAATATGAATCGTTTTAAGGAAAAAGTGTTGGGGTATTGGTGGAGGTAAAAGGGTGCCTTGGGGGCTGGAACTCATGGAATAGTACCATGAACAGGGTGCTTACCTTCCACATGGCCAACCCTATTTGCATCCCCGGCATCCATATGTTCTCCGGTGCCCACCTGGAGTGTTAAGCCCACCTGAGCTTAATAGGAGTGATCCTCAAACACAGAGCAAGAATAGCCATAAACAGAGCCATGTGTAGCCCAACTGCCAAACAGGGTGTGGTGGTGGTGGTTAGAAATATAAAGGAATGTTAAAAGACCACCTGTTACCACATGTCCCTAAACAGCACTAAGAGTGACCCAAGAGCCACATTCCAGGATTAGCTTCTGAGCACTACCAGGTAAGAAGCAAAAAAAAAAAAAAAAAAAAAAAAACAACCCTGAATAGGGGCTGGGGTGAGAGTAGAACAGGTAAGGCATTTACTTTATTTGCCTAGCACATGGCCAAACCAGGTTTAATTCCTGGTACCTGACATGGCCCCTAAGCCCCACCAGGAATGATCCCTGAGTAGAGTCAAGAGTCAGCCCTGAATATGTATAAACTGAAACTATATATCTGCGGGTTATCACAGACCTTGAAAAGTACTGATAAATATAAAAACATATTTCTTCTCTCCCGTAGGCTACTTATACTAAAGACTAAATTTTTTAGTATTAAAAGTCATGTTCAGGCTGGAGCAATAGGACAGCAGGCAGGATGTTTGACTTGAATGAGGATAAACTGGATTTTACCCTCACCATCCTATATGGTCCCCCAAGCATCAAGAGGAAATCCTCAAGTGCAAAGTGAGGAGTAAGCCCTGAACAGTGCTGAGTGGGGGCCTTCCCACAAAAAAAAAAAAAAAAAGTTTTTAATAAGATAAAAGTGTCATTTTCAAGTGTTACTAAGTATTCACTGTCTCTCTTCCTATCCAAAGTAGGTTCAATTCTAATACTCCTGAAATTTTCTGTTTTACATGATTATAAACATTTTCCCATGTAAACAGATTTTTAAAAATTGGAACTCAGATTCTTTTTATCTACAGCAAAAGACTCTGGAAGACTGAGAATAGTTTTTAGAAAACGATTGAGCTCCTTGATCAAACTTCAAAGAAAGCTTATTTCAGCAAAAATAAAAAAGTAAAGATGAATGTCAACCTTATGAAACAGTCATAAATGTCATCCTGAATTTCAGGAGTGTTTGAGCCACTTTGAAGAATGTCATAGGCATCTTTAGAGGGATTGCATTAAATCTGTAGAATATCTGTAGAATATTGCCATTTTAATGATATTAATCCTGCCAGTCCATGGGCAGGGTATGTGTCTCCATTTCCTTGTGTCCTCTCTTATTTCTTGAAGCAAGATTTTGTAGTTTTCTTTGTATAGGTCCTTTACCTCTTTAGTTGACTCCAAGATATTTGAGTTTATGTGGCACTAATGAGGATGAGATTTTTGAATGTTCATTTCTTCTCGATCATTATTGGTGTATAAGAAGGCCATTGACTTTTGCGTGTTAATTTTGTAGCCTGCCACTTTGCTATATGAATGGATTGTTTCTAGCTTTTTGGCAGTCTTTAGGATTTTCTAAATATAGTATCATGTCATCTACAAACAGTAAGAGCTTGACTTCTTCCTTTACTATCTGGTTGCCCATGACATCTTATTTTTGCCTAACAATAAAGCAAGTACTTCCAGTATTAGTTTGAACGGGAGTGGTTGAGAGAGGGTAGCCTTATCTTGTACCAGATTTTAGAAAAAAGGCTTTTAGTTTATTTCCATTGAGATCTTTGCCATTGGCTTGTGGTAGATGGCCTTGATATATTGAGAAAAGTTCCTTACATTCCCATCTTGATGAGAGTTTTTATCAAGAATGAGTGTGGACCTTATCAAATGCTTTATCTGCATCTATTGATATATGATTTTTTTCTTTTTGTTGATATGGTGTATTATGCTAATTGATTTACGGATGTTAAACCATTCTTGCATTCTTGGGATGAAACCTACTTGGTCATGGTGAATGACCTTCTTAATGAGGTGTTGGATCCTATTTGTCAGAATTTTGTTGAAGACCTCTGTGTTCAGCAAGGATATTGGTCTGTAATTTTCTTTGTTAGCAGCATCTGGCTGTTTTTGGTATCAAGGTGATATTAGCTTCATAAAAACTATTTAGAAGTGTTCCTGTTTCTTCAAATTTATGAAAAAGCCTGAAAAGGATTGGTAGTAGTTCCTCTTGAAAAGTTTGAAAGAACTCAGAAGTGGACCCATCTGGGCCTGGGCCTTTGTTTTTGGGAAGACTTTTGATTACCATTTTAATTTCCTCAATAGTGATGGAGCTGTTTAGATGTGCTACGTCATTCTTATTCAACCATGGAAGGTTATAAGAGTTCAAGATTTTTTTTCTTATTGCTTTATTTAAAAACCATAATACAGGTTGTTCACAATACAGTCAGGAGTATTTTTTTACAGTTGCAAAGTATGCATGATTGAATTTCAGTTATACAATGCACAACACCATTCACCAGTGTATGTTTTCTGCCACCACTTTCCCTAATTTCCTCCTGCCCTGCTGCATCTGAGTGAGATATTTTCTTTTCTCTCTGTATAAGTATATATACACATATATGTGTATGTACATATATTTTTTTTCTTTTCCTTTTTTTTTTATAAGAGTTCAAGATTTTATCCATTTCTTCCAGGTTCTCATGTTTTGTGGCATAGAGTTTCTCAAAGTAGTCTCTGATTACCCTTTGAATCTTTGCAATATCTGTACTGATATCACTCTTTTCATTTCTAATCCAGTTTATCAAGTTTCTCTCTCTCCCTTTCTTTGTGAGTTTTGCCACTGGTTTATCAATCTTGTTTATTTTTTCAAAGACCCAACTTTTGCTTTCGTTGACCTTTTGGACTGTTTTCGGATTTCCACTTCATTGATTTCTGCTCTAAGCTTTATTTCCTTCTGCCTACCTACTTTTGGTTCCTTTGGTTGATCATTTTCTAATTTTATAAGGTGTGCCATTAAGCTACTCATGTAGATCCCTTCTTCTTTCCTGATGTGTGTTCGCAAAGTTATTAATTTTCCTCTCAGTATCGCTTTTGCTGTCCCATAAATTCTGATAATTTGTGTCTTCATTGTCATTTGTTTCCAGGAATGTTTTGATTTCCTCTCTTACCCACTGGTTGTTCAGCAGTAAGCTATTTATTTTCCAGGTGTTAAAAGTTTTCTTCTGAGACTGAAGCGATAGCACAGCAGTAGGGTGTTTGCCTTTCACACAGCTGATCCAGGACAGACTAAGGTTTGATCCCAGCATCCCATATGGTCCCCCAAGCCAGGAGCTATTTTGAGCCCATAGCCTGGTCCCCTGAGCATCGCCAGGTGTGGCCCAAACCCCTCCCCCCCAATTTTTTCTTCTGTGTCCCTTTGTTATTCACGTCTAATTTCAGTACCTGTGATCAGCGAAGGTAGACTACATGACTTCTATCCTTTTGATTTTATGGAGGTACATTTTATGGGCCAGCATGTGGTCTATCCTAGAGAATAAACCATGTGCATTGGAATAGAATATGTATACAAGTTTCTGGGGATGGAGTGCCCTATATATATATATACTAGTCCACTTTCTTCCATTTCTCATTTCAGAGCTAGTATATTTTTGGGTTTCAGTCTGGTTGACCTATCAAGGGCAGTGTTGAGGTCTCCCACAATTATTGTGTTGCTATTGATATCTTCTTTCAGATTTGTCAACATTTGTTTTTTTGTTTTGTTTTGTTTTTTTAGTTTTTGAGTCACACCCAGCAGTGCTCAGGGGTTACTCCTGGCTGTCTGCTCAGAAATAGCTTCTGGCAGGCACGGGGGACCATATGGGACACCGGGATTCGAACCAACTACCTTTGGTCCTGGATCGGCTGCTTGCAAGGCAAACGCCGCTGTGCTATCTTTCCGGGCCCAAGATTTGTCAACATTTGTATTAAATATTTTGCTGAACCCTCATTGGATGCATATGTTTAGGAGTGTTATTTCTTTCTGTTGTACATATCCCTTGATTAGTACAAAATATTCATCTTTGTCCCTTTAAGTTTTCTGTGTTTAAAGTTTGAGTCATCTGATATTAATATGTCCACTACAGCTTTTTTAAGGATGCTGTTTGCTTGGATGATTTTCCTTCAGTCTTTGATTTTGAATCTATGTTTGTTCTGACTATTCAGGTGTGTTTCTTGTAGGCAGCAGAAGGTTGGATTCATATTTTGATCCATTTAGCCACTTTGTGTCTCTTAACTGGTGCATTTAGTTCATTTCCATTGAGAGAGATAATTGTCATAGGATTTAGTGCCATCTTTGTATAGAAGTTTGGTCTGTTGATCATTCTTATCTTGAAGTACACCTTTCAGGGTTTTTTTTATAAGGCTGATTTTGAGTCTGAAAAGTCTCTGAGCTTATTTATCTGTGAAGCTATGTATACTTCCTTCAAGCCTGAAAGTCAGTCTAGCTGGGTGCAGTATTCTAGGCAAAGCATTCATTTCAATGAGTTTTGTCACTATGTTCCACCACTGTCTTCTGGCCTTGAGGATTTCTTGTGACAGGTCTGCTGTAAATCTTAAGGATGTTCCTTTGAATGTAATTTCCCTTTTTGATCTTGCTGCTTTCAGTATTCTATCCCTATCTGTGGGATTTGTCATTATGACTAGAATGTGTCTTGGCATGCTTTTCTTTGGATCTCTTTTAGCTGGTACTCTTCAGGCATGCAGGATTTGATTGCATGCAGTCTTGAACTGGAATTTTCTCTGCAATGATATCCTTGACTGATGATTCTTTTTTTTTTTTTTTTTTTTTTTTTTTTTTGGTTTTTGGGCCACACCCAGTGGTGCTCAGGGGTTACTCCTGGCTGTCTGCTCAGAAATCGCTCTTGGCAGGCTCGGGGGACCATATGGGACACCGGGATTCGAACCAACCTACTTTGGTCCTGGATCGGCTGCTTGCAAGGCAAATGCCGCTGTGCTATATCTCCGGGCCCTGACTGATGATTCTTCCTGGGGATTTTCTTCCTTAGTCTCTGGGACTCCAATGCCAATGATTCTTATGTTGTTTCTTTTTTTTTTTTTATTTGTTTGGGTTTTTTGATTTTGGTTTTCTGGGCTACACCCATTTGATGCTCAGGGATTACTCCTGGCTAAGCACTCAGAAATTGCCCCTGGCTTGGGGGACCATATGGGATGCCGGGGGATCAAACCGCGTTCCTTCCTTGGCTAGCGCTTGCAAGGCAGGCACCTTACCTCTAGAGCCACCTCTCTGGCCCCATGTTGTTTCTGTTGAGTTAACAGACTTCTATTTTCATGTTCACATTCTTTGAGTAATTTTTCCATTGTCTGATCATTTACTTTAAGGCTTTTTTCAATTCTCTTCTGCTGTATGGAATTGTTATGCATCTCATATTCCAGCTCACTGATTCTATCCTCAACTGCTGTTACCCTGTTGGAGAGGCTTTCCATTGAGGGTTTCATTTCGTCTACTGAGTTTTTCAGACCTGTTATTTCAGTTTGAACTTCTCTGATTACTATCTTCATATCCTCTTGATTTTTTTGTTTGTTTTTTTTGGCTCACACCCAGTGGCACTCAGGGGTTACTCCTGGCTCTGCACTCAGAAATCGCTCCTGGCAGGCTTGGTGGACTATATGGGATGCTGTATTCGAACTTCTGCCCGTCCTGGGTCAGCTGTGTGCAAGGCAAACACCATAGCACTGTGCTATTTCTCTGGCCTTTCTCTTGATTCTTATTTGTGTTCTGTTCAACTCGATATATGCTTTCTTTGAGTTCTATGAATATCCTCCATATTTCTTCTCTAAACTCTATATCTGATAGACTAAATAGGTGGTAGGCAGTTTTTGGGTCATCAGAATTGCCATCTTCATTCTCTATGCCTGGTGTTAGTCTACGTTGTTCCCCCCATCATCATGCATGTAGTGTGGTTTTTTTCTAAGTGTTGTGGTGATGTTCATTGGCTAGAAGATGTGCACAGCTGCAAAGGGAAGTGGAACAGCCATGTTCCACTGGTTCCACTCTTTATGGGCAGGACTGCTCACCTCCGAAAAAGAAGAGCCCTCAGCAAACAATGGTGAAGAGGATCAAAATCCCAGGCCATAGAACAGCAGAGAGAAGGCCTAAGACATCTGCCGTGTTTCAGGTCAAACAGCAGAAACCAGCTAACATTGTGTTTTTAAATTCATATATAAACTGCCAAAAACTAAAGCTCTTTGGGGGAAATATAGAGAAGTGTTATATATATATATATTATTTACATATATAATATATATGTAAGCAGATATCATTTTTTTAATCAAAGTCCATTAGAGCTACAGTTCAACATATAGAGAAAAATTAAGTTAAATGTTACTTGACGTCTGAGGATGTTTATTTAGTGTTACTTCATGAGAGAGATAAACCTGGTCACAATAAACAAACAAAAAGAGGAATTTCCTAGACTTGAAAACTATAGGCGCAGAGATTCAAGAAGCTTGAACCAGCCCTACTGAAAACAGAGTCAATTCTGTTTTCAGGTAAACGCCAAGATTTTGTATTTAAAATGACTAACTCCAAAGAGAGAGATAAAATGACAGTAGCAAGATAAAAAAAAAAAATAAAGAACTTACATGAACTTAGATATAAAGGAAATCCTATTATATTCAGAGAAGATCTACTCAAATGAGACTCTACAAGGCAAAAGAAAATGGAGGGATATGGTACAAAAGCTCAATGAAATGAACACCTCATCAAGAACACTCTGTAGCTAGATGATCATTCAGACTTGAAGCAACTGTCAGAGCTCAAGAGACAGGCAACAGCTTAGGGAATTCATAGTCTTGAAGAAATGCTACTGAGGGAAGTTAAAGAAGACAACAGGAAGTCCAGCCACAAGGACACTATTTGAGGAGTGGGTGCTCCCAAGCAGTGCTCAAGAGGCCCAGGGACCCCTCCCAGAGAATCTCATCAGGCTATGGTGCATCTCTGGAGCTACCTCTGACTAATCCTAGCACTGTGAGGTGAGGGTTGGTTGCCCAGGTACCCCCTGCAACTGTGCATTGACTCTGACTTGCTTGGTTGATAAGTCAGAATCTGTCAGGAAAGGGGGACTTGGTATGGATACAGTCATAGGCATCTGCAAGATAACTACCCTGCCTAGAGTCAAAGGCTATGAGAGAGAGAAAAGGTCTGCAGGGGACCCAAAGATGGTGCCTGGGCCCAGGCATGTCAGATCTAGGAGAAGGAACTTTCTAGAAATCACAATTATGAGTGACTAACTGATGACCATGAGTTCCGCCACTCAAAGCAGTGGAAGTTCTGAGCTGGATGGGGTAAGTAAGAATTGGACTCTGGTTGTGAAGAGCCTCATGTGGCTGAATTTGAAAGCTGAGAAATAAACATGCAGCAAGAGAGGTCTGGGTTTAAATACTAAAATCAGAAATCAAACACTGAAAGGAGCTCTTTGGCACAGTTTGGTTTGTTTGGAACCACTGCAAGGGCCAGAGTGATAGCAGAGTGGCAGGGTGTTTGCCTTGCACGCGGCTGACCCGGGACAGACCCGAGTTCTATTCCAGGCATCACATGTGGTCCCCCAAGCCTGCCAGGAGCAATTTCTGAGCGCAGAGCCAGGAGTAACCCCTGAGCACTGTCGGATGTGGCCCAAAACAAAAGAAAAAGAAGAAACCACTGCAAGGACAGCAGAAGTGCCTATGACTCTCCGCTGCTCTCCAGAAAGTGGAGAGTGTTCCCTATGCTTACAATGCAGAAAGCAGTCTTAGCACAGAGCCTCGAGCTAAAGGCTGAGCAGAAGGGGGTGGGGGGATCGGGGTGTCAACAAAGCCCTGACACCTTCATTCACTTACTACCCAAGCCAATCAAGTTTTCACAAATTAATTTCTCCTTCGCCCACACAGCATATCAAACTCCTTTCTTTGGTGAATCTGTGAATCTCATAATTTTATTTATGGGGCTACTGCACACAGAGAATTATATTTGTTCTTCTCTTGTTAGGCTGTCTTATGTCTTCAATTAGTCCAGCCAAAGAATTTCATAAAAGAACTATTTTCTTTTCAGCATGTAACCAGAAATAACTGCAGTTTAACAATGGAAGTAAACACAACAGCTGGAGGGAGGAGATGCCAGAAGACAATGACTTACATCGATTTTCTACACACTGCTCCAAAAAAGGCAATGAGAGGCAAACAGCAATAGCATGTGCTATTAGGGGGCCAGGCTACACACAAAGCAAATGAACAAGGCAAGAAGATGGGGGGGGAGGGGGTTGTGTGTCAAAAAGGAAATAAAAAGCAGCAAATAGCAATAATCTACTGTGTTAATCAGCCAGGTCTCAGGCACAAATAATGATTTTATTATTTTGTTTGGGTGCTATGTCCGTCTGTGCTCAGGGCTTACTCCTGAGCCTGAGGATCACTCCATATGGGCTCAGGGAACTATATGAGGTGCTGCAGATCAAACCTGAGTCAGCTGCAAGCAAGGCAAGCACATTATCTGCTGTACTTGCTCTCTAGACCTTTAATAACAATTTTAAAAATAGGAGTCACTGCATCGTGAGATGAATTGAATAATTAACTATTTTCTCCTCAAAAAGCAAATCAAACATTCCAAATATAGAAGAGCTTAAAGGAGCAGAAAGAACTATTTCAAATATAAAATAATAGAGACTTTATTATATCAAGTTAATTATATCAAGTTTATTAAAACAAAAACGGGTCAGGACGATAGCTCAAGTGTGAGCTCCTGGCTAGCATGTGCAAGGCCATGAATCCAGCCTCTGGCACCATGATAAGCACTGGTGGATATGTCCCTGAGCACCACTGAGCCTATCTGGGCCCTTTGACCTGAAAAGTGGCCCTGGTGTCCTTTGATTGGGTAAATGAGGCATATTTAATAAAAATAGAAAATCAGGGACCAGAGCAATAGTATAGCAGAGGAGTATATGTCTTGCACATGGCCAACCCAGGTTTGATCTCTAGCACCTTAAATGATCCCCACAAGCCCACCAGGACTGATCTTTGAGGGAGGATCAGTAAATAAGAACCACAAGTAAGCCCTCAGCACCAGCAGATATGGCTCTCAAAAAAAGGGGAAAAAGGGGCCGGGCGGTGGCGCTCGAGGTAAGGTGCCTGCCTTACCTGCGCTAGCCTAGGAGACGGACCGCGGTTCGATCCCCCGGCGTCCCATATGGTCCCCCAAGCCAGGAGCGACTTCTGAGCGCATAGCCAGGAGTAACCCCTGAGCGTCACCGGGTGTGGCCCAAAAACCAAAAAAAAAAAAAAAAAAAAAGGGGAAAAAGAAAAATTAAATCATAGAGCCAGAGCAATAACATAGCAGGTAGGGCATTAGATCCCTGAAATCCCATATGGTCACCTGAGCACCACTAGGAATGACCCCTGAGCACGGAGCCAAAAGTAACCCCTGAGCACCACTGGATGTGACCCCCCCCCAAATAAAAACAGGATACTGGGTCTCCAGCATTATGGCCAGGACTATTTCATCCCTGGGGGAACAACACTACAATTAAAAAACAGTGCATGAGTACTGCTGTCAGGACTCTTGCAGGCATGTATGTGCACTGCAGCATGGGCACCACACCAGAATGTACATGGTCACAGCTAAGACTGACACCTTCATCAGACATGTGTGCAAGCACTGCAGCTATACAGGTGTTCGGGGGTCAGAGACATAGTACAAAGATAGTAGAGAGCTTGCCTTGCACATGGCTTACGTGGTTCAAACCCCAGCACCCCGGGTGGCCCCCCTAAACCACTAGAAGTGATCCTTGAGCACAGTCAGGAATAAGAAAGTCCTGAGAACTGCTGAATATGGTTCCAAAACCAGGGAAAAAAAACAACAAAACCCCAAAAATATCCACAAAGATATTAAACACCACGGCCAAATGTGTAATCACACTAGATGTGGGACCACCCCCAGTGAGTGCCACAACCAAGCACATGAGCAACTCCTTGTCATCCCAACACAACAACAGAAGCAAACCTCATCTCACTACCAAAGTGTCCAAAGCCCCCACCTTTCCCCCTTTGTTACCTCCAGTCTACCTAAAAAAATTTGTAAATAAAGTAATTTTTAATTAAAAATAACTTTTAAAAACAGTCAAATAAATAGGCGAAAGAGATAAAAAAGAAAAAGAAACCAAACTCTTTGAATATCATACAGAAGCATGAAAATTCTACCCACAAATGAAAAATTACAAGAAGTTTCTCAAACATACTTTTGTGTGCTCATACGGAATGTCCACAGAAGGGTGGTAGCAAACGATTGTCCTTCCATCAGACGTTAAAGCAAGCTCAACTTTGCTATAAAAAAAAAATTAGAAAAGAATATTTTACATTTAGAATTAGTGTGTGTTCAGAGCAGAACAATTATTCTTTTTTTTTTTGGGGGGGGGGGCCACACCCGGCTGTGCTCAGGGGTTACTCCTGGCTGTCTGCTCAGAAACAGCTCCTGGCAGGCACGGGGGACCATATGGGACGCCGGGATTCGAACCAACCACCTTAGGTCCTGGATCAGCTGCTTGCAAGGCAAACACCGCTGTACTATCTCTCCGGCCCCAGAAAAATTATTCTATTTTTTTTCTTTATTGTGACTGAAGTTCATTATACAGAATTATTTATTATACAGAATTATTATTAGTGGCAAAGAATGAAAGGCATTCCCACCACCAATTTTGTCCTCTCTCCACTCCTGTTCCCAGCATGTTCTCTCACATATCCCGCCTTTACCCCCCAGAATCCTAGTGCAACTGGTCTTACAGCTTGTTATAGGTTGGGTATCTATTCTGTTTGGTGTTCCAGTCTGGTCATTTTTTATATACACTACATGTTCGTATGACTGGTCCTGGTATCATTCTTTTCCCCCCTCAATTTATGAGGCTGAATGATTCAAGTTCTGCTATTCTGTTGGAGATAAAAAGGTTAAGGAAAAGATAAGAAAAAAATTGGTATCAACTACTAAAAAAGAAAAAAAATCACTGAATAATATCCACAAAAGTGAAAAAGAAAGAAAAAAGTGGAAGAAAAAGAGAAGGAAAATAATATCAAGAAACAAATAAAAAATAAAACAAAACAAAACCAGAAAAAGTGCTGCAGTGGCAGGGTTTGGTGTTAGGCACAGTAAGTATTGGGGAAGGAAGGAAATTCCCGTGGCCTAAGAGATTCAGGGTTTCTCCATTCTTGAAGCATATTGTCATGGGAACAACCACTGGCTCCATACCTTCTCATTGCCATATCCCAGGGTTTTTCTTTTGTTTTGTTTTGTTTTTTGTGGTGTCAGGAACCTTTCTTGTGGATGAGAAAATCAGGCCACTGTAGCAAGCAATCTTGGTATTTGTGCAGGTCCTAGGACAAGACCTAGGATATAGTCTTTTTAAGGTTCTAGAGGTACTGTTCCAACATTGTTGGTGTGTTCAGTTTTCTTTCTTTTTTTTTTTTTTTTTTTTTTTTTGGTTTTTGGGCCACACCCGACGGTGCTCAGGGGTTACTCCTGGCTGTCTGCTCAGAAATAGCTCCTGGCAGGCACGGGGGACCATATGGGGCACCGGGATTCGAACCAACCACCTTAGGTCCTGGATCGGCTGATTGCAAGGCAAATGCCGCTGTGCTATCTCTCCGGGCCCCATGTGTTCAGTTTTCTGTATCATGTGCTCCATGTGTTTGCTCGTTCCCTAAGCCAAAGTCTAGGAAATTATGGTTCCAAAGGTTCTGTTCAGTCTCTGTTGTCAGAATTGGGCCTCTGTACTAAGAAATCTTGATTTTTGTAAGAGACCTGGGCTATAGCCTAGGGTAGGGTTTTCCTTAATGGTCTCAAGGTAAGTTCTGCCCAGTCATGGTTGTCAAAGTCAGTTTTCTGTAGTTAGCGCTCTTATTTTTCATAGCCAGAACAATTATTCTTAAGAGTTGAAATTAGAGCTGGAGCAATAGCCTTGCATGAAGTTGACCCAGGTTTAATACCTGAAATCCCATATGGTCCTCCTAACCTGCCAGGTGTGGCCCCAAAACAAAACCAAACAAAACAAGAGTTGAAATTAATCACAAATCCCTGAAAAAAGATAACCTAGAAAATTTACTGATTAAATTATAGAGGAAAACTCAAGAGGACCCCACAAAACAAGCCAGCCAAAGTACAATAGCAATTCCTTAATGTATCACCCCCTCTTTTTCTTTTTCTTTTTTTGTTTTTGGGTCATACCCAGTAGTGCCCAGGGGCTACTCCTGGCTCTACACTCAGAAATCACCCCTGGCAGGCTTGGGTCACCCCCTCTTTCACTGAACTTCTTCAAATCATTTTATTTTAAACTGTCCAAATCTCTGGAAAAATTTTCATGCCTGTTAATCACTATTACTAGAATTTCTTTTCCTTATTTAAAAACTGTCTTCAAGGCTCAAAGAAGGGTTGGAAAGATGGCTAAAGAAGTAGGAGCACTTAAGGGGAGTGTCCAGTCTGTAGCATCACCACTTGGGCTCTTCAGCACCACTGGAGTAATGATGGAAGGGGCCCAAGCACAAGACAGTCAGGCTGTACCAAGTACTGCAGCCCAGGTGTAACTCCTATAAACTTAAGAAAAACATTACTTGGTTGAATCATTAAGCATACAATCTTCAGGATAAAGAATCCCTTGAATAGGGCCAAGGAACTAGCTCAAAGGCTAGAGTAATTTAGTCACAGAGTTCTGTCCCAGAGTAGTGACAACAGTATCCTCAGAGTGCCTCACTGGGAGGTGGCAGTGAGCATTGCCAGGTGTAACCCCAAAACAATTAAACAATTAAACAATTAAACACTTCTATGGATGTCGGAACATTGTATGACTAAAACTCAATCATGAACAACTTTGCAACTGTGTGTGGTGATTCAACTTAAAACATTTTTTTGCTGTTTTTGGCCACACCCAGTGATGCCCAGGGGTTACTCCTGATTTCTGCAGAAATCGCTCCTGGCAGGCTCAGGGGACCATGGCAGAGATCGAATCCGAGTTTGATGCAGGTCCATAGCATGCAAGGCAAACGCCCTACTGCTGTGCTATCACTCCAGTCACATCACTTAAAAAATTATTAATTAAAGGCTGGTCTGAGTGCAGTGGCATTTACAATTAATTACTGATTTATTTGTCCCTTCTCCACTCCCACTGCTTCACTTGACTAGCCTAGAAAATAAATTATTAATTGAAAAAAAAAAACAAAAACAGGCCAGAGCGGTAGTGCAGTGGTAGGGTGTTTACCTTGCATACGGCTGACCTAGGATGGACTACAATTGGATCTCCCCGGATATGGTCCCCCAAGCCAGGAGCAATTTCTGAGCGCAGAACTAGGAGTAACCCCCAAGCGTCACTGGGTGTGGGCTCCCCACAAAAAAACAAAATAAACAAAACCTGGGGCCAGAATGATAGCACAATGGGTAAGGTGTCTGCACACGGCCAACTAGGGTTCAATCTCCAGCATCCTATATGGTCTCTCTGAGCACAGCCAGGTGTGGCCCCAAAACATAACAAAGCTAAATTTCACTAAACTAAATATTTCTTCCAGGCACCAATAATTCAATCTATATTTTCAAAGACCTTAGTAATTGTACTCATATTGAAGGGGGCGGTGCTCAGGGGTTACTCCACGTTCTACACTCAGAAATCACTACTGGCAGGCATGGGGGACTATCAGGGATGCCGGGATTGGAACCACAGTCAGTCCTGGGTTGGGTGCATGCAAGGCAAACGCCCTACTGCTGTTCTATCTCTCTGGCCCCATCATATTTATTCTAAAATCTATGGCTATCTGCTTTTACTGAACTCACAGGCTCTCTAGATGCCTATTAATTGAAGTTCCTAGGAGCTCAATAGCAAGTGGATTTGAATCAAACTAGCAATTAGGACTAGAGAGATAGTACAGCAGTTACAGCGCTTAATTTGCATACAGTTGACCCAGGTTCAAGTCACAGCCAAGATAACCCTTGAACAAGAGTTAAGAGGAAGCCCTAAGCATTGTCATTTGCACCCTCAAAACCTAACAAAAGAGCCAAAGATGGGCCCGGAGAGATAGCACAGCGAGTTTGCCTTGCAAGCAGCCAATCCAGGACCAAAGGTGGTTGGTTCGAATCCCGGTGTCCCACATGGTCGTTGTCCCCCGTTTCTCCTCCCCCCCTCCCCCCTCCCCCCCCCCCCCCCCCCGTGCCTGCCAGGAGCTATTTCTGAGCAGACGGCCAGGAGTAACCCCTGAGCAATGCCGGGTGTGGCCCAAAAACCAAAAAAAAAAAAAAAAAAAGAGCCAAAGCGGGGTAGCACATTTGTCTTGCATGCAGTCAATCCAGATTTGCTCTCCAGCATCTCATATGGTTCCCTGAGCACAGAGCCAGGAGTAACCCCTGAGTACACCTAGATGTGGCCTAAAAAGTAAACAAACAAAAAGGACCCGCAACAAATAAATAATATTTAAAAATAAGAATCAAACTAAAAAGTATAATGAAGCAATCCTAGGATAAGGCTCTTTGACCAAGATTTTGACATTGAAAACCAATTGCATGACAAGATAAATATTTCACTTTTTTGGGGGCCACACCCAGTGACTCTCAGGGGTTACTTCTGGCTATATGCTCAGAAATCCCTCCTGGTTTGGGGGACCACATGGGACACCAGAAAATTGAACCGCAGTCTGTCCTAAGTTAGCACGTGCAAGACAAAAGCCCTACTGCTGCACTACTGCTCCGGCCCCATCTCTTGAATATTTTTAGGAAGGAGCCACACTCAGCAGTTTTCAAGTATGATGCCTGGCCCTGTACTCAACAGTCACTCGTGGTGATGCTTAGATCATGTAGTGTGCTAGGGATGGAACCTAGACCTCTTGAATGAAAGCATGCACCCCAGTCACTAAGCTAGCTCTTTGGTTCCTGGAGTGATAGCCAATGAAGGATGGATTTTCTAGAACAGAGAACAGTTATGAGATAAAATTTTAATAGATTTAACTAGGTTCAAGATGTTATGGATCTGGAGCAAAAGTACAGTGAATAGGGCTTTTGCCTTGCACACAGCTGAGCCAGGTTAATACTTGACATCCCATATGATTTTCTTTCTTTTCTTTTTTTTTGGTTTTTGGGCCACACCCAGTAATGCTCAGAAGTCGTTCCTGGCTTGGGGGACCATGCGGGACGCTGGGGGATAGAACCGGGGTCCGTCCTAGGCTAGTGCTGGCAAGGCAGACACCTTACCTCTAGCACCACCACACTGGTCCCCCCATATGATTTTCTAAGCCTGCTAGGAGAAATTCCTGAGTCAGGAGTTAACTCCTAAGCACTGCCAGTTATAGCCACAATAAATACATAAATAAATAAATAAATAAATAAATAAATAAATAAATAAATAAATAAATAAATAAATAAATAAATAAATAAAAGGGTTACCTGTTTCCTACTCTAGTTTCACTACTATTTTAGTACTTACTAAATGTACAATTCAATCTCAAATTAAGAAGTGTCAAGAGGGAGCCAGAGAGCAATAGTACAGTGGGTAGGGTGTTTGTGTTGCATATAGCCAACGCAGGTTTGATCCCTGGTATCCTATATGGTTCTCTGAGCCCGCCAGGAATGATTCCTGAGTGCAAAGCCAGGAGTTAACCCTGAGCATCACCAGGTATGGCACCAAAATTAAAATAAGAAAATAGTATCAAGAGGGCACAACTCCTCTACTAAGCTCCAAAAAAAAAAAAAAAAAAAAAAATTGAGGCCTACAAGAGGGCACAACTCCTCTACTAAGCTCCAAAAAAAAAAAAAAAAATAGAGGCCTACAACTCTTCTCTGACTTCTCTTCTCAGACTGGTCCAGGCTGAGAACTCTGGGGCCTTTTTGGACTGGAATCGGGCAGATTCCATTTCTGCCTGAAAGCACAGCAGCCCAGTCACACTCGACACCCTCAGACAGAAACGTACAGCTCCACAACTCAACCTTATCAAACTGCCAAGCTGCCAAATTTGTTCCAGATCTATATAACATGGACCACATAGCCATGAGATACCTCAATATTTCACAGTATCAGCTCACTATGATCACAACCAATCTGACTGGAAAGTTGCAAAGAAGACTATCAAGCTCATTTATAACCATGGTGCTTAAATAAAGATATTATTAGGGAAAAAGACTATCAAGCTCAGTGAGACTAAACAGTTAACACAGTTAGCACCAACCACAGCCTGAATCTTAATGATTCAGAATCACTAAAGGGGGCCGGAGAGATAGCATGGAGGTAAGGCGTTTGCCTTTCATGCAGAAGGAAGGTGGTTTGAATCCCAGCATCCCATATGGTCCCCGAGCCTGCCAGGAGTGATTTCTGAGCATAGAGCCAGGAGTAACCCGAGTGCTGCTGGGGGTGACCCAAAAACCAAAAAAAAAAAAAAAAAGAATCACTAAGAACTTAATGATTCTAAGTAACAACAAATTAATCCTCTGTGATCTAAGTTTGATAATTCCATTTGCCTTTGTAATAAAACAATATAAAGCAAATTTGTACCTGTAAGAGGGCAGGCTAGGATGGTGGGTGGGAACTTTGGAACATTGATAAACACTGGTGGTGGGATTGGTGTTAGAACATTTAATGCCTGAAACAACTGTAATATGAACAACTTGGTAAATCATGATGTTATAAAAAATATTTTACAAGAGGATGTCAGTCATGGATCCTTGAATTTCTGAAGCATGAAGCCACATATAAAGTTACATGACCCTCCAAATTTTTTAATACTGACACGCCACTAGAAATGCACCAAATTAATTGTCAAAGTAGACGATACTTCAGCCAACAAACAAAACTAATAACATAGCATGATAAACAAAATTTTACTGCTGAAGCTTTATTTTATTTTAATAATTCCATTAACACTTAACTTTAAACAAGCAATATAAAATAAATTCTTTTGTGCCTGCCAAGGGAGGGAGCTTGGAGGTGGGTAGGTATCCAGGGACAATGGTGAAAGGAATGTTACACTGGTGGTGGGATTAGTATTAAAATGTGGAATGCCAGAAACAAATGTATTATGAGGGGCCAGAGAGATAGCACAGCGGTGTTTGCCTTGCAAGCAGCCAATGCAGGACCTAAGGTGGTTGGTTCGAATTCCGTGTCCCATATGGTCCCCCGTGCCTGCCAGGAGCTATTTCTGAGCAGATAGCCAGGAGTAACCCCTAAGCATGGCTGGGTGTGGCCAAAACCAACCAACCAAACAAACAAACAAACAAAAAATAAATGTATTATGAACAACTATGTAAACAATGGTGTTTAAATAAAGTAATAAAGAATTACTAGTATCAAGAGGAAAGAAAATATCATTTATTAAAAATTTCAATTTAAAACAAGACTTAAGAAAATGTTCATACAGCAGTGAGACTATGATAAAGATAACTTACTCATAATCCTAGTTCTTCAGTGACTAAAATTCAAATTAAATATTCACTAAAACACAATAATAATTTTTATTTAAAACATTTTAAGCTCAGACAGATAATGGGCAAATTAGAGGATTAAAAAATAGTTCTAAAACAAAATTAAATTAGTAAGAAAAAAATGAACAGAGAACACTGAAAAATTAAATCCTTTTAGATGTAGCTAACAAAATATTATTTTTTCCAATTGAATTTTAATACATACCAATTATAGTCATCTGGAAGAGAAGAAAACGTAGATTTGCGAAGACAAACACAATACAAAGCTCCAGCTGAAAAAAAAAATCACTAAATTTAGTTACTAAATCACGAAGAAGTAAACTGTAAAGTAAAAAATCACAAACAAGTAAACTGGATTTAGTTACTTTGATCAAATCTTTTCACATAAATGTTAAGTTTCATTCAACTAGTATTTTCTCTGCTTATTATGTAACAGGGCTGTACTGGGGAAAGAGGGGGGAGCATTCAAATAGGATCCACTTCCTGAGTTCAGAAAAAGTGTAAGGCTGGTCTAGACAAGTAAATGAACGATTTCAACATAAAAGGTACTCTATTACAATGGCAAACACTGGGAGGGAACGGCATACAGATTGACTATGAAAAACACTGTGCAGGGCCAGAGAGATAGCACAGAGGCAGGGTGCTTGCATTGCACACAGCTGACCTGGGACAGACCTGGGTTCAGTTCCTGAGCATCCCATATTTTCCCCAGAGCCTGCCAGGAGCAATTTGAGAGCAGAGTCAGAAGTAACCCCTGAGTGTCGCCGGGTGTGGCCCAAAAAACAAAACAAAACAAAACAAAAACACAGCACAGCAGATTCAAGAATGCCTCGCCCAGGAAGTTGGGTCTAAAATGTATTCTCTGGGGCCACTGTGATTGAACAGGACAGCCAGCCATTACCTTAAATGTCACTGACCTCTGGCCTATTCCTGTTCTTTTTTTTTCATTCGTTTGTTTTTATGTTTTGTTTTGTTTTGTTTTTCATTTGTTTTGGGGCCACACCTGGCTGTGTACTTAGGAATTACTACCAAGGCTCTCACACAAAGCCACACACCAAGCAAACACACTTTCCACTATGCTATTGCTCCAGCCCACTGACCTCTATTCTATTCCCAGCACTCGACATGATCCCCTGAAATGATCCCTGAGCAGAGCCAGGTGCAAGCCATGAGCACCCCAAGGTGTGGTCCAAAAACAATAACAAAATATGTGTCTTGGGCTGGAGGACTAGTATAGCTGGTAAGGCAGGTAGGGAGCTTGCCTTGCAAAAGGACAACCTGGGTTTGTTCCCTAACTCTATATATAGTCCACAAGCTAAGCCCTGAGCTCTGCTGGGTATAGCCCAATCCCCACCCCCCCACCCCCAAAAAAGTGTTCTCTGAAGGCTTAAGGAGGCATTGGTAGAAAATGGATAATATATGTTCCTTGCAGAAGAATTAATAAGGTCCAGTTGATGAGAGAACATGAACTACTTGTCTGTGTAAAAACTGCATCATGGTTGCACTGCACAGTTCATAAAAGGGAGTATTAAGTAATAAAATGCAAAATAATTTTTCCAAGTATTTCTTGATCAAAATGCTCCCATTTAGGGGCCGGAGCAGTGGCACAAGCAGTAAGGTGCTTGCTTTGCACGTGCTAACCTAGGAGGGACCACAGTCGGTGTCCCATATGGTCTCCCAAGCCAGGAGGGATTTCTGAGCGCATAGCCAGGAGTAAGCCCTGAGCATCACCAGGTGTGGCCCCAAAAAGCAAAAGAAAAAAAAAGCTCCCAATTAAAGCAATTTTCTTTTTCAGTGTACCTTCAAATTCAAGCAATAATTCCTTGATTTATATTTTTAAAGGTTTGTGAAAGAACTTCATATGTTCAGAGTATTCTTTAAAAAAGTGCCAATATAAAACAGTAGTTAAAAGCAAGTTCTAGATACATATTGGTCAAAACCAATGGTCAATTTCTCTCAACCGAGTGTCCTACTCCTCAGACCAGAATTCCATTCCCATCTGTTGTGAGAGCACAAGCCTTCAAAGTCAAAGTTACTCTCCCATGAAATCCTTCCACTCTGCCCCACTCCACCACCCAAACCACAGAGAAAAACTGTCTATCTCATAGGTTCCACAACCAACACTTCATCTAACTCTATTCACCTTCTTTGTAGTCCTACTCTTTTTATACATCAGTTTTTAATGTGTAATAAAGATATATCTGCCCACTTTATGTGCATTTCCATTCCCCAAAGATAGCACATACATTTCAGTCCAAAATAAATTCTTGCCACAAAGTATAAAAAGAATTTGGACAAAATTCACTATGATTACAAAAATTTATTCAGCAGTGGTCAGCCCCCCCCCCCCAACTCTACTGATGAAACAAAACAATAACTAAGAGGTAGAAATTTAACCTCATCTCTCAAGAATTTTGCATGTGAGCTAACATTAGAGAAGACAACAAATAAGACAAACCAGAGGATAAGGATAAGGTCAAAACAGGTACACATATTACATTTTATTATCTGCCATTGTTGAGGCCATTTTTGTTATACAAGGATTAACAAGATAAGGAATTTGTATTCTCTGAACATGGGCCAACTGGGTGACAAAGATGTTCACTGCAAAAAAAAAAAAGTTGGGAGCAGAAGCTGGAGAGACATAAAGGTTTGTATTTGGTGCTTCTTGAGGTATCACTGATTTACAACACTGTAAGCACTATAAGAATTTCCCTTAGTACAACTGGTACAACAATTGCATGGCAGATCATAACTAGACCTTTGATGGTGGGGTATGAGGTAGAATTAAGTCTTATCAACCAGAGATTAGCTCAGTGGAAAAGCACCTGATTCCCATATATGAGTCCTTGTATTTAATACCCCCCAGCAACAAAAACAAACAAAAGCAATTAAGGTTTTTTTTGGTTGGTTGGTTTTTGGTTTTTGGGTCACACCCGGCAGCACTCAGGGATTACTCCTGGCTCTGCTCAGAAATCGCTCCTGGCAGGATTGGAGACCATATTGGATGCCAGGATTTGAACCACCGTCCTTCTGCATGCAAGGCAAATGCCTTACCTCCATGCTATCTCTTCAGCCCCACAATTAAGTATTCTTAAATAGGCAGGAAAGAAAATTCAAGGCAATTTTAGTTCAACCAAAAGATTGTATATTTTTACTCTGCTCTTATAAAAATCACATTCTATCTCAAAGTGTAGGTCTGACTTATTTCACATATATTAAATTCCTTCAGGCCAAGAACCAGACCTTGTTCATTTCAGGCCAGGTAGATTAGCATAGTGGGCAAGGTCATACATTGTCTTGCATGAGAACAATCTGGGTTTGAACTCCGGCATCCTATATGCTACTCTGAGCAGCACTGGGAATGATACCTGTATACAGAGTCAGGAGTAAGCCCCGAGCACAGCCTGGTGTTATTACCCATCTCACACACCCCCAAATGAGCCCCCAAATGAAAAGATTCACTGAGGTGACAATTTTCCAAGAAAAATTCTACATGAAATCAGACACACTAAATAGATACATGCAAGCATACCTTACTCTTTTGTGCCTTGTATTTTATTGTACTTCTCAAGAGAAACTGTTTATCACAAACTGAAGATGTGTGGCAATCTGGCCCAAGCACATCCATCTACATATTCACAAGTATGTGTTCATTTTGTGTTTGTTACATTGTGTAATTCTTTTTTTTTTTTTTTTAACTTTTGGGCCACACCCGGTGACACGCAGGGGTTACTCCTGGCTATATGCTCAGCACTCACTTCTGGGTGGGAGGACCATATGGGACACAGGGGGATCAAACCACGGTCCATCCTAGGTCAGCCGCATGCAAGGCAAATGCCCTACCACGGCACCACCGCTCTGGCCCCACATTTTGTAGTTCTCATGAATTGTCAACCTTTTCTTTATTAGTACCTTAATGGTGCTCTGTGATTTGGTGATCATTGTAATTAATTGTGTGGAGACCCACAAACTACAACCATGAAACCTGAGTGATAAATGTGTTCTTGAAGGATCTCTCTCCTTCCTGGGAGCCGGGAGTCTAGCAGCATGGGGTTCGGCAGGCCTCCGCCATGCCGGAGGCCTTCTTAACCAGGCCTAGGGGGGATGCGGGACTTGGGTAACCCCAGCACCCCTCTACCGCCTTGCTCCAGATCTCCAGGGCTTCCCTGGGCCACATGCCTGGGCAAGCCGGTGAGTTGGGCCCCTTGGCGGAGCTTGAAGGTACCCTAGGCTTTCCCCCATTATCCATTCGGCTCCTTAGGGAGGATCTGGGTGGGGCTCTGAACTTCTGGCCTCCCAGCTTCTTGAAGTCACTGGTAATCTCTTTCCAGTCTATATTTTCAATATCCTAGCCCCCGCGCACAAGATACATTAATAGTACTCACTATCATTGAATTATGTTTTTATGTATGCAGAATGTCCATTTTGTACTCTGCCCTTTTGCACACCCCTACAAAAGATCATTTTTCTCTTTAACTTCCTTAATCCCTATCATCATTACTCCTCATTTACCCTTTCTAACTTAAGTACTGTAGAGTCCTAAGTCACAGACCAAAGTGGTGCCCTGGAGTTAACAACCACCCGACTATTCCAAAAGGCATAAAAAGGACACGTATGTCTTTTTAACATTTTATGAGTGTTTTCTTTGACGGCTATAACTTTTGCTGAATATTTTCTTATACAGTGATGATTCCCCCCCCTTTTTATCTTCTCTTTGTGAACTGCTCAATATGGAATTTGGTGTGAAAGAATCCCTCAGTTTAATGCTTATGTTTGAACCAAGTCATGGGTATTTTTGGACGTGTTCTTACGCCCCCATATACTCTGATAATGCCACGTGGCTTTATTCCTTGTTTGCTTAGGCACACTAAAATGGGAAAATACTATACATACCAATTAGTTCTTATCTAATTGTGATGGGAACACACAAATCTTTTTATTTTTAATTTTTTTATTTTGAATTATGAGAACGAAAGATGCAAAGAAAGAGGACAAGGTAAAGTTACAGTGGAAGGACAATCAGCCATAACATAATTCTCAGAAGAAGTTCCCTTGCTGATATCTTGACTTTGAACTTTCAGCCAAAGAACATTAAGATAAATAAAACAGAATCCATGTACAATTACTTTGTCCCTCAAGTCCCCAGATTGTAGCACATTATAATATTTCTTAACAGCACACAAGGCAATATAAAGCCATAAAACTTATGTAACTCCTTAAACATTAGAGGCATAGTATTTTTTACATTTCCATGTACATGAATATTAGCTTAAGTTAACCTCAAATTTTAAGTGGGTGCATTTTAAGGATTAGAGTCAAAGGAGCACAGTAAAAACGGTGTTAGAGTGGCAATTGCTGTTTGCATAGGCCCACCAAAATATGAGAGGCATGGAAAGGAATAACCTTGGCCTAAATACAAAGAGATCCTACCCCTGAAGTTTCCTGGCATAAGACCAACTCTAGGCTTCAAGCAAGTTATCGTCCGATCCAAGACATTGTCTGTAGTGCCAACACACTTTTCACACAGTCTCTGTTGTTGGTATCATGTTACTGTATTAAAGATTCTGGAATCTGCATATCCTAAATTGAAGTCATGATGTGGAGTGTCTTCTCGTTTCACCTCACCATGAAAGGGCAATGCAGGAAGCCCTGTCCTGTAAGCAGGTCGTTGTTAAGTCTTCTCATTGTTAAGGGAAGTCTCTTTTCAGCAGGACGATGTCTGAGCAGTGGTAGGGTCTTTCGTGGTAGAGGATTGCTTCCAGGTGATGTTATAGACAAACCTCACATTTAAGGGGCAATACAGCAAGCCCTGTCCAGTTAGCATGTCATTGTTTTTGTTAAGTCTTTTTAGTGTTAAGGGAGGTGTTTTTTTAGTAGATCGATGTCAGAGCAGCTGTAGGGTCTTCCCTGGTAGAGGAATGCCTCCAGGTGATGGAACACACAAATCTTGTAGTGCAATGGGACCTTACACCCTGAACATTGACATAAAGACCTGGCACAAGCCTCAGAAGAATGGGCATTCTCCATTCACCCCTGATCTAGAGAAGACATCTATAAAACATCCAAGGTTGTCTATAACATCACCTGGAGGCAATCCTCTACCAGGGAAGACCCTACAGCTGCTCTGACATCGATCTACTCAAAAGAGACTTCCCTTAACACTGAGAAGACTTAACAAGAACAATGACCTGCTTACTGGACAGGGCTTTCTGTATTGCCCCTTAATTGTGAGGTGAAACTAGAGAATACTCCACACCAGCCTGACTTCAATGTAGGATGTGCAGATTCCAGGATCTTTAATACAGAAACCTGAAGCCAACAATAGGACTGCGTGAAAAATAAAACTGTATTGGCACTACAGACAATGACTTGGATTGAATAAACTAGTTTGCCTGGAGCCTAGAGTTGGTCTTATGCAAGGAAACTTCAAGGGTAGTGGTCTCCTTGTATTTAGACCAAGTCTATTCCTTTTTATGACCCCCATATTTTGGTGGGCCTATGCAAACAATATTTGCCACTCTAACACCATTTTTACTGTGCCCTTTTGACTAACCCTTAAAAAAACCTCTTAAACTTTTGATGTTAACTTAAACTAATATGTATGTGCATGAATATATAAAAATACTATGCCTTCAAAGTTAAGGAGTCACATAAATCTCATGGCTTTAGGTTGCTTTGTGTACTGCTAAGAAATGTTATAATGTACTACAATCTGGGGACTTGTGGACAAAGTAATTGTACATGGGTTCTGCCTTATTTTTCTTAATGTTTTTTGACTGTAAGTTCAATATTTAGGCGTCAGCAAGGGGATTTCTTCTGAGAACTCTGTTTATGGGCAATTGTTCTTTCACTGTAACTTTACCTTGTCCTCTTTGCATCATTGTTCTCATAATTAAAATAAAAAATTAAAAAAAAAAATGAGTGTGTTCTCACTATTCCACGAGCTCTCTCCTGCTCTTCAGGCCTCCTTAAATACAATACTGAAAAAATAGGACAATTAATAGACTTGAAATGGCCTCTACATGTTCAAGTGAGAAAAGAGTCATTTTAAATCAAAAGCTAAAACTGATTAGGATTAGTGAAGAATTCATGTCAAGACAAAATAGGTCAAAAACAAAGCCCAGGTCAGAAAGTACAGTAGGTAAAGCATTTATTGCCTTGAACACACCCACTGGGTTCCATCTCCAGCACCACATATGGTAACCCCAAGTCATCAGGAGTAATCCTTCAGCACAGAGCAGGGACTAAATCCTGAGCAATGTGGGATGTGGCCTCAAAACCAAAAGAGGCTAAAGTGACAGTACAGAGGGTAGGGTGCTTTCCTTGCACTCAGCCAACCCAGATTCAATCTTTTTCATCCTATATGATCCCCTGAGAAGTGATCCCAAAATAAAAACAAACAAGACATCCTGTACCCAACACTTAGCCAACTTTTGAACACCAAGAAAAGTTTTGGAAGAAAATTAGAAGTTCCAGTAAACACAATAATAATGAAATGAAACAGGGGCCAGAGTGATAATACAGTGGGTAGGGTACTGGCTTGCAAATGGTCAACCTGAGTTCAATCCCCAGCACACCATAAGGTCAGTGCACTGAGCCTAATAGGTTTCCAAGACTTGGATACTGTCAACTGTGGATCAAAAGATAAAACAGGGGGCCGGAGAGACAGCACAGCGGTGTTTGCCTTGCAAGCAGCTGACCTAGAACCTAAGGTGGTTGGTTCAAATCCCTGTGTCCCATATGGTCCCCCGTGCCTGCCAGGAGCTATTTCTGAGAAGATAGCCAGGAATAACCCATGAGCACTGCTGGGTGTGCCCCCCCAAAAAATAAATAAATAAATTAAATAAAATAAAAGATAAAACAGAAACAAAAAAAGTGAATGTTCTTGTTAGGGACTAATGTACCTGATGCCTTTAAGTTGAAACCAATGCTCAATGACCATTCTGAAACTTCAGAGGAAGCACAGAGGATAAAGGCACTTTGGAAGTACAAAGGGTAAAGTATACTGCATATTACCTTAAATCAATTCTATCCAACACCTATGGTCTATCAAGCAGGTTAGGAGTGACCCCTGAGGGGCCGGAGAGATAGCATGGAGGTAAGATATTTGCCTTGCATGCAGGATGGTGGTTCGAATTCCGGCATCCCATATGGTCCCCTGAGCCTGCTAGGAGCAATTTCTGAGCATAGAGCCAGGAGTAACCCCTGAGCACTGCTGGGTGTGACCCAAAAACCAAAAAAAAAAAAAAAAAAAAGGAGTGACCCCTAAGCACAGAGCTAGAAGTAAGTCCTGGATGTGTCCCAAAACAACAAAAAACTCTTTTTTTTTTTTAATGGTTTTTGGGGTCACACCAGCTTTTGCTCAGGGGTTACTCCTGGCTTTTACATCTTATTAAAAATAAAACCTATATTTCATCGAACTATAGCAATTCCTCCAATGGATCTGGGCAAAGTCAACTAAAAAGCCTCTCAGAATTATTCGCCATTCTAGATGTCATTAAGCACACTGGTGCATGAGACGTCAGAGAAGATCAAAGTAACACTGACAGGAGTCTGGAAGAAGTTAATAATAATCCTCATGGATTACTTTCAGGAGTCCAAGACTCCAGTAGAAAAAATAACTGTAAGGTAATAGAAATATTACATTTATTTACCTTGAATGCAGTCACCCCCCAGTTCAATTCCCAGTAGAGCAAGCTTTCCTGAGCACAGAGCCAGGCGTAATCTCAGCACCAATGGATGGGGCAAAAACAAAAACTGCACATGTAGTGAAAATTGTAAAATACTAGAAGCAAACTCCAAAGATGTACCTGGATTGCTGTAACCTCACAATAAAATTTGGGAGCTTTCAGGGTTCAGGCCACACTTAGTGATTTTTAGTGATTCTGTGTTCAGGGGGTCACTCCTGGTAGTACTCTGGAAATCATGTGATGCCAGGGTTGGCCGCCTGCAAGGGAAGTACCCCATACCTTATACTATCTTTCCAGCTACTCACAATGTCACTTTAATAGTTGAGGAATTTCCTTTTTTTTTTTTTTTTTTGGTCGTTTTGTTTGGGGGCCAAACCTTAAACCAGCAATGCTCAGGGGCTACTCTTGGTTCTATGCTAAATCATCACTCCTGGCAGAGCTCAAGAGACCAACCAGGTGCTGGGCATTAAACCTGGATTGGTCTTTTGAATACACAGGATACACTCAGTATGCTGATCCAGCCCCAGAATAGGCAAAGGAAAATGTTTTCTTAATATCTCATCAACCCCTAGAAAAGATGCTGGAAAACATTGCTGAAATGACAAAAAAGGATTTTAAAATTACAGAATTGTGGTTAAAACAGCACTAATGCCTGAGAATATTGGACTGTGATCTTGGAAGTTCCACTGGACAAAGTGCTGACAACATCTACACAGTATAGTCCAGAAAAATCGTGTTGTGATTGTTTTGGGGTCATACCAGTGGTATACCACTGTGCAGGGATCATTCCTTGCAGTAGATGCAGGGTGATGAACCTGAATCAGACAAAGGTCAGGCAAGTGCCTTACTTGATATCCTCTCTTTCCAGTCCCGAGGCATCTTTCTGGAAAGGAGGAGCCCATCAAAATGACAACTTCCCTAATTTTTTTTTTTTTTCATTTTAAAAACTACCACAACTATCCCAGCCATGTGTGGTCGGTGGGTCCCTGATGATCATTAGTATCAACACTTTTATTTATTTATTTATTTATTTATTTATTTATTTATTTATTTATTTATTTATTTATTTATTTTGGTTTTGTAGCCATACCCAGCAGTGCTCAGGGGTTACTCCTGGCTCTGCACTTAGAAATCGCTCCTAGCAGGCTTGAGGGACCTTATGGGATGCTGGGAATTGAACCTGGGTCTGTCCCAGGTTGGCAGCATGCAAGGCAAACAAATGCCCTACCACTGTGCTATCATTCCGGCCCCATCACAATTTTATTTCTTGAAGAAATAATGTACATCTAAAGACTGGTATTATGTAAACATTAATGTTTATGTGCATTAGGCAACAAAAATAAAATTTCATGTGACTTGCTATACTCAAATGGTCTAAAACAAAATCTACAATAGTTCCAAGTATGCTTACAATTAGTATTGACAATAGGGGTCACGTGTAAGGCTAATACCCTCTCCACTGTGCTAGGCTGCATGGAGCTCCATAACCACATAAAGACTATTACTACAGAATAGTTTTTCGGGGCCGGGTGGTGGCGCTAAAGGTAAGGTGCCTGCCTTGCCTGCGCTAGCCTTGGACGGACCGCGGTTCGATCCCCCGGTGTCCCATATGGTCCCCCAAGCCAGGAGCAACTTCTGAGCACATAGCCAGGAGTAACCCCTAAGCGTTACCGGGTGTGGCCCAAAAACCAAAAAAAAAAAAAAAAAGAATAGTTTTTCATTTCATTTTCAAAAACTTGATAGTCACTGAGCAGCAGAAAGTGCAGTGAGTTAAGCAGAACAGGGATCCCAGCTACCAAGTATGTACCCTGGGGCCAGAGTCTGAGGGCAGAGAACTGGAAAAAAATAAGACTGCAATTTCTTTTACATTCTGAATTTTGTTTATGGTTCAAGGCTCTTAGCAATGTCCCTTTCTACATACATACATACATACATACATACATACATATATAATGTGTGTATGTCCCTTTCTACATACTTTTGAGCATCTACTTTCACTCATATGACTGACCTAAAGTATCAAATTCTTTTTCCCATCACTCAAAAGCATTCAATGGATAGTAAACAGGGAACATGAAGGGAAGACTACATTCACGCAAAAACTTAATGTCACAAGTTAGCTGATATGGCCAAAGGAAAAAAAACAGCTATGCATGTCTACTTTACAAATGAGAGCTAGGAGTTGCCAAAGAGGGAAAGAAGAGTGAATCAAGGATGACTGACGTAAACTTTTGCGTGTGTGTGTTTTGTACCACACTGACACTCAGGGGTTACTCCTGGCTATGCGTTCAGAAATCGCTCCTGGCTTGGAGGACCATATGGGATGCCAGGGATCAAATCCAGGTCAGTCCTGGGCAGCCGCATGCAAGGCAAACATCCTACTGCTGTGCTATCACTCTAGCCCTGAAGTAACTTTTTAATAATCTACTTACACCTTATGTTTTAACTATCGATGTTCATTAATAGAACGTGAATAAAACACCATATGGTTTACATTTCTTTGGGGAGGAGGTATCACATGCAACAGTGCACAGGGATCATTTCTGGTGTGGCTCAGGGGAGCAAGATTCAATGCTGAACATGGAAGGCAGCCAGGCAGGCAACATGAAAGGCAAATGTCTCACTCATTGTACTATATCTTTCTTTAGGGAAAAAGGTAGACTTAGGAGTACGGAGAAAGCACAAAGTACTGCGAAGCATGCTCTGCCTGACAGAGGTCTGGATTCATCCCTTGTACCCCTGGAAATGACCCTCAAGCAATAAACCAAAACAAATTAAAATGTATGATTACAGGGGCTAGAGCGATAATGAATAGGATATTTGCCTTGCATGTGGTAGGCCTGGGATTGATGCACAGCATCCCATATGGCTCCCAAGCCTGCTAGGAGAAATCCCTGAGTATCATCACGTGTGGTTCCTAAACAAAGTAAAAAAAAAAAAAAAAAGTATAATTAAAGTTTAATAGGTAGTAGGTGAAGGAAATAGCTCAAAGAGCTAGAACACGTGTTTTGCATGCAAGTCCAGTTTAATCTCCAGCACAGCATGGTCCTCTAAGCATAGAGCTGGGAATATCCCTTTAGTATCACCAGGTGTGACTCATAATTAAAAAATGCAAACAGGAGCCGGAGAGATAGCATGGAGGTAAAGCATTTGCTTTGTATGCAGAAGGTCAGCGGTTTGAATCCCGGCATCCCATATGGTCCCCCGAGCCTGCCAGGAGCAATTTCTGAGCGTAGAGCCAGGAATAACCCCTGAGCACTGCCAGGTGTGACCCAAAAACCAAAACCAAAACCAAAACAAACAAACAAACAAAAAAAAAACCAAAGTAGGTACATGAGAAAAAAAGCACAAAGAGTATATATATAATATTAAAAATATGGGGCTGGGGCCCGGAGAGATAGCACAGCGATGTTTGCCTTGCAAGCAGCCGATCCAAGACCAAAGGTGGTTGGTTTGAATCCCGATGTCCCATATGGTCCCCTGTGCCTGCCAGGAGCTATTTCTGAGCAGACAGCCAGGAGTAACCCCTGAGCAACGCCGGGTGTGGCCCAAAAACTAAAAAAAAAAAAAAATATGGGGCTGGAGCGATAGGACTGTGAATAGGGTATTTGCCTTTGTCTATAATATAAGAGGCTGGAGCAATGTGGTAGCACATATGCCTTGTACATGGCCAACCTGGGTTTGATCCCCAGCATCCCATTGGTCCCTCAAGCACTACTAGGAGTAAACCCCTGAATACTGCAAGATATGGCTCAAAAAAAGTCTGTAAGATAAAGTTCTAGATTTTCTCTTTACTTACAAATTTTATGTAATTACTGGGCCAAACAGATGGTTTGTGTGTAAGGCTAACAGTTTAACGGGGCTAAATTTCCACCAACACATATTGTCCCCCACTATCTCTAGAAGAGCCTGCCAGGAATGACTCTTGAACACAGAGCCAGGAGCAAACCCTTAGCACAGCCAGGTTTGGCCCCAAAACAAAACAAAACAAAAATATTAATAAAAAAAATGGGCCCGGAGAGATAGCACAGCGGTGTTTGCCTTGCAAGCAGCCGATCCAGGACCAAAGGTGGTTGGTTCGAATCTCGGTGTCCCATATGGTCCCCCATGCCTGCCAGGAGCTATTTCTGAGCAGACAGCCAGGAGTAACCCCTGAGCAATGCTGGGTGTGGCCCAAAAAAACAAAAAAATAATAAAAAAATTAAAAATTAAAAAAAATAAAAAGTAGCATGTGAAAATATAATATACAAAATTCAAACTAGTAAAAGTTTCTTTTAATTCTTCATTCCTTGCCCAGTTTAATCTCACTTGTGGCTTACACAACCTTTTAGGTGCATTTACACATGTATGCAGACATACAAATATAATTATGTTTTGGGCTTTTTTTGGGGAGGGGGTATTGGGTCTCACTTGGCTCTGTGCTCAGAAATAGCTCCTGGCAGGCTTGGGGGACCATATGGGATGCCGGGATTCGAACCACTCTCTGTCTTGGGTGGCCTGCGTGCAAGGCAAAAGCCCTACTACTGTGCTATATCTCTGGCCCCCAGTCATGTTTTAAATACATAAGTGGAATCAGTATGTTTTATTATGTGTATTTTATTTATGTGTATTATTCTGTGACATACATTACACCCTTCAACATGCAGAGCTTTGCATGTATGATAGTCATATTAATGACGTATCATGATTAACCCAATTCCTTTTTGACAGACACTTAAGCTTTCTCCCCTTTCCATTACTTCAGACACTCTAGCTATTACTAGAAAATAGTAATAAACTTTTATTTCAAAAACTTACTTTGAATTGGAAGTAAATGTCTCAAGACAGTTCTGCCTGATGTTGCCCATTTTACTGCTGCTAGAGCCATGGTGAATCCAGAAACAACTTTTATCCCTGCTTAAGAGAGAAAAAAAAAAATCAGTGGCATATTTGGTACACTGAAATAACCATATATACAAACACATAACTCTGAAAAAAAAGAAAGATAAGAATCACCATCTAGGAGGCAGGAGTAATAATACAGTGGATAGGACATCTGCCCTGCACACAGCCCACTCAAGTTTGATCCCTGGCATCCCACATGGTCCCCGAAGCCTCCCAGGAGTGATTTCTGAGCACAGTGCCAGCAGTAACCCCAGGGCACTGCCTAATGTGGTCCCAAAACAAACAAACAAACAAAAAACAAACAAGAATCGCCATCTAAGGGGCCAGAAAGATAGCATGGAGGTAAGGCATTTGCTTTCCATGCAGAAGGACAGTGGTTCGAATCCCAGCATCCCATATGGTTCCCCGAGCCTGCCAGGAGCGATTTCTGAGCGTAAAGCCAGGAGTAACCCCTGAGCACTGCCGGGTGTACCCAAAAATACAAAAAAAAAAAAAAAAAAAATCGCAATCTAAAACTAGTCACTTAGTGCAAAACTACCAACTCTCCAATTCTGTGCAACATAAAACGAAAAAACATCACCACCAGCATCAGGTTCATAGTTCTCTTAGCAGCTTCTTTGTTTTTTGAAGTACCACCCAGGTACAAATTTACAGACACACACACACACTTTTTTTTTTTAACATACATTATTGAATTCTCACAAATGTGTATTCCCCTTAGGAAGATAGAGGCATTTACATACAGAATACAAAGCAACCCCTCCTCATGACACTACTGGGTCCATGTAAAACCTCCTAGGTAACTTACATAAGATGTTATTATAGTAATTCAGACCAGATACCCATAAGACGCTATTTTTATAATTAAGGCCAGATAAATAACCAGAGATATAGATAGGACCTCAGTTGGAATCCCATATCAAAAATAGTACCCCTGGGGCCGGAGAGATAGCATGGAGGTAAGGCGTTTACCTTTCATGCAGAAGGTCATCGGTTTGAATCCTGGCGTCCCATATGGTCTCCTGTGCCTGCCAGGAGCGATTTCTGAGCACGGAACCAGGAAAAACCCCTGAGCACTGCCGGGTGTGACCCAAAAACCACACACACATAAAAAATAGTACCCCCAAGCATGCGAGAAATAATTGCTGGCCAAACCCCACTTTCCCACCCACACTCCCAAGAAAACAACTATTATATTTTGATGAACTGTTTCTGGTTAGATGAAATATTAAAGAAGCCCCTATCTCTGGCATGTGAAATATGAGTTCTGAGAACACAAATGCTGTAAAATTCCAAATTACTGGAAAGGAGGGGTGATGGGGTGCATGGGAGAATGAAAAGATAAAACTGGTGATGGAATTATGTTAATGAGAAACCATTATTGATAGCATTGTACACTGAAAAAAATTAATAAAGAAAACGGACAGAAACTTCACTATACCTTTTATTTTCCAACGTACTTTCACTACCATTTCATTTTATTCTGAGAACGATTTTGTGAGGCATTTTTAGTTTGATTCATGAGACTAAAGTACGCAATTTAAAATTAAATTTCTGGGTCCAGAATAGACAGGGTGTGGCAGAGGGAGCTTGCCTTGCACAGGGCCAACCCGGATTCCATCTCAGGCAGCCAGACAGAGAGGATCCCCCATTTCCACCAGGTGTGATCCCTGAGCACAAAACAAAGATTAAGCCCTGAGCACCAGGTATGCCTCCCACCCCGCGCGCCCCAAAGGCTTGCTTCCAGTTCCTTTCTAGGAAACTTGGATCAAGTTTTGCAATAAGTGGCCCTCTGTGTCTTCCAATGGTAAAATAAGTAAACCATAGTTAAGTGTCCACGTCTGCTGGGAATGACCTTCAAGCAACTGTTGCAACCCCGATTTTTCACTGGATGCGAATTTATTTATTACTTTACTCCCAGGCCAAACGCCCACCCCTCTACCCCATCATTGTGATAGTGTATTTGGAACTCAAGCTGCGTGGTCTGGCTAGCTCAAGCAAGCAGCGGACTAGCCCCAACTGTGCTTTCTGCACTCTTAGCTGTGCTTTCCTGCGCGAAGGGAGGCGTTGCACGCGAAGAACCGACGCTCCTCAAGGTCGTAAGCAGCTACCAGGGCGCGCCGCAGCCCCGCTTGCTCACTACGAGCCTAGGAGTAAATACGGCTGAGCTTGGAGTGGAGGTGTGGGGGGACAGGCATGGGGCCTTCCATGAGCTGTATCAACAAAGCACGCCGCCTGGGGAGAAGCGTCTGCACACGAAGGCGGCCGAGAGGGAGCTCGAGCCCTGAGATAGGGGGCCGATCTATAAATCCAGCATCCATAGATGGTCCAGAAGCCACAAGCTCTGACAGCTAAAGGGACCAAGTGCCCGGGCGGGACCGGCCTTAGAAACACCCTCCACCCCGGCCCCACTGGAAGGGCACAGTCACCTGCTAGCCACATGCAAGCCCGGCCGAGTCTGGAACTACCAGAGGCTGGTGGGGGTGCCCTGACACCAGTCATATGAGACTTCGGGGCCTCGCCTACTTCTAGGAAGTGGCGGGCCAGAGGAAGAAATCGAAGCGGTTACCTTGACAGCTGCTCACAGCAAATCCGCCATCTTGCCTCCATCCGGGTCTACGAAACCCCGCCGACGCGCTTTTCTGGTTCGCAGGGACCTCTGGGAAATGTAGTCCTGGCAGGAAGGCGCCCAAGGCCTCCTGCGCCAGCTCTCCAAGACAAATTTGATCCGAGTTACTAAAGGAATAAAATGACTACCTCGCGAATAAAATTACAATCCCATGAACACATCCTTAGAAAGTCACACATGCTGGGCCCGAGGACAGTTACAGGGATTAAGGTTCAATCCTTGTTCAATCTGTTCAAACTGTTCAATCCTTGGCCTTCACCACCTACAGCACACAGCCAGGTGGTTCCCCACAACCTACAGCACACAGCCAGTCTTAAATTTGGGCAACACCCACATCCTGGACCCCAGCACAATCACCACCACCCCCAGGAGATATTAAAAAGAAGTAACAAGTACATTTATTTTAAGTTTTTAGTAATACTTAGAAGAACTCCGCATCTTTGGTGGATGAGTTCCAGATTCCTGGAGGAAGAGGCAGGACTCTGAAGTCCTCTAAATTAGGCATTTTAAATAGGGCAATGGGAAAGCTATGCAACCAGAAACCCTGCAGGTGTTCCTGGAACCATTCATTTATTAGGAAAGGAAGCAAATGTGCAGAACTTTGGCATGGAAAGGTTGAAAGAGGAGCATGGTTCAGGATTAGGGTGCAAATACACGCCTCAATATATTGGGTCCTCAAACTTTTTAAACAGGGGCCCAGTTCACTGTCCCTCAGACCATTGGAGGGTCTGACTATCGTAAAAACAAAACTTATGAACGAATTCTTATGCACACTGCATATATCTTATTTTGCAATGAAGAAACAAAACAGATACAAATACAATATGTGGCCCGCGGGCCATAGTTTGAGGACCACTGATAGAGGTTGTTGAATTTGAAATTCTTCTAAAATATTCAAATGGGGATATAAAATGAGACCAGAGGCTGAATAGATGTCTCTAAAGAGTAGAAGTTGGGCTACATATACATCCTGGGCCAGGGGAATGTTGATTCTACCAGAAAAAAGAAAATAGAAGGATAGCACCAGGATTAAGGTACTTGTTTTGCATGGGGTCAACACATGTTCAATCCCTGGCACTCTATGGTCCTTTAAGCACCACTAGGAGTAATCCCTGAACATAGCTAAGTGTGATTCCAAAACCACTCTTCAATACCCCCTTCCCAAATACCTTACAAAAAAAAATGTAGAAAAAATGATCAGAGTGTGGTCCAGGAATTACAGTAGAGGTAGCAAAAAACAACCACAAGGTTACTAAAACTTTCAAAGGAGAATGCTAGTAGGTAAATCAAGACTGACCCCAGTCCTATGCTTGGCACCATATATGATCCCCTGAGTACTACTACGTAGGCAGAGAACCTGGGGGTATGACTCACACCCTTCCCTGCTCCAATTAGTTAAAATAATAACAAAATTAAAAATTAAAAAGTCAGGTGACAAAGTAGAGAAGCATATGAAAAATTAATAGGACTGAAATAAGAGCTTGATGGTGGGGTGAAGGCAAAGTGGGGGGTGCAGGCTGAAACGTGGGTGGGACACGAAGGAGGCTGTAACGGATGAAGTGTGGAGCAGACTAGACAAGGAAGCCAACAGGGGAGTTCCACAGCTGCTGGGCATGCAAATACTTAGCTCTGGAATCTAAAAGGGAGGCACAGGAAGGAGGAAGGGTTCTTCTTTCCAGAGTTCCCATTCTAGTCAGGTTTCTGGCATTAGGTTTGGAGTCACCACTCTCTGGAATCTAGCTTTCTATGGGTGTGAGCCCAAAGCCAGGAGTATTATTGCCTCCATTCATTCACCTTCATGGAAATAGCATAGAATCAATGCTGGGCTCTACCCAGTTTCCCTGTAGAGTGGTGCTGCTCAGTAAGAGGAGGCACTTGAATGCTTTGTGAAGCAGAAAGCACTCAATAAAGTCCTACTACTCTAATCTTCCAGAGTCAGTGGAGCTCCTGTCCCCTGTGCACTCCCTGTCAATCTGTCTTCCCAGGCTAGTGTGTTGTGCTGGTTAACAGTTTCCAAGTATTTATGTTGAAGTCATGAATTGGAGACAGCAGGCGATCTTTGCTTTCTTTTTAAAAATCAATGTGCAGCCTTTTCTTTATTCTCCACCCACTTCCTCCCTGAGTCAGTGCTCATGAACCTTCTCACAGATCCATCTGTTTTGATCGCCCACTAAACAGTTTTTCTTCCCTGCAAGAAACAATGGGGGTTCTTACAAACAAATACTTCTGCCTGATGATTGTTGCTCATGATTTGAAATAGAGCCTCTATTCAAGGTGACTGACCTACCTTTTTCCAAACAAATTTATTCTATTTTGGCGGTGTGGAACATAAGGAGAGTTTGTAATAAGCTCAGTTGCTCTCCAGAAAGTCAAGTTGAAAAGTTTTGA
This sequence comes from Suncus etruscus, assembly GCF_024139225.1. Taxonomy (NCBI): domain Eukaryota; kingdom Metazoa; phylum Chordata; class Mammalia; order Eulipotyphla; family Soricidae; genus Suncus; species Suncus etruscus. The sequence goes on along the minus strand of NC_064858.1, from coordinate 47,988,940 downwards.
GCTAGAAGAGTAGAGAGAAAAGGAGAGGAGGACAGGAGAGTGGTATTTGCTTTACAGGGGATCCAGTCTCAGACCCAGATTTGATTCCTGTTACTGCATATGGTCCCACAAGCACTGCTTGTGATCTCTATGCACAGAGCCATAATTAAGCCCTGAACACTGGCTGGATGTGGCCTCGCCGACTAAATAAAAAGAAAACTCTAGAGATGAACAGAAAATGCACCTTTTATAAGTATTTATTTAGGGACTCTGAATCAGTACAACCACTCTCAAACTGGTGTTTATTTCCAGCCAGTAGTCATTGACTTGCTCTCTTGACAAATTATTTTTTTTGATAGCCTCATATAGCTATTATGCCATTGATATAGGGTGACCAAATAAGAGCCATCTTTGAAGAACAGAGGACAAGATATCTGGAAGACTAATAGTACCACTACCATTAGCAAATACTTAAGTGTGGGGTAATATACCTATTGTATTACTGAAGAATCAGCAATTCTCAGAAATAGTTTTGTGTTCTCATCATGACATTTCTTGTGCTTTCTTCCTATGTCATAATGCACATGAACTTGAGTTTGAGAAGCTGAAGAGACTGAGGTAAGAAAAAAAGGTGGCTATTGAAGTAGCAAAGATTACTTAGATCATTCTATTTATTTAGAATTAAATAACCCAAGCTTTCAGAATGTGAAGTAAGTGGGCAGCCCATTGAGCAATCTCTTCAACTTTATCAAACAACTCTTTTTCTGTTTGTTTTGGGACCACATTAGCTGTGCTCAGAATCACTTCTGAAAGGACTCATGGAATCTTACATGGTATTGGGGATTGAACTCATATCAGGTATATGCAAGGTTGGTTCTTTACATACTATACTATCTTTGGCACCCCTATAAAAGGATACTTGATCAGCACTTAAATAACTAAAATGCCTTTAAGACAACTTTAAGACAGTTGAAATTGGGGCTGGAGAGACAGAACAGCGGTAAGGCATTTGCCTTAAACGCAGAAGGATGGTGGTTCGAATCCCGGCATCCCATATGGTCCCCTGAGCCTGTCAGGAGTGATTTCTGAGCATAGAGCCAGGAGTAACCCCTGAGCACTGCCAGATGTGACCCAAAAACCAAAAAAAATACAGTTGAAATTAATGAATGGGGATTTTGTTTTGCTTTGCTGTTCTCAGGACTTATTAGTGGTTCTGTGCTCATGGAACACTTCTGGCAGGCTCAGGGGGACTATATGGGTACAGGAGATTGAGCCTGGATCAGCTACAAGCAAGGCAAGTACTCTACCCACTATACTTTCTTTCCAGCCTCTATTTACTTATTTATTTTGATTTTGACTTTGGGGTCATACTGGTGACAATCAGAGGTTATTCCTGGCTCTGAGCAGGAATCAGGGGACCATATGGTATACCATACGGGATCAACCCCAGGTTGGCCTTGTGCAAGGCAAACACTCTACCCTCTGTACTATCACTCCAGTCCCCTTATTTATGTTTTAAATTGGTAGTACATTCAAAACCCATGAGCTATTAGAGTAAGTATTGCGCCAGCAATAGTCTAGTGTGTATGTCTCTTGCCTTGTAAGCTATTGACCCAGGTTCAAGCCCTGGCATCCTATATTGTCCCCAAGCCTACAGGCAGTAATTCATGAGTGCAGAGCTAGAAGGAAGTCCTGAGCACCACTGAGTATAGCATAAAACAAAAACAAAACCCACCATTCACCACCCAAAATTAAATGAATAAAATGCTCATTTAAAAAAGGAGTACAGGGCCAGAGAGATAGCACAGCAATAGGCTGTTCGCCTTGCATGCAACCATTCAGGACAGATGACAGACAATGGGATGATGGTTAGAATCCTAGCATCCCATATGGGCCCCTATGCCTGCCAGGAGCGATTTCTGAGCACAGAGCCAGGAGTAACCCAAGCGTCGCTGGGTGTGACCCAAACCTCTCCCCCACAAAAAGGACAAAAGCACTTTTGGGGATCCACAAATGGCAGTTCTCAGGCGCCACTCCTAATATGCTGGGGCATCATAGAGGATGCCAGGACATGAGCCATTGTCAAAGTCATAGTCATGTGCCATGTCTTTTTTGTGTTGTTTTGGGGGGCCTCATGTGGCAGCACTCAGGGGTTGCTCTTGATTCTGCCCTCAGAAATTACTCCTGTCAGGCTCAGAGACCATATGAGATGCTGGGGATTGAACTTGGTTGGCCATGTGCAAGACCACTATGCTATCACTCAGACCCCATGTGCCTTGTCTTTTTTCTGTACAATCTTTCAAAAATATACTTTCCAAAAAGAATCTAAACATATTTTACCTCTGCCCTCCAGCTATTAAATACTGCTCCCTTGAAGGAATGGTTTTTATAAATTATCTTAATTTATAAATATTATCTTAATAATATTTTTAGGATATTGTTAGTAGGTTTCTAACTTCTGATTAAACTCATCTTAGCCTGAGGGAAACTTGTCCTTCTAGAATATATCCTGTTCTACCAGACTCTCATGAGTCAGAAGGACAGATTTTTATTTTCCAGATGACTATAGTTTGAGCTGTTCTCAAGTGGGGAAAGAATGAAATAAACAACAGCAACAGCACTAGGAGAGACAATATAGCAGTTACTTTAATGTGTGAGAACGAAAAAAAAAGAAAAACCCATGTCATCACACCACACTATGCCAAATAGGATTAGACTTACAAAGTGTGTGTGTGTGTGTGTGTGTGTGTGTGTGTGTTTTAATCTGGTTTCCTAAAAAGTATACCTGATTCTATTAAGAGTACAAAATCAACAGTCAATGCTCTAAGCTATGTAGTATTTGAAGTTCTTTACCTACATACCACTGAAACATCACATCATAGGGTCAGGTGTTTTGTTTTTGTTTTTTGGAGGGGGGCCAGATCGCACCTGATCAGGAATTACTCCTGGGTCTGCACTTAGCAGTTACTCCTGGTGGTGCAAGGGGATCATTTGAGATATCAAGGATAGAACCATGGTCAGCTCTGTGCACTGCAAATGCTCTACCTGTTGTACTATCTCTCCAGCCATGGTTAGTACTTTTAATAGGCAAAGAAACGGAACAGACAAGCAAATTGTAAAAGTTTAAATTAAAAAGAACCCCAGAATCTACTTATGATTTGGGTTTTCACTTTTTCCTTTTGGTTTCGGGGCCATACCAGATGGTACTCAGGACTTACTTCCGTTTTGGGGGAAGGGGAAGGTGAACGAAATTGGTACTCAGAGGTTGTTCCTGGCTCTGTACTCAGGAGTATACTCCCAGTGAGGCTCAGGGAACTACAAGGGATGCAGAGGTTTAACCTGGGTTGACTGCCTGAAAGGCAAACACCTTAAACTGTACTTTCTGCAGCCCCTGAAATTGGGTGAGCTTTAATGAAAGCTCACCTGGATGTGGCCCAAAAACAAAACAAACAAAATTTTATTTAAACACCATGGTTACAAGGTTGTTCATACTGTTTCCTACATATAAAGTTGTTCAAGACTGAGTTACAGTCATACAATATAAAACCTTCACCAGGGCACATTTCCTGCCACCAATGTCCCCAGTTTCCCTCTTACCCTTTCTAATACCCTCTCTCTTGCCACCACTGCCCCTGCCTGCTTCTGGGGTAGGCATTTTCTTTTCTCTCTCTCTCTCTCCCCCCCCCCCTCTGTCTCTGTCTCTCTTTCTCTCTCTTTGGGGGTGGGCAATCTGGCAGTGCTCCGGGGTTACTCCTGATTCTGTGCTCAGAAATCACTCCTGGCAGGCTCAGAGGAACCATATGGGATGCTGGGGATAAAACCAGGGTCTGTCCTAGGTTGGCAGCATGCAAGGCAAACACCCTCCCCCCCTTTGTCTCTCTCTCCCTCTCCCGCCCCCCACTGTGGTTTGCACTACTGTTAACAAAGGGGTGCCATGCATGTCACTTTATCCCCTTTCCGCACCCAATTCTTGTCCTGATTAACTCTATCTCTTTCATAGTAGACTCTACTCTAACTGCACTTTTTGTTCTTTGTGGTAAGTTTCCTACCATGAACTGGTCCTTCTAATCCTTATCTCTATTGTTTCTGGATATCATCCCCACAATGTCTTTTATTTTCCTTATATCCCACAGAGGAGTGGGATTATTCAGTTTATCCCTCTCCTTCTCACTCATTTTAATCAGCATAATAATTTCCATGTCTATTTGCATATAAGCAAATTTCATGACCTTATTTTTACTGAAGGCTGTATTATATTCCATTGTACCACTGATGTACCACAGTTTAGCCACACTTCTGTCGTCAAACATCTGGGTCGCTTCCAAATCCTGGCTATTGTAAATAGTGCTGATATGAACATAGGAGTGTAGAGGGCATTTTTGTATTGTGTTTTTGTGTTCCAAGGTATACCTTAGGAGTCATGTTGCTGGATCATAAGAAAGCTCAATTTTCAATTTTTTTTTTTTTTTTTGTGGTTTTTGGGTCACACCTGGCAGTGCTCAGGGGTTATTTCTGGCTCCAGGCTCAGAAATTGCTCCTAGCAGGCACAGGGGACCATATGAGGTGCCGGGATTTGAACCGATGACCTCCTGCATGAAAGGCAAACGCCTTACCTCCATGCTATTTCTCCGGCCCCAATTTTCAATTTTTTAAAGAATATCTATATTGTTTTCCAGAAAGGCTGGACTAGGCGGCATTCCCACCAGTAGTGAATGAGAGTCCCTTTCTCCCAGCATCCATGCCACCACTGGTTGCTCTTGTTCTTTGTGATGTGTGCCATTCTCTGTGGTGTGAGATACCTTATTGTTTTGATTTGCATCTCTCTAATGATTAGTGATGTGGAGCATTTATTCCACATGCCTTTTGGTCATCAGTATTTCTTATTTGAGGAAATGTCTGTTCACTTCTTCTCACTTTTGATGAGGTTAGATGTTTTCTTCTTGTTAAGTTACACCAATAACATATATTTTAGATATTAACCATTTATCAGATGGCTATAGGGTGAATAGTTTCTCCTATAGCATGGATAGCCTTTGTATCCTAGTTACTGTTTCCTTTGAGGTGCAGAATTGTCTTTTTTTTTTTTTTTTTTTTAAGTTTTTGGGCCACACCTGTGCTCAGAAATTGATCCAAGCAGGCTCAAGGGTCTATATGGAATGCCGGAGATCAAACCCAGGTCTGTCCAGGGTTGGCCACATGCAAGGCAACACCCTACCACTGTGCTATCACTCCAGCCCCAGAAGCTTCTCAGGTTCATGTAGTCCCACTTGTTTATCTTTGCTTCCACTTGTGGTGTTTCCTCCTTAAAGATGCCTTTAGTCTCATTGTCATGGAGTGTTTTGCCTATGTTTTCCTTTATGTACCTTATGGTTTCAGGTCTGATATCAAGGTCTCTAATTTAATATTATTTGACCTTTGTGCATGGTATTAGAGAGGTCTGGGTTCACTTTTTTTTGCATGTATTTGATCAGTTTTCCCTACACCACTTGTTGAAGATGCTTTCTTTTCCCCACTTTGTATTTCTTGCCCCTTTATCAAAGATTAACTGGTTGTATACCTGGTCTCAGAATACTCGTCTATTCCATTGATCTGAGGGTCTGTCTTTGATCCAATACCATGCTGTTTTTATTTTATATTTTGGGCCACCGGTGGTGCTCAGGGGTTACTTCTGGCTCTGTGCTCAGAAATTTCTCCTTGCAGGCTCAGGGAACCATATGGGATACTGGGAATTGAACCCGAGATTTGCTTCGTGCCAGGCAAATGCCTTACTGCTGTGCTATTGCTCTGGCCCTACCATGCTGTTTTAATGACTACTGCTTTGTAGTACAATTTAAAGTTGGGGATAATGATTCCTCCTATCTTCTTTTTCCTAAGGATTGCTTTATTGTTCCAAATTAATTTCAGGAGTGTTTGATCCACTTCTTTGAAAAATGTCATGGGTATTCTTAGAGGGATTTTACTAAATCTGTACAATGCTTTGGGAAGTGTTTTATATTAATGATGTTAATCCTCCCAATTCATGAGTAGTGTATATGTTTCCATTTCCTTGTGTCTTCTTTTATTTATTGAAGCTGTGTTTTGTAGTTTTCTTTGTACAGGTCTTTTACCTCATTGGTTGACTCCAAGATATTCAATTTTCTGAGGCACAACTGTGAATTTGCATTCATGCACTTCTAACCCAATACTCATTCCATCTCTCAACGTGAAATCTTGTAGTCTTTCTAAAATATTCTCAAAGTGTTTTGATCCAATGTTAGGTTCTTCTAATCACAGAACCTCAAGATTCAGACTGCTGTTAATTTGAAAATTTCACTACCGCTTCCAAGGGCTTGGATTTTCATCTAAAAATCACTGATAAAAAGGGTAAGTAATCTGTATAATCAGACTACTGTGCTGAGTTTCATTTTGAATCCTTCTTAGTCAGCTTCCATATTCATATTCTCAGTATCTTTAATGTATGTATTCAACTCTTCTCTTCTACATACTATTTCTTACATCTGACTTGCCCTTCACTAGATTAGACTTCTAGTAATCCTATTAAGACTCCCTTTCCTTTTTTTTTTTGGTTTTTGGGCCACACCCGGTAATGCTCAGGGGTTACTCCTGGCTATGTGCTCAGAAGTTGCTCCTGGCTTGGGGGACCATATGGGACACCGGGGGATCGAACCGCGGTCCATCCAAGGCTAGCGCAGGCAAGGCAGGCACCTTACCTTTAGCGCCACCGCCCGGCCCCTCCCTTTCCTTAATGAAAAGATTTTCTGGCTTTTCAAGCAACTAAAGTCCACAAAGGGGACTCAAAACCTCTCTTAGAAATATTAGCACATTGGACTGTATATCATGGTAGTTTCTACTGACCTTCCTGGAAAGCAAATTCGCTTTTTTTTTTGGTGGTCTCATTCTCTTTGTGGTGCCTGGCAGGTCTCCTAGTCCAGTAATTTCATTTTTTGTTTGTTTGGGGCCCCGTCTTACTCTTAGGGGGCTCAAGAGACTCTATGAGATGCCAGGTATGGAGGCCAAGTACAAGACAAGCACCTTACCCATTGTACTATGACACTAACCCCATGTCACCTCATTCTTAAGCTAACACCAGACACATTCATTTTTGTTTGTTGGTTTGCTTTTCAGCCACATCCTGCTTTGCTCAGGGTTTAATTCTGATTCTACTTTGAGGAGGGCTCTGGGGATAATATTGGGTCCCTGGGACTTAACTCTGGTGGGCCTGGTGCAGGCAAATGCCCTGTTTTCAGTACTATTAATCCTGCCTGTTACTGATTTTCATTCAACATTGATTAAGCAGTCTGGGATCAGATTTTTTTTTTTTTTTGGTTTTTGGGCCACAGCTGGTGACGCTAAGGGATTACTTTTGGCTCTGTGCTCAGAAATTGCTCCTGACAGTCTGGGCGGGGGGGGGGGGGTACCATTTGGGATGCCGGGAATAGAACCGGGGTCACTCCCAGGTCGGCTGTGTTCAAGGCAAATGCCCTGCCTCTGGCCCTGGAACGAGATTTAGATCGTACTGGTCTAACACAGTTCTTTCTCCTGCATAATCCCTAAAACAGTATCTCTCAGCCTCACTGGGCAAGTGATGGCAATTCTTTAAAAACACTCATGATGATGAAAACAGCATCTACCACCACTTCCACATTCCGGATATCTAGTGAACAGTCTTAAATCTCGTGCATCACGAAATGTATTAAATGTTCCTTTCCAAAACCCAATTTCCATTGCCTTCCATAACCCGCGGGCCTTGTCAACTTCAGTTACTCCTAGCTCTGTGCTCAGAAGTCGCTCCTGGCAGGCTCGAGGGACCATATGGGATGCCGGGATTCCAACTGGCACCCGTCCGCGTGCAAGGCAAAGGCTTTACTGCTGTGATATTATATAGCTCAGGCCCCAAAGAGGATCATTTTTCATGGGACTGGGGAGGAGGGACACCTGTCCTTAGTCAAGCTAACAACTGGGTGTCTCAACCACAGTGTCCGGCGTGCAGAATCAATCCATTCATCCCCCCACCGTCCCATCCTGCACCCCACTTGCTCCCAATCCTCTTCTGGAGCCGACGCCGGGTCGGAGAAAGGGTGCGTCGAAGAAGCAAGTTTGAGGCTGGCGTTTTCCTGAGGGACGTGAGAGCAGCACAGCTAAGAGTTCTGCAAGCGCCTTTCCAAACTTGTCTTCCCGGGCAGGAAGGTGCAAAGAGAAGAAGCAAAGAACGTGCCTGCAGCGCGGGTGGCCGGGGTGGCAAGAAGGTCCAAAGCCGAAGAGGCAACTGGGTGCAGCAAAACCAATGGGTTCAGAATTCTAGGCCAGCACGCCGACGTCCCTCAAGACCACGCCCTCTCTTTACGTCACGTCCGCCGCTCAGCCCGCCGAGGGGGCGTGTCCTCTCGAAGGAAGCCCGCGACCTTAGCCGCGTCCGCATTCGCGTGCCGCTGCCCGAGCCGGGACTACATTTCCCAGGGGGCCTTGGGGCGGCGGCGGCGGCGGGCGCGGCAACGTCCCCCGGAAGTGGAGCCCGGAACTTCCCCTCGTGCGTGCGGCGAGCGGAGCCGGAGAGCGAGAGCGAGAGCGAGCGAGCGAGCGCTCAGAAGCCGAACTCGGGTGTGCTGACAAGATGGCCGGGCTGCCCCGCAGGATCATCAAGGTAACCGCCCCGCCTTCCGCCCGTCCAGCCGTCCGTCGGGCCGGCCCGCGGCTCCGCGTTCTCGCTCCGGGCGTCTCCGAGAAGCTGGACGCGCCTGCCTTCCCGCTTTCCCGGGTGCTCGGCGGTCCGCGAGGCCGCTCGGAGGGAGGGAGGGCGGGAGGGAGGGAGGCCAGAGCGGGCGGCGCGGGGCGAAGCCGGCGCCGGGGAGGGGGCGCGGCGACTTCCGGCCGCGGAGGGGCGGCAGCAGCACCCCGGGGCCCAGGCTGCTCGCAGGCCCGGCCTGCGCCCGTCGCGAGGGTGGGGCCGCGCGTTGCGGCTGCTGACCGCTCCGAGGCGCCGGCGCCGGGCGGCAGGGCGACCTCGCAGTCCTCCGGGTTGGAGGCCCCGCGGCGGGGTCGGTCGGGGCTCGGGCCTGCGGCGGGGACTCGCCCTGACCCGGCCCCGGGGGTGCGCCGCGCGGGCCCGATGAATGAATGAATGAACCCGGGGAAACGGGAGGCCCGGCGGGGCCCCTGGTCCCGGGAGGGCCGCGCTGGGCAGCGTGCTTCCAGGGCCGAGTTTGCTGGCGAGGGAGGAAAGTCGGGGCGCCTGCCTCTCGCGCTCTCGGGGAGCCCCTTTCTCCTCCCCAGGCAGGTTTCTTTCCTTCTTGCCTTCCTTCCTTCCTTCCTTCCTTCCTTCCTTCCTTCCTTCCTTCCTTCCTTCCTTCCTTCCTTCCTTCCTTCCTTCCTTCCGCTCGTTATCTTCCTTCGCGAAGTGATTTTTATTTTTTATTTTTTTGACTCTGCTTGGCAGGCTTTCTCGGAGCTGGTGGTGGGGTGTGAGCTGGAGGAAATGGCTTTTTTGCATAAGTCCCGGGGTGTATTGGGGTGAGTGAGGACGAGGGAGTCCTGTAGAGTTCTTTCTTCACTCCTCACCCTGTGGTCCCCCCCCCCCCCCGCCCCCAGGTTTGTTTATTTATTTTCGTCTTGCTTTAAGCCATTTTTTTTTTTTTTTTGGTTTTTGAGCCACACCCGGCGGTGCTCAGGGGTTACTCCTGGCAGGCACGGGGGACCGTATGGGACACCGGGATTCGAACCAACCACCTTTTGGTCCTGGATTGGCTGCTTGCAAGGCAAACGCCGCTGTGCTATCTCTCCGGGCCCTTTAAGCCGTTTTTTCACTCCTCAAGGTAGACTTGGAGAAGTATAGAAGTCGTTGGCATCGTGATTTCGGTAAAAATGTTGCAGTTTTTCCGACAAGTGTGTTTCTCCTGGATTCTCCCCAATCGTATCTGGAAATCATCTTGGGGTCACTATTTTTTTTAATGCAGGAGATGAGCTGAAATGCATCGTGTTTGGCACCATCTCCTCTCCTCCGATGGCATCTGATGAATCAGCTTTTGAATCCAGCTCTTTGGAAGTCTATTATTTTTTTTTTCGGGGGGGGGTGTGACCTCCGTGCAAAGACCTGTTGACGCTGTGTAATGAGTTCAGCACTTTTTTGGTGACTGTTGCAGTGAAATATCCGCAGTGGGGAGTGTTTCTGAATGGAAAGGTACCTTGATGCCTGGAGTGAAGACAGTGCGTTGATGATGGAGCGCAGTTTCTGGGTCTGCCCCGGGCCTGTGTCTTGTGCAAAATTTCCTGATAAGTTATTCGACTCTGCACAAGACATTTGGATCTTGCAGTGCTGTTGGAATATGTTCCCATGGACCGACAGTTACGTTAGTTAAGATGATCCCACTTAGGACTGGAGGCTAGACCAGATATCACCAAGTTTCGCCTAAGCACACAGAAATGGTGCAAGGCAGTAAACATTGCCTGCCTCACCATTCAGTTCATTTGGCACAGGATTATGTGGTTGGCATTCGGAGTTTACATTTTGCTCTTTAAATCAGAGCAGCGATGATTTATATGTTCTCTATTTTACTGTATCTTGATAGCATTCTAGTGAAAGAAAGGTGCTTGGTTTGGGTTTCCCTTGTAAAAAGGGACTTAAACTTTTGTGGCTTTTAAAAAAAATAATTTCTTTATTTAAGCACCATGATTACAAACATGTTTGTAATTGGGTTTCAGTTATAAAAAAAGAACCCCCTTCTCCAGTGCAACCTTCCCAACACCAATGCCCCCCATCTCGCTCTGGACCCATCCACAATATGTAGCATACCATAAAGCAGGGGTCCTCAAACTTTTTAAACAGGGGGCCAGTTCACTGTCCTTCAGACTGTTGGAGGGCCAGATTATAGTAAAAACAAAAATTATGAACAAATTTCTATGCACACATCTTATTTAGAAGTGAAGAAACAAAATGGGAATAAATACAATATGAAGACCCCTGCCATAAAGAGTGGTGAGTTCAGTTAGAAAATAACTACACTTACTGACAACTATAATGACAATGGTAGTGAGTGAGAGAAATAGAGTACATGTCTCAAATACAGGCAGGGGTTGGGGAGGAGTGAGATGGGGGCCATTTTCTAGCCTTTTGGAGATAAAAAATCTTTTCTCTAATCTCAGGAATAATTAATAAAGATAATAGTGTTTTTTCCTCTAGCACTGAATTTTGTCCATAAGTCGTGAGAAAATGGTTTATTTTGTTTGTTTTGTTTTGTTTGGACCACACCCATTTGATCCTCAGGGGTTATTCCTTTCTCTGCGCTCAGAAATCGCTCCTGGCTTGGGGGGACCAAATGGGATGCTGGAGGATCAAACCGTGGTCCATCCTAGGCTAGCGCTTGCAAGGCAGACACTTTACCTCTAGTGCCACCGCTGGTTCCTGTTTTTGTTTTTCATATTGGAATTTAAAATTGTTTTGGTTTTGGGCCACACCCGGCGACACTCAGGGGTAACTCCTAGCTCTGTGATCAGAAATCTCTCCTGGTAGGCTCGGGGGATCATAAGGGATGCTGGATATCGAATTCAGGTCTGTCCTGGGTCATCTCCGTGCAAGGCAAACATCCTGTTGTGCTATCTCTCTGGCCCCTTTGTATTGGAATTAAAAGTGGCTCAGTGCTCATGCCTGCCATGCATGAGATCCAGTGCAGCCCCCAGTAATGGGGATTAGAATGGACTAGAATATTAAAATCTTCCCTCCCTCCCTCCCTCCCTCCCTCCCTCCCTCCCTCCCTCCCTCCCTCCCTCCCTCCCTCCCTCCCTCCCTCCCTCCTTCCTTCCCTCCCTCCCTCTATGGGGTATTAAGGGGTGTGTATTTTGAGCTACAACCAGCAGTGATCAGGGCTTACATCTTGCTCTGCACTCTGGGATCACTCCTGGGCATACTTCAGGGGCCCTGTGTTGTGCTGGAGATTGAATCTGGTTGACTGTGTGAAAGGCAAATGCCTTATCTACAGTACTATGGTGCTCTAAAAGCCAGTCTCTTTGTTAATCACAATGCAAGGTTCTGTGTGTAGAATATAATGGTGATGTTGGTTTGACATTGCTACTGTCCTGAATGATATAAACTCCTACTAACTTCCATTAGATAGCATGATGGCATGTATACAAAATGAAAATCATATATGCTAGATCTTTTAACTACTTGATAGCACAGAAATCTCATTTCATAATCTACAACTTAACACTTTCTAGGCTCAGGTCTTATAACTGAGAAGAGTCAGAACTTGGACCTTTATTTAGTGTCATTATGCCTTGCCTCTTGATATGATAAAAATGATGTATATGTGAAAGTACCTACAATACTGTAGATAGCTATACATCCATTTGACTATTCGTGCATTTTCTATGCCATTCATATTCTTCTGTCCAAGACAGAAGCAAACTCTCAGGTATCACTCATGGCAGGATCCTCGGGGTACCAGAAATTGGGGTATCAGGGTTGGCTAGCTGCAGCACCTTACCCACTGTATGTTATTATCTTATCCCAGCCCCTGTATACTCTCCAGGGGTCTCAAACTCACAAATGGCCCTCCATTCAACATTTTGTGGCCCTGCCCAAGAGGAATCTATTTTTGTTTTGTTTTGTTTTAGTTGTTTGGGTCACACCCCCCAATGTTCAAGGCTTACTACCGACTTTGCACTCAAGGATCACCTCGACTTTGCCTCCTGCAGCCTGCAGGTAAATTGAGTTTGAGACCCCTGGGAGTCTATACCATATCCTGAAGTGCAAACCTCTGAATATCTCAGCCAGACTTGTGTGATGGAACAGAATCTAAAAAAGTGTTTTATACATATTATGTATTTATATATAAATATATGTTATATATATTTGGGGGGGTTAGGCCACATCCGGTGTTGCTCAGGGGTTACTCTGGCTCTGCGCTCAGATATCACTCAGGCAGGCTTGGGGGACCATATGGGATGCCGGCTGCAAGGCAAACAGTCTGCTTCCGTGCTATCACTCTGGCCCCACATGTGTTACATGTTAAGCACACACATTCTTATCTCTTAGTTTTTTGTTTGCTTTGCTTTGTTTTGGGACCACACCTGATGATGCTCAGGGGTTACTGAGCTCTGTGCTCAGAATTACTCCTGGTGGTTTCTGGAGACCAGCTATCCTACCCAGTGTAACGTTTCTCCAGCTCCATATTTGCTGTCTCTTGCATTGTTCATCTTCATTATTTATAACCAGGTATATGGTTTACAAACACTAGTTGCTGTTTTTTAGTACTAGCTCACACTAATAAACAGCAACTAATGTTACTTTTAAAAAATATATTCATGGGCCCACAGAGATAGCACAGCGGTGTTTGCCTTGCAAGCAGCCGATCCAGAACCTAAGGTGGTTGGTTCGAATCCTGGTGTCCCATATGGTCCCCCATGCCTGCCAGGAGCTATTTCTGAGCAGACAGCCAGGAGTGACCCCTGAGCACCGCTGGGTGTGACCCAAAAGCCAATAAAAACACATAAAAACATAGTCACATCACTCTCTTGCTCAGAATTAATTTTATATAAAGCTTCCCAATCACATGTAGAGTGAAAACCCCTTCCCCACCCTCACCTATCAGGGATCTGTGTACATCGTAGGCCCACTCAGAACTTCTTGCCTTGACTGACTCCACTGTAGCCACATGGTTACTTTGCTGTAACTTGTTCAGTCCCACTTCCTGGTTATTGCATTTTTGTTTTTTTTTTGATCTTTTTGTAGTCTTATTTAGTTGTTAGCTTACATTCTGGGAATTTGGCCCCAGTTTTTATGTTCATGTTCATTGGGTTTTTATCTTCATATTTCTTGGGTAGCACTTTCTCACTGCTTCTAGTGATACTATTTATCATTTACTCTTTATGCTGCTAAAGATGCACAAAGATAGAAACTCTTGGATGACTTGGACATTGCCTTGAACACAAAATGGGGCAACGAAATTTTGATCAAAGGAAAAATCTTAGTTTTTTTTTTTTCATTTTCTGATAGTTCTAGAACTTTCATTTTTTAAAAAAAAATTGAATTATCTTGAATGGAAAGTTATTCATGATTGAATTTCAGGTATATGATGTTCTAACACTTGTCCCTTTACCTGACAGGGGTCTCAAACTCAATTTACCTGAGGCCGCAGGAGGCAAAGTCGGGGTGATCCTTGAGTGCAAAGTCAGTAGTAAGCCTTGAACATTGGGTGTGACCCAAATAACTAAAAGAAAACAAAACAAAAAAGATTTCTCTAGGGCAGGGCCACAAAATGTACGGAGGGCCATTTGCGGGCCACGAGTTTGAGACCCCTGCTTTACCATGTCCCCAGTTTCCCCTCCAATATTCTCAGTTTCCTTCCTGTCTCAATCTGCTTCTATGGCTGGCACTTTTTCTTACTTCCTTTAAGGCTCTGTGGTTTATAGTACTGTTACTGAGAGGGTATCATGCATATCAGTTTACCTCTTTTCATCACCCAGCCCTCTTCCCTCTATCATTATCATAATGGCCTCTTCCCTGACCTATCTCTCTCTCTTTCCCCCACAATGGCAAGCTTCCCAATTTGGTCCACTTCTGCTCTTCATTTCTATTCCCTTTGTATGTTACTTCCCTACTATGTTTCTTAATATCCTGCAAATGAGTGAGATCATTCTGTGTCTGTCCCATTCTGACTCATTTCACTGAGCATGATACTTTACATCCATTCATGTATCAACAGATTGCATGATTTTGTTGATTTATGATTTATTACTTTTGGTTTTGGAGCTACATCTAGACATACCCAGTGGGTTACTCTTCTATTCTTAGGAATTATTCTTGGTGGTGCTCACAGTGTCATATGGGTTGCCAGAGATTGAACCTGAGTTGACTGCATGCAAGGCAAGAGCCCTACCCACTGAACTATTGCTCCAGCTTTTATTTTTTCTTTTTGGGCTATACCCGGTGGCACACAGGTTACTCCTGGTTCTGCACTCAGAAATCTCTCCTGGCAGGCTCAGGGATCATAAGGGATGATGGGGATTGAACCTGGTCCAATCTGGTTTGGTAGCATGCAAGGCAAGCACCCTACCACTGTGCTATCACTCTGGCCCCATCATTGCTCCACCTTTAATTTGTCTTTTCTTACTGTGGAATGGTATTACATTGTCTAGATGTACCATTGCTGCTGCTGCTGCTTCTTTTTTTTTTGGTTTTTGGGTCACACCTGGCATTGCTCAGGGGTTAGGTTGGGTTACTCCTGACTCTATGCTCAGAAATCGCTCCTGGCAGGCTCGGGGGACCATATGGGACGCCAGCAATGATCATCTGCATGAACTGCAAACGCCTTACCCTCCATGCTATCTCTCTCTCTGGCCCCAGCTTCTTTTTTCTTGGGTCACACTTGGTGGTGCTTCTTTATCAACTCATCTGTTCTTGGGCACTTGGGCTATTTCCAGATTTTTGCTATTGTGAGTAGAGCTGCAATGAACATAGGAGTGCAGTGTCTTCTGTTTTGTGTTTATTATTCCTTGTGGACTTGCTAGTTCATATGGAAGCTCAATTTCAAGTATTTTGAGAATGGCCATATTATATTATCTTCTAGAAAGACTATACTTTGGTTTTCCCACCAATATCAAATCCATATTCACACCAATATTGGTTGTTGTTAGCTAGAACTTTATTGGGGGGGGGCACACAGCGGTGCTCAGGAGTTACTCCTGTGCTTTGAAGTCGCTCCTGAGGCTTGGGGACCATATGGAATGAAGGAGATCGAACCTGGGTTCATTCCAGGTCAGCAGCATGCAAGGCAAACGTCCTACCACCATGCTATTACTCCATCCCCTAGCTAGACCTTTTTATTAATTTAAATCTTTTATTAAAATTTGCTTTAGGGGCCGGAGAGGTGGCGCTAGAGGTAAGGTGTCTGCCTTGCAAGCACTAGCCAAGGAAGGACCACAGTTCGATCCCCCAAGCCACGGGCAATTTCTGAGCACTTAGCCAGGGGTAACCCTTGAGCATCAAACAGGTGTGGCCCAAAAAAACAAAAAATAAATTTGCTTTAAAGGGCCAGAGTGTAACACAGCGTTAGGGCGTGTTTGCCTTGCACACAGCTGACCTAGGAGCAACCCGGGTTCTATCCCTGGCATCCCATATGGTCTCCTGAGCTTGCCAGGGACTATTTCTAGCAAAGAGCCAGGAGTACCTGTGACCACTGCCAGGTGTGGCCCAGAGACCAAAAAAAAAAAGGGACTTATATTATAACTTAAGTGTTATTGATTATAGTTTTATCTGTTTGTTTATTTGGGGGCTATGTCTTTAGTTCTCAAAGCTTACTCCAGGCTTTGTGCTCAGGGATCACTCCTGAGCTGGGGTGGAGAAAATCTTAAGTGATGCCAAGGTTAAAACTTGATCTTCTCTGTGCAAGGCAAACCTCTTACCTTCTGTACTATCTCTTTGATTTCGCATTATATTGAACTTATGTCTGAGTTAAAATTTTAATTCTGGGGCCCAGAGAGGTAGTACAGTAGTACAGTGGTCAGGATTCTTGCCCTCCATGCTATCAGCCTGGGTTTGATTCCCAGCACCCCATATGGTCCCCTGAGCTTGCTAGAAGTTATCCCTGGACTCAGAGCCAGGAGTAATCTGAGCATCATCAGGGGTGTCCCAGTGCCCTTTACCCCAGAAAAATGCAAACCAATCTTAATTTTGTTGACTAAGAAATACATATAGCAAACTTATGGAAGGTTCTTTTATAAAGGATATGAAGTGAAAAAAAATTAAGGCTTGTGCGGTGGCGCTGGAGGTAAGATGCCTGCCTTACCTGCGCTAGCCTAGGAGACGGACCGAGGTTCGATCCCCCGGCGTCCCATATGGTCCCCCAAGCCAGGAGCGACTTCTGAGCTCATAGCCAGGAGTAACCCGAGTGTCACCGGGTGTGGCCCAAAAACCAAAAAAAAAAAAAAAAAATTAAGGCTCTTTTTAAATTCCTCTTTCAGTTTTATTATTCCCCTTCCCAAGCAATAGATATTTTTATTATATGTTCTAGACTATTTTTTCGCAAGTACCTTGATAGTATCTACCTCTTTGAGGTGACCCTTTTTTTGTTGTTGATAACTTAAATTGTTCTTAACAGTTTGCTACACGATATTTTGCTATTTGTGATGAATGATGTTATATGCCTTGTATGTGATATTTTGTACATCTTTGTTATACAGATTCTTGTAGTTCTATGGTTAGCTCAAACTTTTATTATTATTCTCTTTTCTGGGCCAAAGCTTTTTCATTCTCTAATTAACTCAGCTATTTTTTTTTTTTTTTTTTGGTTTTTGGGCCACACCCGTTTGACGCTCAGGAGTTACTCCTGGCTATGCGCTCAGAAATCGCCCCTGGCTTGGGGGGACCATATGGGACGCTGGGGGATTGAACCTCCGTCCTTCCATCCTACGCTAGTGCGTGCAAGGCAGACACCTTACCTCTAGCGCCACCTTCCCGGCCCCTCAGCCATTTTTTAAAAGTAACATACTACTGTTTCATATTACTGTATAAAGCTACTCATTTGATACATATCCAGTTATAAAATAGTATTTAGTTCAAAAAGTATTCAGAAAATTCGGGCAGGAGAGAGTACAGTGGTAGGTAGGGTGTTTGCCTTGCATATGGCTGACCTAGGACAGACCACAGTTGGGCCCCCTGGCGTCACATATGGTCTTCCAGGCCAGGTGTGATTTCTGAGCAAATAGCCAGGAGTAACCAGGTGTGGCTCAAAAAACCAAAGAAAAAAAGGGACATCATTTTTTGCAGGGATCACTTCCAGTGCTGCTGCAGATCAAACCTGGGCCTCCTATATGCTAAGCATGTACATTAGCCTTTGAGCTATCACGCTGACTCTGAAGTTAATTTTTTTTTTCTTTTTGGTTTTTGGGCCACATCTAGCACTTAGGGGTTACTCCTGGATCTGTGCTCAGAAACTGTTCCTGGCAGGCTCAGGGGATTGAATTTGGGTCCATCCCGGGTCATTCTCATGTAAGACAACAGGCCCTACCACTGTGCTATCGCTCTGACCCTGAAGTTAAATATTTAATCTTGAATTCGTAAATTAGAGGAATGTGGCATCACACCAATGTAGAGGAGAGAGAGTTGTGATGCTCATGTGTTTGGTTACAGGAACCTGTTAGAAGAAATGAAGAATTGGTCAAGGGCCTTTGGCAGAATCAACAGGAATCATTTGTCAGTGTCTCTTCTTTCGAGAGCTACACTTTACCACTACATGCTGCTCTGTGTTTTATCCCTGTCTAAATCCTGCATGTAGCTAACATAAAACCTCCTAAGGGTGATTAGGCATATAACATTTTATAATTCTGGATTGGTCTGTAAATCAAAATTTTTCTGATTAGGATTCAGCTAAAATTTAAAGTATTTTTAGATGTTGGTTTCTAGAATCTAGTATTGACATATTTTATTCCTGCTCTACCCATTCTCAAATTGGTTATTTCCTTTCAGATTTTTAAATTCTTTGTTTCCAACAACATCACAATATGCCTCTATCGATAATAGTTTGATCTGTTTAGGCAAATCAGTTTTGTTTGTAGATTTTTTATAGTGAAGACAGGATAGTCAAGGACATATAGGAAAAAAATTACATGTCATTATGTTGGTGATGAGTGATTACTTTTTATACTAATAAAAACATTAGTTATGTAACTTATTTTGGGAGGGCTACTATGCTTTTTTTGGGAGTTTCTCCTGATAGTGTTCAGGGGACCATATGTGACCCTGGGGATGAACCCTGGTCTCACATAAAACCATGACAAAGATGAGTACAGGTTGATCCCAGGCATTCTCTTTTCTCCTTTTTCTTTCTTTCTTTTTTTTTGGGGGGGGGGTGTTGGTTTTGGGGCCACACCTGGCGCCACTAAGGGATTATTCCTGGCTCTGTGCTCAGAAATTGCTCCTGTGAGGCCGGGCGGTGGCGCTAGAGGTAAGGTGCCTGCCTTGCCTGCGCTAGCCTAGGATGGACCGCGGTTCGATCCCCCGGCGTCCCATATGGTCCCCCAAGCCAGGAGCGACTTCTGAGCGCATAGCCAGGAGTAACCCCTGAGCGTCAAATGGGTGTGGCCCAAAAAAAAAAAATTGCTCCTGGCAGGCTAAGGGGACCCGCACCCTATGGGATCACACCCAGGTTCGTTCTGGCTGGGCCTTCTGCAAGGCAAATGCCCTGCCTATTGCTCCAGCTCTGATTCCAGGCATTCTTAGTGGTCTCCTGAGCACTGCCAGGAGTAAATCTTGTGCACAGAGCTAGAAGTAATTCCTGAACATTGCTAGGTGTGGCCAACTTGTCTCTTCAACCAGGAAGTGTATTATTTTATTTCAAGAACTTTTTTTCTTTTTGGGCCA
Organism: Suncus etruscus; assembly: GCF_024139225.1. Taxonomy (NCBI): domain Eukaryota; kingdom Metazoa; phylum Chordata; class Mammalia; order Eulipotyphla; family Soricidae; genus Suncus; species Suncus etruscus. The sequence goes on along the minus strand of NC_064858.1, from coordinate 47,969,610 downwards.
CAATGGGTGTGTTCAAGACAAACTCCTGGCTCTGTACTGGCGCTGCACTGAGGAATCATCCTCAGATCGCCCAGGGGACCATATGGGATGCCAGAGATCTAACCTGGGTCTGCTGTGTACAAGGCAAATGCCTACTTGCTGTACTATTGCTGTGGCCCTGGAAGTGTGTTTTATTTTTTTTAATTTTTTAATTTTTTTTTTTTTTTGGTCACACCTGTTTGATGCTCAGGGGTTACTCGTGGCTAAGCACTCAGAAATTGCCCCTGGCTTGGGGGGACCATATGGGACGCGGGGGATAGAACCATGGTCCTTCCTTGGCTAGCGCTTGCAAGGCAGACACCTTACCTCTAGTGCCACCTCTCTGGTCCTGGAAGTGTGTTTTGAACTTTAAAGAAGGTAGACTGAAGCAAGAACAGTACAGGATAAGGTGCTTGCATGCCTGTGCCCTTAAGTAATTCAATCCTTAGCACCGCATGTAGGTCTGAGCACCACAGGCGTTACTCCTGATCACAGCCAAGAATAGCTCCTGATTACTGCTGGGTGTGACTCAAACTTCCACTCCCCCTAATTTTTTTTGGTGGACAAATTTGCTAGTGTTCAATGTTAACTCCTGACTCTTCCCTCAGGGGATCACTCCTGGCAGGTTTGGGATTATATGGGTTACAGGGGATTGAACTCGGGTCAGCTGTGTGCGTGCAAGGCAAGTGCCCTACTCTGCCACTGTGTTATAAATTGTTAAAACTCGGACCTCATTTATGAATTATAATTATTCAGTATGTGATGTGGCAACAGATTTTTTTTTGTAAGTGATACCAGGGGTGGGGAAGGTCATATCAGTGCTGAAGAGTCAAGTTCAGGGCCTCATGCTAAATGCCCAGCTCTGGTCACTATTTTTTGAGGCAGGGGTCTCGCAAGCAGTTCTTGGAGAGCTTTTTTGGGGCCATGTCCAGCTGTTGTCAGCCAACAAGGAGGGGATTGATCAGTGTTTGAAGGTGGTGGGGGCCTGGGGTTATAGCTGGCAGTACTTGAGCCATGTGGCATAGGGAATTGAATTGGGTGCTCACACCTTCAATTCTTGTTCTCCAGCTCTTTATCTCCCCTGCAATATCTTTTTTAAATCTAAATATAGGAAACATTTATTTTTATATCCTCAATAAAGCTCTATCATATATGCCAATCTTCAGTTTTTACCATTCTACTGTATTTTTTAACGTAACATAACAGAACATATAATTAATATATAATAATACATGTAAGTCAAAGAACATTTCTAAATAAAACACAAATTTATTTATTTATTTATTTATTTATTTTTGGGCCACACCTGGCGGCGCTCAGGGATTATTCCTGGCTATCTGCTCAGAAATAGCTCCTGGCAGGCACGAGGGACCATATGGGACACCGGGATTCGAACCAACCACCTTTGGTCCTGGATCGGCTGCTTCTTGCAAGGCAAACGCCGCTGTGCTATCTCTCCGGGCCCCACAATTTTTTTTGATCATAATGACTTACATATCTTTCACAGTAGTATTTTAGCTACATATTAACATTGAATCAGGGGACTATCCATCACCCCCAGTGTTGTCCTCCCTTCATCCCTGTTCCCAAGCATATATCCCTTTCTCCCTCTTTTATCCCTCAGAATGCTAGTGTAACTAAAAGTATATATGTTAACACTAATGTAAACCATTTTTTTTTTTGCAGTTCCAGATATTTTTACTAATGGTTTCTTAAAGGTTTAGAGTCAAAGGAGCACTGTATAAACAATGTTAGAGTGGCAATTATCGTTTGCATGGGCCCACCAAAGTATGGGGCTCATAGAAAGGAAAAACTTTTGGCCTAAGTAGGAGACCTTACCCTAAAGTTTCCTGACATAAGACCATTTCTAGGCTCAGGCAAACTAGTTTGTCCAATCCTGGTCATTGTAGTGCCCATACAGTTATATTTTTCACAGTCTCTGTTGTTGGTATCCTGTTTCTGTATTGAAGGTTCTGGAATCTGTATATCCTACATTGAAGTCAGGATGGTGCGGAGCGGCATCTAATTTCAGCTCAGAATTAAAGGGCAATGCAGAAAGCCCTGTCCAGTATGCAGGTTGTTGTTGTTTAAATCTTCTCAGTGTTAAGGGAAGAGTCCTCTTTTGAGTAAATCGGTGTCAGAGCAGCAGTAGGGTCTTCCCTGTCCCCTGCAAAAAAATTTTTTTTTTTGGTTTTTGGGCCACACCTGGCAATGCTCAGGAGTTACTCCTGGTTCTCTGCTCAGAAATAGCTCCTGGCAGGCACGGGGGACCATATGGACACTGGGATTCGAACCAACTACCTTTGGTCCTGGATCGGCTGCTTGCAAGGCAAACGCCGCTGTGCTATCTCTCCGGGCCTCCCTGCAATATTTTTATTTTTATTTTATTTTTTTTTTTTAAGGCCATATCTGGTGGTGCACAGTGTTTACTCCTAACTCTGCACTCAATCCTGGCCAGGTTCAGGAGACTAAGGGGATCAACTTGGGTAGGTCACCTGTAAAGCAAATGCCCTGCTCGCTGTGCTATTTCTCTGCCCTGCCAACCATAAATATAAAGTGAATTCATAATACAGGTTTTATTATGTAAATAATAGATATACTTTTTTTGCTAGCATATGTTGTGTACCTAGGCACTTGTTCTAACCTAGTTACATGCATTAGTTTAATTTGAGGGGGTTTACGCTTTGGATTGTAGCTGTCAGTGTTCTCTACTCAAGGAATTCATTCCTGGAATTGCCAGGGACCATATGCATTGTGAAGATCAAACTGGAGTCAGCTGTATGCAAAACAAATGCCTTAAGTTTAAAATTGAGTTCAATATTGGGTAGGGGAACACACTTGATTGTGCTCAGGGCTTATTCCTGGTGATCAAACTGGGTCAGCAAGGCAAATGCCTTAATCCCTTTGCTGTCTCTGGCCTCTGTTTATTTTTACAGCACTCCCACTGGACACTGAGGTATGCATATTCCTCATCTGCCCTCCTGCTTCCTTGGATTTGGAAATTTTGGAGAATTCTGATGAGAAGAAACTGAAGAGTAGCTATTCCTCACTTGTTGACTTTTGAGGGTCTGGGGGTACACAGGCTAGGTGCTTAGGGGTTGTTTCCTGCAGTTCTTGGAGAACCATGTGTGTGTGGGGATTGAACCTGGAGTCTTCACCCCCTGCAGTCATTTGTGTTATTCCTTTGGCCCTTTACAAGTTCTTTTCTTTTTTTTTTTTGTTTTTTGTTTTTGGGCCACACCCGGCGGTGCTCAGGGGTTACTCCTGGCTGTCTGCTCAGAAACAGCTCCTGGCAGGCACGGGGGACCATATGGGACACCAGGATTCGAACCAACCACCTTTGGTCCTGGATCGGCTGCTTACAAGGCAAACGCCACTGTGCTATCTCTCCAGGCCCGTTCTTTTCTTTTTTGACCACACCTGATGGTTCAGGGCTTACTTCTGGCTCTACACTCAAAAGATCATTCCATGTGGTGTTCAGGGGACCAGAAGGAGTGCTGTGGATCAAACTCCATTTGGTGTCTTGCAAGAGAAGTGCTCTGCCCATACTGTCATACTCTCTGGTCCACTTTCCCAGTTTTTGTTTTGTGGTTTGTTTTTGGCTCATAATCAGTGGTGCTCAGGGGTTACTCAGAAATCACTCCTGGTGGTGCTTGGGGACAGTATGGGATGCTGGAGATCGAACCCAGGTCTGCTTATTATTTAAATTTTTGGGGAGTTTTGGACCACACCCAGTGGTGCTCAGGGGTTACTCCTGGCTCTGCACTCCTGGCAGGCTTGGGGGACCATATGATATGTAGGGGATCGAAGCTGGATAGTTCATGTGCAAGGCAAATGCCCTACCTGCTGTGCTCCTGTTACCTCTTTTTTTTTTTTTTTTTTGGTTTTTGGCCCACAACCAGCAGCACTTATGTTACTCCTGTCTCTGCACTCAGAAATCCCTCCTGGCAGGCTCAGGCTCATATGGGATACTGGGAATCGTACCTAGGTCCGTCCTGGGTTGGCTGCTTGCAAGACAAATGTCTATCACTATCTATGTTCTGGGCCCGGCCCCCTCATTCTTAATGATTAACCAGTTTGTAACTTTGGCCAAGTCTCTTTCACTGAACCTTATTTTAAGTTTCAAGTTTCTTTTAAGTTTTTTGAGGGGAATCTTCCCAAGCACCTCTCAGAGTGGTCAGAGCTACTCTTCCACGCCCAGATAAAAGTGCAGGCCTGGTAGACAAGTCAGTGATTCAGTGCTTCTTGGACTCAGCGGTATTAGTGGCACACCAGGGCCATTCAAGGTAGTGCTACTCAGTTACCCCGTATTGGGGGTGTGTGGAGCTTGGAGCCAATTAGTGCTCTCTGCAGCAAGAGAGAGAGGAAAGAGAGTTAGTGCTCTCTGCAATGAGAGAGCAAGAGAGGTGGGGAAAGAGGGGGGGAGGGAGAGAGAGAGGGGAGTGTTTGTGTGTGTATGTTGTGCTACACTTTGCGATGCTCGGGGAAACTCCTGGTTCTGTGCTGGGGATGCTGGGATGCATTTCTGTGCTCAGAAATCACTCCTGTCAGGCATGGGGGACCATATGGGATGTCAGGATTCAAACAACCGTCTGTCCTGAATTGGCTGTGTGCAAGTCAAATGCCCCACTGCTGTGCTATCTTTCTAACCCCCCAGAGTGCTCATTTCTTTTTTTTGGGGGGGGGGGTCCACACCCGGTGGTGCTCAGGTGATACTCCTAGCTCTGCGCTCAGAAATCCTGGTATGCTTGGAGGACCATATGGGATGCCAGGAATCGAACCAGGTCCCTCTCGGGTTGGCTGCATCCAAGGCAAATGCTCTACTGCTGTGCTATCTGTCCGGCACCCAGAGTGATCATTTCTAACTAATTATTTTCCAGTCATTTCTTTTTTTGGGGGTGTGTCACACCCAGCAGCGCTCGGGTTACTCCTGGCTCTATGCTTAGAAATCGCTCCTGGCTGGCTCGGGGGACCATATGGGATGCCGGGATTCGAATCATCATCTTCTGGATGCAGGGCAAACACTACTTCCATGCCATCTCTCCGGCCCCTTCTAGTCATTTCTAATCAGTTCTAACTTAGTATTTTTTTTTTAGCTCAAGGGTTCTGCTTTACCCCAAGATAGATCCTCAGATGTGAGGCCAGTTAATATTCTGCACTAGAGCTAGATATATAAAGTGCAGCCAGTAAAGCTTCTTCAATACATGGTGCTGGGAAAACTGGACACCCATCTGCAAGATGAAATTAGATTGCTATTTCACATATACACAGAGGTTAATTAAAAAGAAATGAAAAGCCTTGATATCAAACCTGTGTCTGTAAACTACATTGAAGAAATCATAGGAGTCTCCAAGGTCTTCTTTGTTTTGCTCTGATTTTGAGCCACTCCTGGCTTACTCCTGGCTCTGTAGTCAAGGATCACTCTTGGCAGGCACCCATGGGAGAAACCAGGGATTAACCCCAGGTCAATATTCAAGGCAAGAGAGAACCCTACTCACTGTATTATGGTTCTGGACTCTTGAGTCTTTCTTCAGTGATAACATTACCTCATTGATGAGGAAGGAGAAATAAATATGCATCAAGCCAGAAAAGTTCCACATTATGAAAGAAATGAGACCTTGAATAAAGGTCACCTCTCTGATTGGGAGATTATATTTGTACCTCATGATAAGCTAGTATCTGAGATAAGCAAAGCATCCTCAAAGCTTAACAGTAACAACAAAAAGGAGAAAAACAGACAGTTCCTCAAAAATGATATGAAGATAGCTAGCATATGAAAAATGGCTGTGGCTCTAGAGAGTTCAAAGCTTATGGGTACTTGACTTGCATGCTGATGGTGGTTGATATAGCCTCTGTGAGAAACACTTGGAGACATGTAAAAAAGTTAGACTTCCAGTATAACCTGGCAGTCCTTGGCATTGTCTATCCCAGTAACATAAAAATACTAATTTGAAGGGATTTAGGTATACTTATATTCACTACAGCATTATTTATAATAGCACAGGTCTGCACAGTACTCAAGTGTCTAACAGTAGATTAGTAGATAAAGATACGCAGTTACAAGAAAAGATGAAAACTTGCAGTTTGCTGTAACTTGACTAGAAGTGGAAGAAGTTATTACTGTGAGATGAGAAAGACACCAAATGACCCTACTTAACTGGTCAGCTGAGTGCAAGGCAAGAAGAGCCTTACTTGTATTGTCTTTCTGGTCCCCATCATGTTTGCATTTTGGACATCACCAGCATTAGTGAGTATATTGGGTGTCTTTCTTTATCCTCTTAGACAGTTTCCTTTGTTTTTGTTTTTTTGCGAATGCAATGTTTTTTTATTATAATAATATTTATTTTGACCAAAGTGGATTTACAGATCTCTCACAGTAATATTTTAGGTACATATTGACATTGAATCAGGGTAATTCCCACCACCAAAGTTGTCCTCCCTCCACCCAGTTCCCAGCATGTATGCCATATCCCTCTCCCTTACCCCTCCGGGCTGCTAGTATAAGTGGTCCCCTCTGTCTAGCTTGTTATATGTTGGGTATTGATTCTGTTGTCATTGGCTTTGGATTTGGTATTTAAGTCCGATCTTTTTTTTTTTTTTTTCGCCACACCTGTTTGATGCTCAGGGGTTACTCGTGGCTAAGCGCTCAGAAATTGCCCCTGGCTTGGGGGGACCATATGGGACGCCAGGGGATCGAACCGCTGTCCTTCCTTGGCTAGCGCTTGCAAGGCAGACACCTTACCTCTAGCGCCACCTCACTGGCCCCAAAGTCCGATCATTTTTTATTACTACTTAGTGATCATACAACTGTTTGGTCTTGGTACCCTCCATTATTTCCCCCTCAATTTGTGAGGCGGAACAAGATGGTTCAAGTTATGTGGTTCTGTTTGAAGAAAAGAAAATGGCCGGGCGGTGGCGCTAAAGGTAAGGTGCCTGCCTTGCCTGCGCTAGCCTTGGACGGACCGCGGTTCGATCCCCCGGTGTCCCATATGGTCCCCCAAGCCAGGAGCAACTTCTGAGCACATAGCCAGGAGTAACCCCTGAGCGTTACCGGGTGTGGCCCAAAAACCAAAGAAAAAGAAAAAGAAAAAAATGGGGCAAAAATCAAACAAGCAAAAAATGGGCGGAGTCCTTCTAGAGGCTATAAATATCAATTTGAGAGAAGAAAGGGAAAAAGGAAGAGAAACACAACAAAAATACAAAAAAAATCAAACAAAAATCCAAAAACACCACAGCAATAAAGACAACCACCGGGCCCGGAGAGATAGCACAGCGGTGTTTGCCTTGCAAGCAGCCGATCCAGGACCTAAGGTGGTTGGTTCGAATCCCGGTGTCCCATATGGTCCCCCGTACCTGCCAGGAGCTATTTCTGAGCAGACAGCCATGAGTAACCCCTGAGCACCGCCGGGTGTGGCCTTAAAAAAAAAAAAAGAGACAACCACGACACAATAACCATGGTCCTGAAATAAAAACAAAACAAAACACAAAAAATGAAAAAAAATACAGCAACAATAACAAAACCAAAATAAATTATTTTGTGCTGCTTCATTTTTTTTTCTGCATAGGCACAGTAAATATTGGGGAGAATAGAAAGGGAATTCCTTTGGCCTAAAAGATACAGGGTTTCTCTGCCCTTGAAGTATACTGTCATGGGAATAACTACAGACTCCATACATATTCATTTACTCTCCCCTAGGTTCTTTTGTGGTGTATGGAAACCTTCTGCTCCGTCATGGATGATAAAATTAAATCTTTGTATCTAGAGATCTTGGTATCTATCTGCACAGGTCAAAGGATGGAGCCTAGGATGGAATCTTTATTTACAGTTGTAGAAGTTCTTTTCCATCACTGTTGCTTTAATCAGTCTTATGTAGTTGGTGGTTTTGGTTTTTGAATTGATCCTAGGACGAAGCCTAGGATAGTCTTTCATTATTTTTCCAGAAGACCTGCTCAGTAGCAGTTGTCTCAGTCAGATCTCTGGAATTAGAGATCTTGGTTGTTGTACAAATCCTAGACCAAGCCTAGACTAGGGTCTTTTTTATTGGTCCCAGGATAAATTCTGCCCAGTCATGGTTGTCACAGTCAGTCTTCTGTAGATGGTGATCTTTGCATTTGCACAGATCAAAGGATGACAAGTCTTCTGATTTCATCTTTTTTTTTTTTTGGTTTTTGGGCCACACCCGGTGGTGCTCAGGGGTTACTCCTGGCTATCTGCTCAGAAATAGCACCTGGCAGGCTAGGGGGACCATATGGGACGCCGGGATTCGAACCATAGGACCTTAGGTCCTGGATCGGCTGCTTGCAAGGTAAACACTGCTGTGCTATCTCTCCGGGCCCCTTCTGATTTCATCTTATTGTTAGATGATGAGGTAAGACAACCTGCTCTTAGATCAAGTTGTTGTCATTTCCTCATTGTCAGGATGTCATATCAAAACTGGCACATGTTGGTGTCAAAGCAGTATTAAGAATGTCCCTGAGCGAGTTTGGTTCCTGGAGCTGTTGTGGAGAACTGTGTTAGTTCTGTCTAGGATCTAGGGTTCGGGGTTGGACAGTCGCTGCCTAATCACCTGGAGTCTAAGTTGGGTCCACATGACATATGTTCTAGGTGGGAGGTGCCCCTGTATTGTAAAAAATTATGAGTTCTTACCCCTAGTAGATAAGAGCTTGTTTCTATATGTAAAATTTCCCCTTTTTTAGTATGCCTTTGCAGGAAGAAATGGTGCTATATTATATTGGTGGTACATTTGGGGTGGGAGTGTCAGGCTCCATCCTCTCTGTGCCCTGGTTTTGACCTGAGCTATTATCCCAGGCATGACTTTTTATTGTAGGCTTTTATACCAAGCAGAACCAAGAGAGGTAAAGTTAAGGAAGAGAAGAAAACAGAAACAAGAGAAATACACACACACACACACACACACACACACACACACACACACACACACATACACAAATTTTTAGAAGATGAGTTAAAAAAAGTAATTAAGGGAACAAAGTGATGCAGGAGACTACCTTACATTTGGGGATAAACAGGTTAAGAGGTAGTGTTATATAGCTCTTAAACTTATAAAGGAAATATAGGCTTCCCCATTGTCTTTTGAGATATTCTTGTGGGGGGTTGAATCCAGGGTGTATTTTCATCACACACCTGGTCTTGTTGAGTTTGAGAAATGATTTGTGGCAGAAAGAGCTCAGGTAAAGTTCTTGCACTGGGTATCCTTCTGGAGCTGAGTCCGGTATCAAGCAACCACATTTGTGGGGTGAGGGTGAGAAGGAGGGTCACAGAGCATGAGGCAGTAGGGGTTGGTTGTAGTTTCTTGTCAGGGGACGAGATGTTGGGCTGAGTGTGTCTCCCTTCGCTTGGGAACTGGGTGATGGCTTTTTGGGGCAGGAAGGAGGTCGGTCTTGATACCTATTGGATTAAGAACTGAGGGTAAAGATTGTTAATAAGATGGGATATTGGATAGGAAATGAAGGGTGAAGGGATAATAGGATTTCTGAAGTGGGGAGGAGGGATAGTATATAGGAGGGTCTATATACACTGTAGGCATTTATTGCTTAAAGGAGGGGGTCTCAAACTCGCAAACGGCCCTCCATACAACATTTTGTGGCCTTGCCCTAGAGGAATCTTTTTGTTTTGTTTTGTTTTGTTTTAGTTGTTTGAGTCACGCCCCCCAATGTTCAAGGCTTACTACTGACTTTGCACTCAAGGATCACCCCGACTTTGCCTCCCGCGGCTCCCAAATAAATTGAGTTTGAGACCCCTGGTTTAAAGGTTAATTTTGGCTCTCATAGAGGAGTCCTTTCTCTTTGTACTCATGTCCACATAAAGACATATATTAGGTGCTGTTAGAGGTCTGACTCTAATAGGATGGGTCTGAGCTCTTAAGGACTAGAATTAAGATAATTAGCTTAGGTATAGCTTAAGAAAAAGAGGAAGGGAGAGCAAAAAATAGGTAAATATAGTAAAAATAAATTAAAAATAATAAATAAAAGAGATTGGGTCAGTGTGTCGGAGTTGGGAAGTTTTTCCAGTTTCTGGGCATTTCATCAGTGATGGGGTTGAGCCTTGCTAAATGAAGGTTTCAGGGTTAGATAATGGCTGGAGCACTTTAGGATACACAGGTTTCGTGTCTCGAGTACTAAACAATGTGTTAATGAGGCCTACCTATGTAGGTGGCTACCCTATGTAGTATGTGTTCGCTGCATCTTATGTATCGAAGTTCCTTTCCTAAAGAGAACCTAACAGTTCTATTTGGCATAGATTTTTTATTTGACATAGATTGAGTTGATGATGAGGAAGAAGAGGAAGAAGAAGAAAGGGGGAGAAGGAAAGAAATAGGGAGAAGAGAGAAGAAAAGAGAGAGAAAGGGAATGATAATTTGTCCAAGCGTGTTTGATGAGTAGGTCCTGTAATATAAGTCTGTGGTTTGCAGTTAACTGTTTCAGTGGTCTGAATGATCATATGCTTCAGGTCCTAATAGAGGAATAAACCAGAGAAAAAGAGCATTTTATCAAGATATTTTTTTAGTGCAATGAGAATATGGTAGTTAGTATGACTGAGCACCGAGGTGTCAAAGTAGGGTGTCTACCCTTTGTATCAAAGAATCCCTGTGGACAGAGAAGCTGAGAGGTTATTTTATACCTAGTAAGATTAAGGCATTAAAACACATTATTAGGAAACGCTGCTGCTGGAGTCTCTGGCTTCCAATCATATTCTTCACCTGTATCTGTGTATAAGCTCCCTAAGACATTATGATAGGTCTTTGTAGTAAAAGGCTGATGACCTACCTGTTCACTCTACACCTGGGGTGGCGAACAAGTTCGACACAAAGAGCCAAAATTTTAAACTGTGAGAGTCAGAGAGCCACGCCACGCAGTGACCTGCCAAAACACACACACAAAAGCACCTAATTTTAACAATAATATATTAAACACATATTGCATTTTGCCATTTTGAGTGAGGGTCAAAATCCTGCAGTGATGGTGAGGGTGTGCAAGATGTGACACCACATGTGACACAAAGATTCCCCCCCCCCCGCTCGCTGGCCCTTGCAGTTGTTTCCGAGGTCCGAGGGATGGGAGACGGGATGACGCAGCCTGAGGGTGGTCCCTCCTCAGAAGCAGCAGAACAAAATCCAAACTTGGCAAAGAGCCACAGTATACAAAATAATGATAAGAGGCAAAGAGCCGCATTCATTTTGTTCGGGAGCCGAGAACTGCATGTTCGCCACCCCTGCTCTAAACCATTGTTTCCATTGCTGCTGGTTTCTTAGTCGAGGCTTTGTGTTGTTCCTCTTCCACTTGTTCTGAACACTGCTTTCCAGTAAATGCTGACAACTACAGTGCTTGGAGTTTCTACCCTATTAGACCATTGTATTTGTTCTTGGAATATTACATGTATATATGGTGTATATTCTAAGTGCCTCAGAAAAGTGCTACCATTCTATATTCATCTTTTGGCTTAACATAATATTTTGTAGATCCATCCATGTTGCTGCAAAATCCATGATTGTATCATTTCTAACTGCTATATAGTATTTCATTCCACATCTTCATGATCCACTCACTTGTTGGGCATTGAGGTTGATTCCAATCTTGGCTATTGTACTATGTGCTGCGATAAATAGTGGAGTACACACATGCTTTGGGATGAATGTCCTTTCAACTTGGGGATAGATACCTAGGAGAGCAATTGCTGGGTCATATGGGAGCTCAATTCTGAGTTTACTGAGCACTCTCCACACACTTTTCCATAGGGGTTGTACCAGGCATCATTCCCACCATCAGTGGATGAGAGTTCCTTTCTTACCACATCCCTGCCAAACAGAGATTGGTTCCATTTTTGATGTGAGCCATCCTCACTGGTGTAAGATGGTACCTCATTATTGTCTTGATTTGAATTTCCCTAATGATAAGTGAAGGTGAGCATGTTTTCATGTGTCTGTTGGCCATCTTTTGGTCCTCGGAAAAGTGTCTGTTCATTTCTTCTCCTCATTTTTCTATGACTTCATTAGAGTTTTTGGAGCTCACCTTTCTGAGTGCTTTGTATCAGCCTTTTATCTGACGTAGAGTGCAAAATTTTTTCCCATTCTGTTAACTGTCTCCTAGTATTAAGTAGGGTTTCTTTTGCCATGCAGAAACTTTTTAGTTTGATGTATTCCCAATTATTTATATTTGATGCTAAAGTTCTTACCATTGGCATTCTATCCTCAAAGACTTTTTTTGATATATAAGTCTTGGAGTGTTCTGCCTATTTTTTCTTCAATAAACTTTATAGATTCGAGTCTGATTTCAAGGTCTTTAATCCATTTTGAGTTGACTTTTGTGTAAGATGTGAGGTATCGGTCAATTTTTAGTTTCTTACAGGTGGTTATCAGTTGTCCAACACCATTTGTTGAAGACTAGTTTCCTCTTAACATTCAACTTAAAATATTGATGTTAATGTTAATGCTTTGTTAATTTTTTATTTTCTTTTTACCACTAATCATACAGCTAATATTGTACAACAGATGTCTTAGAAAAATGTGATTGCAAGCAACAGAAATATTGCCCATTTTGCTAATACAGTAAAGCAGGGGTCTCAAACTCGCGGCCCGCGGGCCCTTTGCGGCCCTCCGTACAACATTTTGTGGCCCGTGGCTGGCCTTCAAATATCGCAGTATTCGGTAAGCGAAATCCCTTATGCGGCCCCCAGGTAAATTGAGTTTGAGATCCCTGCTGTAAAGGCTTTATAATAGAGTGAGAAAGATTGAGAGAATTTATGTACACAGGGCAGGAAGATTCCTGGATACTATCTCCATAATCTTTTTTTCTGTGACTCAGGGGATCTGTACTCTGCTGCAGTGCTTAGGGTTCACTTTCCAGCCACATTCAGAGGACCAGCGAATGCTTGAGATCTAATCTAGGCCTCCTGTTGGCTCTCTGACTTCTTTCTTCCTTTATCTTGCTTAGTATTTGCACTTTACAGCTTCTGAACTAATTTGACTTATGAAATTATTACCCTAAAGTATTAACACTACTAAGCTATGTGCAAATTTGCTGGGCCCAAAATCCATCTTTTGTTTTAAGGCTGTTTTTCAGTCTCTTCTGTTGTATGGAGTTGTTGTGCATTTTATCTACAGAGCAATAGCAGAGTGTAGGGCATTTGCCCTGGGACTGACCAAGGTTTGATCCCTGGCTTCCCTATGATGCCTCAAGCCTTTTTTTTTTTTTTGATTTTTAGGTCACACCCGGCGGTGCTCAGGGGTTACTCCTGGCTGTCTGCTCAGAAATAGCTCCTGGCAGGCACGGGGGACCATATGGGACACCGGGATTCGAACCAACCACCTTTGGTCCTGGATCAGCTGCCGCTGTGCTATCTCACTGGGCCCGCCTCAAGCCTTCTAAGAGTGATTTCTGAGCTCAGAGCCAGGAGAAACCCCTGCTTTCTGCTGGGTGTGGCTCACCCTCTCGCCCCCAAAAGATTTTGGTTTGTAGTTCTCTTTTTTTGTGTGTGGCACCTCTGCTTTTGGTATCAGGGTGATGTTAGGTTTGTAAAAACTATTTGGGAGTTTTTCTGTTTCTTCAGCTACCTTTAAGAGCCTATAAAGGATTGGCAGTAGGTCCTTTTGAAAAGTCTGAAAAATTCACTAGTGAATCTATCAGGTTATGCACTCCTGGCTTGGTGGACCATATGGGGTGGGGGTGGGGAATTGAACCACAGTCTGTCCTAGGTTTTGTGCATGCAAGGCAAATGCCCTACCTCTTGTACCACCGCTCTGGCCCTTGTCTGCCTATTTTTGATTCATTTTGATCACTTTTCAGTTTTATAAGCTGTGCCACTTAATTATTTATCTAGCCCCTTTTCCTTCCTGGTAAGTACTTGCAAAGTACTTGCAAAGCTATAAATTTTTCTCTTAGTACTGGTTTTGTGGTGTCCCACAAATTCTGATAATTCTTATTTTTTTTCATGTTTGATTTTGTCTCTGACTCACTGGTTGTTCAGTAGTGAACTGTTTAATTTTCAGTTGTTAAAGTTTTTCCCTGTATCTGTAATTCACTTCTAATTTCAGTGCATCATGATTTGAAAAGGTAGTTGTTAAAATTTCCATCTTCTTAATTTTATGGAGGTATGGTTTTTTTTTTTTTTTTTGGTGGTTTTTGGGTCACACCCGGCAGTGCTCAGGGGTTATTCCTGGCTCCAGGCTCAGAAATTGCTCCTGGCAGGCACGGGGGACCATATGGGATGCTGGGATTTGAACCGATGACCTCCTGCATGAAAGGCAAACACCTTACCCCCATGCTATCTCTCCGGCCCCTGGAGGTATGTTTTGTGGCTCAGCATATTGTCTGTCTTGGAGAATGACCCATGTGCATTGGAGAAGAATGTGTATCCAGTTTTCTTGGGATGGAAAGCCATAATGAAGTCCCCCACTATTACTGTGTTGCTATTGACGTCTTCTTTCAACTCTATCAGCACTTGTTTTGAATATTTTGCTGGTTCCTCATTGGGTGCGTATATGTTTGAGTGTGATTTATTCCTATTGTACATATCCCTTGATTATTAAGAAATGTCCCTTATCTCTGTCCCTTATCTTTTTAAGTCTAAAATCTGTGCCATCTGCTGTTAGTGTGGCCACCCCAGCCAAAATAAAAAGGGAGTTGCTTACTTGAATGATTTTTCTCCAACTTTAGATATTGGGTCCTTTGCTCTGATTATTCAGATATATTTCTTGTAGGCAGCAGAACTTTGGATTCAACTTTTTGTCCTGTTTTGCCTTCTGTCTCTTAACTTGTATATTTAGTCCATTGACATTGAGAGATGATTGTCATGGGTTTTAGTGTTATCTTTTTAGTAGGAGTTTGGTTTGTTGGTTTTTTTCTTAAAGACGACTTTTCAGTTCTTTTAAGGCTGGTTTTGAGTCTGTAAAGTTTCTGTTTATCCATGAAGCTGTTGTGTATTCTTCCTTCAAACCTGAATGTATGTCTGCTGTAAATCTTAAGGATGCTCCTTTTGATTCTACTGCCTTCAGTATTCTATCCATATCTGTGGTGATATTTGTCAGTATGACTAGGATGTAACTTGAAGTGCTTTTCTTTGGATCTCTTTTAGTGGTACTCTTTAGGCATGCAGGATTTGGTTACATGCACTCTTTAGCTTTGGGAGTTTCTCAGCAATGTCCTTGATTGTTGATTCTTCCCAAACCTCTATTTTCATCTGTTCACATTCTTTGGGGAATTTTCCATCTTTTGTTTTAAGGCTGTTTTTCAGTCTCTTCTGTTGTACGGAGTTGTTGTGCATTTTATCTTCCAGATCACCGATTCTTTCCTCAGCCACATTTACTCTGCTGGTGAGGTTTTCCAGTGAGGTTTTCATTTTGCCTACCAAGTTTTCCAATCCTGTTATTTAGGTTTGAAGTTTTCTCGTTTCTGCTTTCATATCCTCTTGATTCTTACCTGATTTCTTATTTGTTCGTTTCATTCCAAGGTTTCTTTGAATTCTTTGAGCATTCTCCAGATTTCCTCACTAAAGTCTTTATTGGAAAAGCTATATAGGTCGCTGGTACTTGTTGGGTCTGTAGAGCTAAAAGCCACCATCATTCTCTACACATTGTGGTATTCAACCATTGTTTCCCCATTGTATCCTTTGCAGCGTGGTGTTTTCCTTCTGTTTTTCTGGGGTTCATGAACTAAAGGATATGAGAGTGGGTTGGGGGGAAGCTCATTACACAGCTGGTCAACAGCCCTCCTGCTGGTTCCCTTCATGTCCCTGTCAGAACTTCCTTCCTTCCTTCCTTCCTTCCTTCCTTCCTTCCTTCCTTCCTTCCTTCCTTCCTTCCTTCCTTCCTTCCTTCCTTCCTTCCTTCCTTCCTTCCTTCCTTCCTTCCTTCCTTCCTTCCTTCCTTCCCTCCCTCCCTTCCTCTCTCCCCTCCTCCCTCCCTCCCTCCCTCCCTCCCTCCCTCCCTCCCTCCCTCCCTCCCTCCCTTCCTCCCTCCCTCCCTCCCTCAGAACTTCCTTCTTCCCCCCCCCCCCCCAGATTTGCCTGATTTTTTTCAGTTTAGCAGCCAGTGCGGGAAGTTATTTTATTGGCCCTGTTCCCCACCCCTCCTTCTTTTTCCTTCATATCATTCCTTTGCTCTTTCATTGTTCCACTGCTTAAATTCTGTTTCCTATTCATATAATGTAAATCCTTGGAATCTCAACAGGTACTCAGGTGGAAAAGATGTAATTACTTTTGATCTTAGTATGTTCAAGATGTACACCCGCTTTTTTCTCTTAAGGCTGTTACTGCATAATTTAAAATAGATATTAATCCTATTGGCACACACAGTTTGACTAGATGTATAAAATTGTTGAAACAATCATTTTGGTTCTCTTTCTAAAAAAAATAATTTTGAGTCACACCCAATGGCGCTCAGGGATTATTCCTGCCTCTGCACTCAGAAATTGCTCCTGACAGGCTTGGGGGACCATATGGGATGCCAGGGATCGAACCCAGGTCAGCTGTGTGCAAGGCAAACTGCCTTACCCACTGTGCTATGGCTCTGGCCCCTCAGCTCAAATTTTAAACAATTACATCACCCTAGCACAACACTTAATTGAAATATTAAAAACTATTTTATGTTGTGTTTTTGGACTTACCTTGTCCACATGAAGTGGATATATTTTAATTTAGCATTCATTGTATATAGATGGTTGGTTACATCATATCTGGCTAGGCATAGAGAACTGCTTATTTCACTCATCTTTTTTTTTTGGAGGGGGTGGTCCACACTCGGCAGCACTCAGGGGATACTCCTGGCTCTGTGCCCAGAAATCTCTCCTGGCAGGCACGTAGGACCATACGGGACGGGATTTGAACAAATGTCAGTCCTGGGTCAACTGCTTGCAAGGCAAATGCCCTATCGCTGTGCTTTCTCTAGCCCAGGGGTTTCAAACTCGTTTGCGGCCCTCCGAACAACATTTTGTGGCCTGCGGCCGGCTTTCAAATATTGTAGTATTCGCGATTATTCGCTTACCGAATAGTCGCAATAAAAATCGCATTAGTAAGAAAAAAATCGCATTAAACATTCGCATACCCCGAGCAGTTCCGTTCGGGGTATGCAAATGTGTAATGCGATTTTTTTCTTACTAATGTGATTTTTTATCGTGAATATTTGGAAAGCCAAATACCTTATGTGGCCCTGTCTCACCCCGACTTTGCCTCCTGCGGCCCCCAGGTAAATTGAGTTTGAGACCCCTGCTCTAGCTAGCCCCTTATTTCACTTATCTTAAAGCTAACTTGTTTGGTGCTTTGTCAAGGAACAAAATAATAACCTGAAATTCTAGAATAAAAAACATTCCTGCATTAAAGATCTCCTAGATCTGTCCAGACTATAATGTGTTAATGGTCTTTTATTGGAGCTGTGTGGCAGAATTATTCAAGAGAATGTGTTTTTGGTGGGGCAAACATCTGGGGCAGAACCCCTAATACCTTGTTTTCTGATTTATAGTGAAGCAGTGTGAGGGTGGGGGACAGGACCATTTAACTTTCTTTCTGTTGGTTTGGAGTTTGGACAAAATTATACCAATGGCAGAGTTGGATTGTGAATGTTAATCTGAACCACCTGTAATTTTTATATGTGCCTCCAATAAATTTGGAGTTTGGGCCTTCACTATTTATGGAGTTCTAAGATGTTTAGTGCTTAAATTTTGTTGTGATCATGTTTGAAGCTTGAAGTAACTACTAGTGATTTAGGAAAAGGGTTGATTACATTTTCTCCACCAGGACTTCTAAAATTTTTCCACGAATAAGCTGAGAAATTTTTTTTTTTGGGCCACACCCGTTTGATGCTCAGGGGTTACTCCTGGCTAAGCGCTCAGAAATCGCCCCTGGCATGGGGGGACCATATGGGACGCTGGGGGATCAAACCGCGGTCCTTCCTCAGCTAGGGCTGGCAAGGCAGACACCTTACTCTAGCGCCACCTCACCGGCCCCAGGCTGAGAAATTTTTTAGATGACTCTGGGTATACAGGTAATACAAATCAAAACATTTACTGATGATCATACATTAAAACACATTTTTTAAAAAAGATTTTAAGAGTAACCCCTGAACTCCACCAGATATGGCCCAAAAACAAGCAAACAAGATATATGAACAAATAGGGCTACTCTTAAGGATATCTTTTTGTATTACATACACAGACTTATGCATATACAATCACGCCAGATAAGTTATAGGAGAGCATAGCTAATTCTACTTAAGTTGATTTTATGATTTTTCTGAACAAGTATATGAAAACCTTTTGGGTTGAAAAGCCAGTCCCGGGGCCGGGCGGTGGTGCTAAAGGTAAGGTGCGCCTGCCTTGCCTGCGCTAGCCTTGGACGGACCGCGGTTTGATCCCCCGGTGTCCCATATGGTCCCCCAAGCCAGGAGCAACTTCTGAGCGCATAGCCAGGAGTAACCCCCGAGTGTTACCAGGTGTGGCCCAAAAACCAAAAAAAAAAAAAAGCCAGTCCCAGAAGCAGCAGATGTCTTTACTTAATGATTATTGACAAGGGGAATGATACCATCCAAAATACATCTTCCCACCTGGGGGAGTCCATTAAACTAGGTAGCTCTTTGATAGAGGTTATTATCCTCAATACTTTTCTTCTTGGGTTTCATTTAATAACAAAAGCAGTATGTCTCTCTTATTCTCCTCTCCCTGAGTACTTAAAGTATAAATGTACCAGATTTTGATAATATACCACTCATAATATTTATCCTATGGAAACATGTTGCCACTTTTATTCTCACTTCACTTACAAATTCAAAGGATTCTTTCCTACTCACTAACCACTTTTATATACTCCTCAAATCTAAAATACACAAATTAAAAAAAATTACCGCTGTTCTAAGTTAGAATGATATATACCATATATGCATTTTTTGGTCCAGTGTATCATTTATTTATTTTTTGATTTTGGGGTCATACCCAGTGATGCTTGGGGTTACTACTTGCTTTACACTAAAGAATTACTCCTGATAGTTTATTTAGGGAAACATATGGGATGCTAGGGATCCCATATGTCAGCCACATGTAAGACAAACATCATACCCATTTGTGCTATCATTCTGGCCCAGAAATTTCTTCTTTTTTTTTTTTTGGTTACACCCAGTGGCGCTCAGGGGTTACTCCTGGCTCTACGCTCAGAAATCGCTCCTGGCAGGCTCAGGGGACCATATGGGATGCCAGAATTCAAACCATTGATCTTCTGCATGAAAGGCAAATGCCTTACCTCCATGCTATCTCTCCGGCCCACCCAGAAATCTCTATTTTAACAAGACCTATTTCCATATAGGTCTTTACTTGCCCATCCCTATAAAATAAGAAAAATAATGACATGTCTTAAATTTGCCTTTCATGAAGTATGTCTTTGTGGTTGTAGTTGCCTAAACTAGCCTTTCCATAACTTCTGTACTAATAGTTTTTCTCCAAACTTCGTTATTTATTGTCTTCTGTATTGATATTTTCCTGTGTATTCTACTGAGATGAAGAAAACAGACTCTGAAGTCAGACTAAGTAGATAGAGCTCAATAGGAATTTTGTTGTTACTGTTTTGTTTTGGGGCCACACCTAGTGATGTGCAGGGATCACGCCTAGCAGTGCTCAGGAGCCATATGGGATATCATGGATCAAACCCAGTTCAGCTGTTTGCAATGCAAACAACCCACTTACTGTACTTTTGTTCTAGTCCCCGAAGCTGGGTTTTAATCTGTCTCTGTCGCTTGCTAGCATTGGTCTTTGGTGTGCAGCTATGAATATGAAGATTAAATGAGGTGCACATGTAGAACACTTGTAATAACCAGATGTCAACATATGCTTGTCCTTGGTACTTGCACTGTGGTTGTGGTATTATTCACCAGGATTACATCTGGTTGCAGTGCTCATACATACATACATACAAACATGCAGCTGAGGTACTTGCTTAGAATTGCATACTTTACCCCTGGAGCTTATATGTGCCCACTGGGGGTCGCAATTCTTTTTTTGGTGAGGTGGGTGGTAAAGGTTGCGAATTGTTGGTCCATAACCAGAGGTGCTCAGGGTTTATCCTGGCAGTACTTTGGGGGGGGCATGAGCAGTGTTGGGTGCTGGCGATAGGACTGAGATCACTTTCATTGAAAGCAAGTGCCTTAACCCTGTGCACTCTCTTCGCCCTGGCATTATTCCTATAGTTGTGGCGTGCACAGTATGCTTGGGAGTGTGCCAAAGAGCACGTAGTCTTGTGTGGAGATAGAACTTCAGTGACCGGTTTGGCACATGTAGTAACATTGGTTTCCAGTTTGTGACTGTGCACTCTGGCAGTTTTTTTTTGGCCACTGTGCCATTCCCTAAGACTCACAATTTTATCTGTTTTTTGAATTTACTGTTGCAATTGTTGTTCATTGATTGCTCCCACATAGGTAGTATTGACCATCACCTACTTGGCAATGGTCTTTGATTTTTAGACCCTTCTTCTAGTGTATAGACTGTTCACTTAGGAAAGGAAAAAAGACCAAAAAAAAAATCTGAAAACCTGGTATATGTTGCAGAGCAAAATAATCAAGATGTGGTAGATGAGGAAATTTAGGAATTTTGTTCAAGAATAGTTTTGAGGACAAGTGTGTTAAGATTTTCAAGTTTTTGTCCATTGTAACTAAAGTTATCTTAAATTATTATGCCACCTGACAGTAGGTATAATAATTCTTTTTCATTGTTTTGTGTTTTACCTACATCTGCATACATTTTTCAACAAACAAGCATTTGTTTATTTGGCCACACTCAGTGATGCTTGGGTTACTCTAGCTCTGTGCTCAGGAAATACTCCTAGTGATACATGGGGAACTATATGGGATGTTGGGGATCAAACCTGAGTCAGTTGTGTGCAAGCCCTACTCGTGATACTCTCACTCTGGCTCTGTACTTACTTGTTTTTATTATCATTACATATAGTTTCTGTATCATATTTGGTGATCCTCAGGTTTTTGCCTCTGCTCAAGAATCAGTCCTGGATGTGCTCAGAAATCAAGCCCAGGTCTAAAATTTCAGTTTTAGCTTTTTTTTTTGGGGGGGGGGGGTCACTGGCAGTGCTCAGGGGTTACTCCTAGCTCTACTCTCAGAAATCACTCCTGGCAGGCTCGGGGCACCATATGGTTGCTGGAATTCGAACCATTGTCCTTTTGCCTGCAAGGCAAACACCCTACCTCCATGCTATCTCTCTGACCCCTTGTTTCAACTGTTACCTGACTAGGTTAACCAAATTTTTGACACTTACCATACATACTCCAGCTTCTATTTAGGCTACAGTTTCAATTTTCTCTTTGGGGTTTAAGTTATAGGAGTTACAGGGATATGATTAAATTGCTATAGGGATACTACACTTAAGTTGTCTTAGTAAAGTCCACTAGAGGGTATTGTACACTATAAAAGTAAAAATCATTCTTCATCAGTTTACCTTTATATCATCATACGGTTGGTTTGTTTAAATTAATTTTTATTTATATAAGTTTTGTTTGTTTATTTTTAGGCTGCCTCGGTAGTGCTTGGTAGTCACTCCTACTTGTACTTGGGGGACAATGCAGTGCTAGGACTTAAAACTGCAAACATGTAGTCTATTCCATTGAGCTTTCTTTCTGGCTCTGTCCATGCAGTATTTTTTTTGCCCGCCCCCCCCCATGTATTTTTAATCATTGTTTATGATTTTAAACATTAATGAAGGTAATCTTGTCATGATGAAAAACAGTAACACATGTATTGATATCTTATATAACCTTGTATAAAATTAACTGTAGAATTTAAAAATTGTTATGGTGGGGAGTTGGGCCAACATTAGTGAAATTTGAAGGTTGCTTTGGTTGTTTTTCAGGGAACCATGTGGTATTGGACATTAAACTAGGTTTGACAACGTGTGAGGCAAGCACAGTAACCCCTGTACTATCTCCAGTCTCTTTGTTAAGTGTGTATATGGGAGAAACAGGGGTTACTCTGGGTTCTGCCCTCAGGAGTTATTCCTGGCAGATTTGGGGGATCATATGGGATACTGGAAATACAATTTGGGTTGCCACATGCAAGGCAAGTGCACTTCCTGCTTCATTTTACTATAAATGGAATTCTTTTTTAAAGAAATTATTAATTTATTGGCCACACATGGAAGTGTTCAGGACTTGCTCCTGGCTCTGCTCAGGGATTGCCCCTGATGGGTCTCAGGGAACCATAAGGGGTGCCAAGGATTGAACTCAGGTTAATCACATGCAGTGCAAGCACACTTCCCCACTGTATTATCACTGTAGTCCCAGAAATTATTCTTTTTACAAAAAACAGTTCTATTTGAATCACTGAGATACAATTACAAAGTTGTTCATGATTGAATTTCAGTCAGTGTCCGACACCCATCCATCCCTTCACCACAGTACACATTTTCCTCCACCAGTGTCCCCAGATTCCCTCTTGCTCTTCCCCTTGCCATCTTGTCCCTCCAAATTATTATTAATTACATAAAAAAAGCATCATTAGAAGAGGTTGTCTTGTGTTTCACTTGTCTATATGGTAGATACTAAGCCCATGTAATTATTTCAACTTATATTGCAAGTATAGGTCACATTGTCATTTGGAGACAGTTTGAAGAAAGGAAAAAAATGTATATAACTTTTCTTATTGACTATATGTTAGGATACTATTTTGGGTTAAACAAAATAGTTCTGTCTCTTTCTGAATACTATCTGGAATGAGCCCTTAGCATTGTTGGGTGTAGGCCCCCAAAATTATTATGGGATGGGGAAAAATGGGTTAACATGCCTTGTATTCATTCAGCTGGATTTGATTCCCCCAAATTGCATATGGTTCTATGAGCACTACTGGATATGCTCCTCTGAGACAAAATATTAGTAGTAATTTAAAAAAGTTACTTCAGTGAAACAAGATAGTTTTTTCATTGAATGAATCTTCTTTAAATGTGAGGATAAAGAGAAGTACAATTTCAGGAGAGCACATAGGCTTCTCCAGAGTGGAAAAAGCGAGCAAAGATACATAGAGATATGCAAGCGAGATCTTGGTTCAAGGGAGAAGACGAACTCAAGAGCAAGCCCATTAGTAATAAGCACTTTGGTGCAGGGGCTGGAGAGAGTACAGCGGAGTGAGAGTTTGCCTTGCATGCTGCTAACCTAGGTTTGATCCCTGGCATCTTATATGGTTTTCCAAGCACTGCCAAGAATGATTTTTGAGCATCACGAAGTATGGCCCCCAAAAGGAAATTAGGAATGAATGAATAACAAGTGTATAACTAGGACTGGAGAGATTGTACAGTGGGTAGGACACTTTCCTTGCACACAGCTGACCCGAATTCAAACTCGGCATTCTGTATCATTCCCCGAGATCAAAAAATAATCAAGTGAATAGAGAATCTGTAGGAGATTGCTTCCTAGATCTGGAATTCAATATCTTGCTTATTTGATAAGCCTAAGGAAATAAGATTCAGTGCAGTAGAAATTTGAACTTCTTTTATTTCCAGACTTGAAGAATTCACATTTCTTCACTGCTTTTCTACCAAAGACTAGTATAAAAAAAGAGTTGTTTCAAGGGGCATAGCAGCACAGCAAGTAGGGTGTTTGCCTTGTATGCGCTGGTCCAGGTTTGATCCCCAGCATCCCATATGGTCCCCAAGCATTGCCAGGAATGATCTCTGAATGCAGAGCCAGGGAGTAACCTCTGAGCACTGCTGGGAGTGACCTATAAATAAAAAGAAAAGCTGTTTCTAAATTAATGTGTGATGAGTAGTAAGATCTATCCGTTTTTTCCCTTTTAGAGGGGGAAGAATGACATCAATTTCTATGAATGCTGAGATTTTCATATGCAGGCATTTTAACATGTTTCATTTGGTTTGGATATATATTTTCTTCTTTTTAAATTTATGCTGTGGCTTTGTAAATAACTCCTCTTAGGCTTAATGATTAAGCATCTGTTCATTGTATCCAAATACATCCCTTAGAACCTGAGAGCATGTGAAAGTGATTTAAAAGGTTTTCCACACTTAGGAACTTATTATAGAATGTGTCGTGATTAAATTTAGAAATCAGTCCACACAGGTTTAGTTAACAATAGCAAACTCTTTGGGAAGACTCTGAATTTAGGGTGAACTGAAAATGAGAAAATGATTCTTTATCTCAGTGTGTACTGAGATATGATTTGCAATATGATCTTGGAGGCCCTTCTGAACAAAATTTTCTTTTTGCAGTGGAGCTATAGACCTGCAATGCTCAGCAGTCATTTCTGCCAGTGCTCCAGGGAACATGTGAGATGCTAATGAGTCGAACCCGGATTGATTTTACGCAAGAAAATTGTTCTGTTCACTGTACCATCCCCTGAACACTTTATAGATATGTGTTTGTGGCTTGTGGACCTAAACTTTCTCTTTTCCCCTAGCTTTCCTTTTTAAAAAAAGGCTTTCTGAAAAATATGGGACCTTTGGGACCAAAAAAAAGAAAGAAAGGAGCATAAAGAAAGGAAAATAAAAGTAAGAGGGCAGAAATGAAAGGAAGATAGAAGAGGGCAGAGTTCAAGGAATTGCTGTAATTCAGTCCTTTCTATTGTCCATCCTTAGGATCTTTTCTTTCCTAAATGCAAAGATTGGCCTCTAGATGGGCCTTCATCATTGCAACTTGAGAGCACTCAGGTCTAGCATTTCCCTTCCCTTCCCTTCCCTCCCCTTCCTCCTTCCATTCTCTTCCCCTCCCTTCCCCTTCCCTTCCCCCTCCCCCTCCCCTCTCCTTCCTTCTCCTCCCCTTTCCTCCCCTTCTTTCCTCTCTCCCTCACTCCCTCCTTTCAACTTTTTTGGTTTTTGGGTTACATCTGGCAGCGCTCAGGGGTTTACTCCTGGTTCTGCACTCAGAAATCGCTCCTGGTAGGCTCGGGGGACCATATGGGATGCCAGGAATTGAATCAGAGTCTATCCAAGATTGGCCGCGTGCAAGCCAAACACCCTACCACTGTGCTATCTTTCTGGCCCCATACCGCTTCAGTTTTTTGTCCTTGGATTGACACAATTAAAATAAACTAGCCTTTTTTTTTGTTTGTTTGTTTTTGTTTGTTTGTTTTTGGGCCATACCCTGCGGTGCTCAGGGGTTACTCCTGGCAGGCACGGGGGACCATATGGGACACAGGGATTCGAACCAACCACCTTAGGTCTTGGATTGGCTGCTTGCAAGGCAAACACTGCTGTGCTATCTCTCCGGGCCCAAAATAAACTAGTCTTGAACTAAAGTATTAAGTGTATTACTTGGGCTCTGAGCCTAACCATACTTGGGAGGGGAAAGGGATTTAGTTCATATGCATCTTGTGACAGTTTCAATATATTGCTGACAAAATGGGCTGGTGCTCTCTCTCTATATATAGAATGAAGTAGTCCAATAGGCTATATATTTTTCTTAAGTGAAGGCAGTGTGAATACAGTAATTTTTATTTCTTGGGTCACACACAGTGAAGATCAGGACTATATGGGGCTCAGGGGGTTGAACTTAAATTGCTTTTGTGCAAGGCAAATGACCTGCTCCTGAGCCCTCCCTGGCTTCATAGATTATTCTCAGTCAGTATTTCCCAGTATTTTTGCATGATTTTGAGCCACTTCTGTTCTTTTGGAGTCTGTTAACCCTAGATAGTGCTCCTAGAGGTCCCAGAGGCCCACTTGGTACCAAGATTAGAACTGGGATTCTGTGAGCATGCACTCCTGGTCTTTGAGTTCTCTGCCTATCAGTGTTTTTTATACTCAAAGCTTATAATTATAAACCAGTTATCTAAACTTTTTGGACTGCACATGCCTACTTAAGATGTGAAATATATACTACAAATATTATAGGCTTAGACACATAGTTTCCAGTTTGTATGCTTATTGTTAATATTTTTCCAGTTAAAAATACATCATTTTAAGTGAAAGAATCCTTCCCACCCTAAATAAGTAGTTCCTTTTAGCTTTTTTCCTGAAATGTGCATATCCTATTGAAAAACAGTGCTTTACTGACATTAAAATGAAATTCTTAGGATTTATTCATTGTAATATTAAATAGATTTTGAACAAGTATTTATTGAACATCTATGGTGCCAGGCACAGTTCCCTGTGTTAAGGATATAGCAGTGAACAAAACAGACTGAAACATCGCCTTTTATGGAGCTTCTGTTCTTAACAATATAAGTGAGGCATGGATTATGCTAGTGGTGTTGTGGAGATGGGGAGTATAGAAGAGAGGGAAGGATGGGGTGTGCAGACAGTTATAGAGGCTATATTGAGAAAACACATTTTGTGGTTTGAATGAAGAGTTTAGAAGCTGAAGAAGAGAGCCGTGTAATTGTGGGGTGGGGGTGGGGTTCAACTGCAAACTCCCTGAGATAGGAATAGGCTCCGCAGGTTGAAGATTTGTAAAGCATCTATCTAATCTGGTAGGAGCAAAGTTGGCAATGTAGCAAAAAGGGATGTGGCCCTGGATTCCTGGACCAAATCAGCTATGTGTAGGGGCCTTCAGGACTCCACCCACCCACCCAGGGTTTGTGATTCTGGGGACCTGTGTAGGTCACAAGGAAATCATATTCCTTAAATCCTGCCGTCTCTTTTCCAGCCCCTTTTAAACAGTGAGTTTAAATAGTGTGAATTGCTTCCCCTCTAGCCCAGAAAAGTTATTCTAGAGTTCTTCTGGTTTTTTTTTTTCATGAAAATATAATCAATTTTATTTCCCAAGTTTTATTATAATTTGCAGCTAGAGAATATATGTCATCGGTATTTGCTTGCAGTTGGATTTAGCTGATTGGGATTATTGGTTTTTCCGGAATATCTCATTATATGAGCTAAATAAAAAATTTTGATTCTTAATTGAAAAATTTGAAAAGATCTGTTCAGGAGATGAATTAAAATTTTTTTATTTTGATATTTAGTGAAGTGACATTTGTTTCACAAATGTGTTATGTTTTTTGTTGTAGGAAACCCAGCGTTTGCTGGCAGAACCAGTTCCTGGCATTAAAGCAGAACCAGATGAGAGCAACGCCCGTTATTTTCATGTGGTCATTGCTGGCCCCCAGGATTCCCCCTTTGAGGGAGGGACTTTTAAACTTGAACTATTCCTTCCAGAAGAATACCCAATGGCAGCCCCTAAAGTACGTTTTATGACCAAAATATATCATCCTAATGTAGACAAGTTGGGAAGAATATGTTTAGATATTTTGAAAGGTAAGTGTTATCTTTATCATTAATGCTATTAAGATCATTCCTTTGTCTTAGGTTCTTTCTGAAAATCTTAGCTAATCTTGCCTTTCATAAAGAATCAGAAAAATGGGAGGGAAATGCCACGGTACTGATGCAGTTTCTTTATGCTTCATTGTTTTGGATCTGTTACCTTCATAGATAAGTGGTCCCCGGCTCTGCAGATCCGCACAGTTCTGCTATCGATCCAGGCTTTGTTAAGTGCTCCCAATCCAGATGATCCATTAGCAAATGATGTTGCGGAGCAGTGGAAGACCAACGAAGCCCAAGCCATAGAAACAGGTATTTAATCTTCATCTGCTACCTTCCAAGGCCATCTGCTTCACTATTGAGGCACATCTCCAGCTTTCACTTTTAAATGATCTGTACCATTTTACAACAAAACAAAACCAAAAATCTGGCAAGGGGATAACTCCTGGTGGGGCTTGGAGGACATTGGGGTACCAGGGGTTGACTGGGGCTGGCCTCATGCAAGGCAAGTAACCTACCCACTACAGTACTATCGCTCCAGCCCCCCTTTTAGGTAACAAATATATATAATTTTATATATAAACAAAACATACATATATAAATCAATAAATCAGATCTGACAAATGCATGCAAGTCCTTTTTAAAGATGTTCATGCTCTGTCATCTGAGCTAACATATGATAATAGACCTTGGACTTTCCCACATATACATGGTTGAACAAAGAACCACCTGTTTCCTAGACATACATAGCATTACGCACAATCATGGAAACTTTTCTGTACTAGGTTAGCTAGGTGGCAGACATAAGGCCGTTCCTGTAAAGCAAATACTCTACTACCGAGCAGCTTCTTCAGAACAAACTTTTAGAGATTTAGGTGGGGTGAAGTGGGGTGGGGTGTATGCTTGTGTGTGCCTCTTGCTTTTTCTTTGTGCCATTCATTTGATTTGAGTGTGTGTGTGTGTGTGTGTGTGTGTGTGTGTGTGTGTGTGTGTGTGTGTAAGTGCTTGCAAAATTTTGCATAATTAGGAGGAACATATATTTAGAAATATAGCAGATGCCTCTTTTCATTCTGGTTAATTCCATCCCCCTCTTTTTTTTTTTTTTTTTTTTAAATTTTTTAAGTTATGGGCCACACCTGGTGATGCTCAGGGTTACTCCTGGTTATGTGCTCAGAAATCGCTCCTAGCTTGGGGGATCATATAGGACACAGGGAGATTGGACCGTGGTCCGTCCTAGGTCAGTCGCATGCAAGGCAAATGCCCTACCGCTGTGCCATGGCTCTGGTTCCCCCATTTATATTTTACCTTTGTAAACACAGTGGTTTACAGAGTTGTTCATAATTCAGTTTTTTTAGGCATTCAGTGTTCCAAGTCTCTTCTGGTTAATTTTTAAAACTTGAGTTTAATTTTATTTTGTTAATTAGATAAAGTATTTAAGAGATTGTAGCACTCTTCCATAATTACTACCTTTTTAAAAGGTTTTGGAAAGTTACATGTAGAAAGCAAAATAATAATTGGATGTTTGTTTTTGTCTACAGCTAGAGCATGGACTAGGCTATATGCCATGAATAATATTTAAATCGATCATCAAGTGTGCATCACTTCTCCTGTTCTGCCAAGACTTCTTCCTTTTCGTTTGCATTTAATGGACACAGTCTTAGAAACATTACAGAATAAAAGCCCAGACATCTTCAGTCCTTTGGTGATTAAATGCACATTAGAAAATCTATGTCTTGTCCTGATTCACTGTTGTAAAAGCATGAGCAGAGGCTAGAAGTATCATCTGGATTGTTGTGAAACGTTTAAAAGCAGTGGCTCTTTGCTGCTTTTATTCATTTCCCCCATCATGGTTAAGTATAAAGCACTGTGAATGAAGGTAGTTGTCAGGGTTAGCTGCAGGGGTGTGGGTGTTTTTCTTTTTTTCTTTTTTTTTGAGGGGGGAAGTAGTTTTAAAAGTTTTGGGCTCCTTCCCCCCTTATTATGGTGATCTAATTGCATTGGTTAAAAGCAGCTAACCAGTTCTTTAGAATATGCTCTCTAGCCAAGTCTAACTTCATTTAGACACTGTAGATGGACAAGCTTGATCGTTCAAACCAAAACGGGAACATTAAACGAACACCACAGCCCTCACTAATAAGATTGTGACTTTGCTGTCAAGTGTAGAATCCTCCCTTCAAGAAAAAGCTTGTGACCATTTTGTATGGCTTGTCTGGAAACTTCTGTAAATCTTATGTTTTAGTAAAATATTTTTTGTTATTCTACTTTGCCTTTGTAGAGTTTATTTTACTGTGTTTATTTCATTTCCTCAGTGTGACAATCGTATTTAAAATTAAAGCTGATGGACTGCTGTGTTTTGATCTTTACCACCTGACAGTTTGAATGGCAAGAGATGGATTTTGCCTCTCTTCTCCCCTCACTGCAGATTTTCTGTCATAATATCACTGAATGGAGAATGGAGTATTTATAAGCTGCCCCTGAGCATGCATAAAGCATCAGTATCTGACTTCTTTTTTTGACCTTCTAGAAATTTGAAATGTTTTTTGTGTTATCTAATTTAGACGATCGTTGGTGTCGTAACACAGTGCTTGAAAACTGCAAGAGAATCACAACCAAGCAACATTTGTGATGTGTTTCTAGGACTTCCACCTTGTGTTTTTCCATGTTTGTCTGGCATTTGGGTTATGATCTTATCTTTTTTGTTTGAGAACCTTGTGTAGACACGACATTTGATGTGTATTTTTGGAAACACCTACTTGTTTTGCATTTCTTAGTCTTCCTTAAGAGATCTAATCAGGAGTCTCAAGTGACCGGCTTGCACATCAGTATCACCAGAAAGGTTCTGGTTAGAGAACCTGCAGTTCATGAATTTTGATGTCCATTTCTCAAGTGTTGGGGATGGGAACTCCTTTTATTCTTTATTTTGATACCTGGTAAGGTGTTTCTGCTTTGACAGAATCTCAGCCCTCCAGATTTTTTTCAAACTGTTCTTTACCATCCCCACTTACTTCAAATTTTTGTCATGTTCAAGGTCATCAATGTAGCCAGTCCTAGGTATGTAATTGTTAACTGCAGGTTGGAGCCTTTTTCTCTTGCAGTTGAAGGTAATGGATATTGTAGTCCATCTGAATTTCCCCTACTCTGATTCACGTAACTTCTGGAGTTCCTTCAGAACGTGGTGTATTTTATTGTGTTCCTATGTAAGATGAATTATCTATTAAAATGACATTTTCAACACAGGAGTTTCTGATGACTGGTAACTGGTTTCCTTTCAAATATGCACTGCTTGGAAATAAATGTTAGTTTGATTAAGAATAAAATCATTTATGACCCGAGTATTGCAAAGTAAAAGGCCATTAAGAGTTATCCTTTGTAACTTAATCTGTAATTTTACTGAAGGTATCTTGCAGCTAAAAAAACAAACTGATTCTGGACCCACATTAATGGGAACTCAAAGCAGTTGAATAGAGAGGACTTTTATTTTTTTGTAGGTGGGACTGTTCTCAATAACAAGATAGTGATATGTTAGCTTATAAATTTCCAGACCAATCTGTACCACCACAAAATTCTAAAACAGGATGCTGGTGTCTGTTGAATTTATGAATCAAGCGAAATGCAGATATGAACTAAGAGTTAATGTTTCTATTTCAAATGGAATTGTAGTTCCCAGGCATTTTTCTCCCCTTTTTGTAGTGATGAGTCCCAAGGGGTGTGTGTGTGTGTGTGTGTTTTAAAGATTTTGCTTCCTCTCGGACAGTGCAATGAACAGAAAGCCCAGTTTCTTCTCAGCCAAGACATCAAGGGAGTTGGCAGTTGCAGGGGCTTTGGGGTCCACTTCCTTATTTGTATCCAATGTGAATGATTAAAATGTTTGAATTCAACATCAGTATTGAAATAATTCCCATGAAAGTCTTGTAGTCTAGATCCAACTGCAGAAACTCATCGTTCGGCAGGCCACCCACTAGAGAAGCTGAGCCCTCACCCCAATTCTCTCCCTGGGTGATAATGCCCCAACCCTACTCTTCTCCCCACTCCCCCCTGACCTTCAGGCAGTCCTGTCCCTGGTGAAGCTTTTGGCTGAAGGAAATAATTGATAAAATATTTAATAAATGCTCAACACTATTTTGCAGGTGGTGGTAGGGTGAAGGAGATTGGGAGCATGTTCCCTGAGGTATCTTGAGGAGTTTTGAGGGGTAGGGGTTTGGGCTGAGGTTTGGATAACCAGCTCCAGCTCTGCTTGAGTAACGAAAGTATTTGGGGGTGTAGAGTGCCTGTGTGTGACTGGGCATTGCACATTTCACTTGTACAAGAACACGTACAGAACTGGGGGAAGAAAAAATATGACTTTGCAAAGTAAGCTCTGTCCATTGATGAATTTACATTTCTGATTTTTAAAATTTGGTCACACTTCGCTGTGATTTGCTTCTCCATAAGAGATTCTTGTTCTCAGAGGCTGCCTAATATGCCTGGTCTGAATCAAAAAGAACTTAATCCCACTTTCAGTCAGGAACATTGAATGTAAAATTTCAGAAGCACTTAGAACAGATTAATCTTTGTTTTTTGGGGGGGGTCACACCCAGCATTGCTCAGGGGTTACTCCTGGCTCTACGCTCTGAAATCGCTCCTGGCAGGCTTGGGAGACCATGTGGGATGCCGGGATTCGAACAACCGTCCTTCTGCATGCAAGGCAAACACCCTACCTCCACGCTATCTCTCCGGCCCAAAACAGATCTTTTAAAGCCACAGGTGCAATGGCTTAGCAATGTTAAAGGCGAACATGGGAAAGAAACATCTTAGTGGGTTTCAACCAATGCCTGCAGAACTGATGCGTGAAGACCAGTGTCCTCTGTGACATGAACACTATGTTAGGTGAATGGAACTAAATCTTGCTAAGAGGATGGATGATGGAATGGATACTATTTTTTCTTTCTGATGGATGGTTCAAAAAGTTTTTGTTTTTTTTTTTAGGGGGGAATACTCTAGCCACATCAGTTTTTGTACATTGCAAAGGTTTGAAATACAGCCTTAGCTAGAAAACCTGGCCAAAAAGTTTTTTAAAAAGCCATGACCTAATTTATGAGTCTTAAGAAAAAATGTAATTTCACTGGAATAAAATGTATTTGGGGGTTGGGGCAACATTTCATTTAGCTCTATAGCATGCCTGTCTAAGGAATTATATCAGG
Source organism: Suncus etruscus (assembly GCF_024139225.1). NCBI lineage: Eukaryota > Metazoa > Chordata > Mammalia > Eulipotyphla > Soricidae > Suncus > Suncus etruscus. Next base: position 47,937,219 of record NC_064858.1, on the reverse strand, counting down.
GGTTTATTTTTAAATGATAATCACAAAAGCATAATATGTCGAATGTAGTAACTTGAAAGAAATATAAAGAATAAAGACCTGTACTCTACCACCAAGACTGGCAATTCTTTTTGTTTCCTTGCCCCCCTACACTAAGAGCTTGCTTGACTTCAGCTTTATCTTACAAACTGGACTAGTTCCCATTGACCTGAGACAGTGGGACTTAATTGAACATAGGTTTGGATCCTCCTAGTTATGTCTACCAGCCCTTCAGCTGTCTCAATTTTTTTTCTTTTTTTGTTTTGTCTTAATTTTTGTGTCCCTGATGGGGAAGTGCTTGGCTGAGTCTCTGCTGACTCCATGGGATTGTTACAGTTGCTTGGTGAGCACAGAAGCAAATAGTAACTGCTGACTTTTTATTGGGGTGGAGGGATAGTATATGTCCTTTTGGCTACCTCTAGCTGCGTTTTGGATTTATTCCTGGCTGTGTTCAGGGTTTACTCCTGGTTGTCCATGTGGTTCTGGTGATAAAATGGGGTTGCTGCAAGCAAAGCAAACATCCTCTTATATTGTATCTCACCCCACTGCTGAATATTTAGTCTCTCATATCCTAAACCATCTGGCCAAAACTTAAGTTTGAGCAACCGCTGAGCATCAATGGGTGTGGCCCCAAGACAAACAAGTTCAAATCGAGTTTATTCAAAACAGTCTTTGGATGGCACCATCTGAGCTACAGTTGACAGATGAAAGTCTTAATTTTGAAAAGTCAAAAAGCTTTATAAACTTTCTAGGTATAAATGAGACTTAGGAACTATTAGGATTTATTGATCAAGATCGTAAAGCTATTTCAAAAGTCCTTAGCCATGAAATAACCAAAATAAAGGCAATGTACTCCAAGATCTTAAGTGTCTGGCCCAGCCAGCCATGTGCTTGTGTGACATACATACATACATCCCAAAGACCCCTGGCAGAAAAAGATTCTAGTTGGTAAAAATGAGATTTCATTTAACTGCCAACATACTTTCTAAGTAGCAGGAATGTTAAAGTTCCTTCATGAGTATTGTAAAAATGTACATCCTGGCATCCTATATGGTTCCCCAAGCCTGCCGGGAGTGATCCCTGAGTGTAGTTAGGACCAAGCCCTGAGCAATGTTCCAGGCCAAAAGCCACAATTTTCTGGGTCCCCCTCCTATTTAACAATCCTAATCAGAAAGCAAGTGAGATTTTGGGGAGATTAGACTTTTATATGAGGATCTCAAAGTTGATAGGTGAATTATGAGGGAATGGGGGGGGGGGCAGAGTGGCCAGTTACACTTATTTAAAAAAAGCTACAATTGATGGTAGTGAATCTATAGTGTGTTTTTATCCTGAAGATGGAAATTCTAGGAGAGTTTTTAGTAACTTACAAGCTTTTATTTTCTATACACTATTAGGTGTTTTGGGGGAGGGGTATAGGACAGCAATAAAATCGATCTTTTATCTGATGTGAAAGATACCCATTGAGTGAACAATGGTGACATCTTATTAAGGATCATGAAAGGCTGTATATAAATGTACTAACAAATATCAATGGGAGAAGAGCCAAATAATCAACTTAAACCTGGTTCATTTGTATTAAAAAAGCTCCAAAAGTGTTTCCTTTTTTTATTTGATGTTTCCAAATATATATATATATATAAAAATTCAAGATTCTTAACACCAATTATTTCAAATGACCATGCAATCCAACTTGAAGTGTGTACAACGATTACTTCCCTATTTCGGTTTTGCTGCTTTATACAACTGTGATTTATGGTAGGAAACCTGACTATGTGCTTAGGTGGAAAATGCCACCTTAAAATTCCAACCATAAACATGCAGGGTAGTTGCTTGCCATTTGTGTCTAAAAGTCAATTTATTCTTAGCTAGCAGCTTTGCTTTTATATAGGAAGCACATGGAACCAGTGACCCCCACCCCCAGCATGAACAGCCTCCAATTTAGAGTTGAGATAATATTATTTGTTGTAATAGATTGAACTGTTGCACCTGGATATGTAGGCGCTTTCCTTTAAACAAGTCTGAGGACCATCTTTACTCTGATTTTACCAATATGGGTTCTGAATAGTGAAGAATCTCATGAAGAAAGAATGACAACTGAAGTATCTGCTGCAAAATAAATACATTTCTTGCTGGTTGCACAGACTATATGGTGGTATGCTATGTGCCACAAAGAAAATCCTGACCTAAGTGGTAGTTCAAATGTTTCTGACCAAAGAAAATTATACAATATATATATAGCTCACTTTTAAGAGATGACAGACAATACTGTACATATTTTACATGTAAAATACAGAGTTCAAGAGTCTATAAAATAAATTCATGCAGTATTACCTCTAAATATCATGTACAAGATAACCCATTGCCCCAAGTACTTATGAAAGTATTTCAGATGGATGAAGCAGTCTTATATACAATAACAATCCAGTTTCTCTGTGTCCAGGATATAATTTGAGGACATTTCAGAAAAATTTGAGAAAAATTTTTGTATCTGCTAAATATTGACATAAAATAGTAATCTGTGGGGTTTTTACTGTTTCCTTAAAAACCACCAAGAAAACAACTTGTACAAAGGAACATATAAAAATTCTGAATGATCATATTTGATCAATTATATAATTTAGAAGAAAAAAGGCATTAGCTGTAAAATTTTCTACTTTACTCATTCCTTTGACAGTATTGTGAACTAGTATTTTTAGTTACGCTGCATTTATGGCACAAGATTTCACTTTCAAAACTGGCACCAATTTTCATTAAGTGTAACAGCACTATTTTAGCAGCAATGATTTATTTTCTTTTTCTTTCTTTTTTTTTTTTGTTTTTGGGCCACACCCAGCACACTCAGGAAGTTACTTCTGTCTCTGCTCAGAAATCACTCCTGGCAGGCATGGGGGACCATATGGGATGCCGGGATTCGAACCACTGTTGGTCCTTGGTTTGCACTTGCAAGGCAAACATCCTGCCACTATGCTATCTCTCCAGCCCCAGCAATGATATATTTAAAGGCTAGCAATTTAGAGAACAAATTATAGTCATACTTAACTCCATTAACATATTTACAAGACTCAAGTCCACATACTGAATCTTATCCCAGTCACTGTGCCCCATCTTCCTTTTCTCTCACCTCATATCATATTTGGCTGCTGAACACAGAACTTTCAGACTAAGCCCTATGTGTTTAACAGGGGAGTCCTACTTTGCTGTAAGTATCAGAAAGTAATTCTTCATTCAGGTACATTCCAGTGCCATGGAAGTTAAATGATAGCTAGTACCTAAACCAGTAAATCAGCTGAAGGTGCCCATGCACACTGATGAACAAGGCTAATTTGGTGCTGACTGGGTCTCCACTCACTGGCTGGCATTTGAGGTCGGTTAAACGTTGGAATGAAGAGATAACACTAAATTCAAAAGCAGAAAATGGGGCCGGAGAGATAGCATGGAGGTAAGGCGTTTGCCTCTCATGCAAAAGGTCATCGGTTCGAATCCCGGCGTCCCATATGGTCCCCCGTGCTCGCCAGGAGCGACTTCTGAGCATGGAGCCAGGAGTAACTCCTGAGCACTGCCGGGTGAGACCCAAAAACCAAAAAAAAAAAAAGCAGAAAATGTTTTGAAAAGTGACTTACATCGAGGGAAATTTGGCTCTCAGGTATTCTGTTTCTAGGAAGATTATGAAGAAAAATTGGCATCTGAGCCTTGAAACTCAAGATTCCACAAATACAGCTTTCATGAAAAGATGACGTATTTACTACGTACATTTTGTTTACAACACCCCCCCCCCCCCCAATCACCTGTTCTAGCACAGACACGTACGTTTAAAGACTTAAGAATTCTGGGTGGAAATGGTCATCTCAGATAGCCAGTGACATAAAACCAGCTGTAAAATCAAAATGATCTGATTGACTCCCCGCCCCACCCCAGCAAAGTAGCAAATTTGGTTCTTAGTCTCAAAATAGTTACTAGACCAGACAAAGTTCAAATGTGGAATTTATGAGCTAAAATTATGATCCTTAAACTTTTTAGATGGATTGATGGGTTTCTTTAATATAAGGATTTTCATTAATTCCCACAACAGAATTTATCAAGTATATTTAATGCTGTGAATAAGAAAACAATTCAAGGGGGAAAAGAAGCCCAGATAAGTTGATCTAACAACAACAACAAAAAAAACCAGACTGATGTCAAATGGACAAAAAAACAAAACAAAAAACCCCAAACAAAAAAAATGCTGTGTATATGTGAAAGACAGCTACAATAACCTGAGGGGGTGGGATGGGGCACACAGGTAAGTTATCTAAAAAGTCCACATGGCTTTGGCTTATTTAAAATATTTTACACTATTTAAAAAAAAAATATCTGAAAGTATCTGAAGAACATGCAAGTTGTTTGAAAACCCTGCATGACAAATTCAGACAGTTTGCAAGCGTCATTCAGATGTTTGCTAGGGAAAATAAAGAAGCCTTTTCCCAGTGAGGTGGCCCAGGCGGGAGAGGGCCCCCATCTGCCTTATCTGATACTGGAGGGCAACCCGGGGGTCTGTGCAGCAGCGACAAACAGCGTGTTGCTCTCGGCCAGGGACGGTACACTGGCATTCCCATTGGTTGGAGAACAACTCAGCTTTAGCTTTTCCAGATATTCAGCGTGTACAGGCTTATGACACTGGAGAACTTTGATGGCATCTTCGACTTTGAACCATTCTCTTTTTCTTCCTGGAAATCAGTAGATTAGTTACTATACGATGATTCAGATGTGAAGTTTTTTACTGGTTTACAATGTAGCATTTCTATCTTAGTTTATAGCAGTGCTCACAACACAGTTTAGTATCAGCAGCATCAAGACATTCCTTCATTTCTGCCACTCTGTTCCATACCCCTTAAGTCACCTTACATTTTAGAGTCTAGAATTTAGTTTCGAATAACTCAATTTTAGGAGTCATTTTTTGATTTTGGGATGACACCTTGAGATACTTGGGTGGAGCATGCAATGCTGGAAATGGTCCTTAGGTCATTCCTCAGCAAAATATGTCCTCCAAACTTCTGAGCCCTAACTCAATTAACTGTTTTTTTTTTTATTTATGATTTACAAAGTAGTTCATAAGTTCCAGGAATTGCAATGAATTCAACTTTTACAGACTAGCACTATTAATAAACAAGTCATACACTTAACAATAGTCCATATCCACCCCCAAATAATGACTTTACAGGAATTCTCAGATAATTCAAATGTGGAAATGTATGCTGATTCTCCTTCTTTAAAAAGAAAATTGGGGCCGGAGAGCTAGTAGGGCGTTTGCCTTAGACGCCGCAGGATGGTGGTTTGAATCCCTGCTTCCCATATGGTCCCCGAGCCTACCAGGAGCAATTTCTGAGCACAGAGCCAGGAGTAATCCCTGAGCGTTGCTGGGTGTGATCCAAAAACCAAATAAATAAATAAATAAATAAATAAAATAAAAATAAAATTAAGGGCCAGAGAGACCAGTAGATAAGTGTTTGCCTTGCACAAAGCTGGTCCAGGTTCTTTTATCCATGGCACCACATATGATCCCCCTGAGCACAGCCAGGAGTAAGCCCTGAGCACAGCTGGTTGTGGCCCAATGTTCAGCTCCCCAAATAACCCCTCAAATCTCAATGTGATTCTTAGGACTCAGAGAATTCAAAGGAATTCAAAGTAAATCTCAATCTGGAAAGCAAATAAACAAATGATTCTTAGGAGAACTCTATGGAAAACTTACCTATATTAACAGAATCTTCCCAATCTTCTAAAATTTCAGTGACGGTAAGAACATAAACATATGTTCTGTGCTTTCGGTCTTGGTTCTGCTTGAATATAAAAAGAAAAGCATTTTAATCTACATGAACTAAACATGTACATTATTTTAATAGACAAAAAACAGTCTGGCATACTGCTAATCAGCATGGTATACTTGTCAACATAAGGTATTTATATTCAGTTATATAATCCAGTCAGCAGAAGAGAGTTTATGTAAAAAAGAACACATAATTCATTTCTAAGTTGCTAAGTTTTTAGCACTCTGATTTTTAAGACTGGGATGAAACCTCTGTTAAATTGTATTTCTGGTTTTTATCCCATGTTCTTTTCCCTGGGGCTGATCTGGGTAGCCTTTTATCACCTCTACAATAAAGTGCTTACTCAATGGGAAGCCAGAGTGGTAGGACAGCAGGTTGGGCTTTTATCTTGCATGTAGCCTGTAACCCCCACATATGGCTCCCTCAGAACCGCTGTGCTATCTCTACGGCTCCACCATATACTTAATTCTTTTTAATTTTTAATTTTTAATTATGAGAACAAAGATGCAAAGAAAGAGGACATGGTAAAGTTACAGTGGAAGGACAATCACCCATAAACAGAATTCTCAGAAGTCCCCTTGCTGGTATCTTAACTTTGAACTTTCAGCCAAAGAACATTAAGAAAAATAAAACAGAACCAATGTACAATTACTTTGTCCCTCAAGTTCCCAGATTGTAATACATAATATTTCTTAGCTGCACACAAAGCAATGTAAAGCCATAAAACTTATGTAACTCCTTAAACATTGAAGGCAAAGTACTTTTTTACACTTCCATGCACATGCATATTAGTTTAAGTTAATCTCAAAAGTTTAAGTCGGTTGTTTTTCTTAAGGATTAGTCAAAGGAGTACAGTAAAAACGGTGTTAGAGTGGCAATTATTGTTTGCATAGGCCCACCAAAATATGGGGGACATAAAAAGGAAAAGCCTTGGCCTAAATACAAGAAGACCCTACGCCTGAAGTTTCCTGGCATAAGACCAACTCTAGGTTCCAGGCAAACTAGTCTGTCCAATCCAAGTCATTGTCTGTAGTGCCAATACAGTTTTATTTTTCACACAGTCTCTGTTGTTGGTACTTAATTCTTACCCATAGAACACACATAGAGTTATAAATATATGTGTAATTTTGTTTCTTTTTTTTTTTTTGGCCACACCCGTTTGATGCTCAGGGGTTACTCTTGGCTAAGTACTCAGAAATCGCCTCTGTCTTGGGGGGACCATATGGGACGCCGGGGAATCAAACCGTGGTCCTTCCTTGGCTAGCACTTGCAAGGCAGACACCTTACCTCTAGCACCACCTCACTGGTGTATATGTGTAATTTTTGCCCTAATTTTTCTCACATAGGTTATTCCAAATAACCTGAGCAATCCACTCAAATCTTACTCCTTCCTTGGCTAAACATAGCACAATAAGTTAAAAATGTATTTAACTTAAATGTGTATTCTTGAGCTGGAACGATAACCTGGTAGGGCATTTAATTTGCACGTGGCTGACCCGGGACAGACCTGGGCTCAATCTGCAGCATACCATATGGTTCCCTGAGCCTGCCAGGAGTGATTTCTGAGTGCAAAGCCAGGAGTAACCCCTGAGCACCACCAGGTGTGGCCCAAAAACCAAAAAGAAAAAAAGAAAATGTGTATTCTTGAAGCTGGAGTGACAGTACAGCAAGCAGGACAAAGGTATTATAGACCTGCAATGCAGTTTTCAATTTAACCAACAGATGGCGTTATTTAACTGGCCAGAGAATGACAAAAATCAAATTCTAGTAAAGTTCTTGTCTAGGCCTTTCCACTAGTTTTTGGTTTGGGGGCCACACCCAGCAGTGCTCAAGGGACCATTCAGTGCCTAGGATTGATTCAGATTTAGCTACCTGTAAGACAAGAACTTTAACTATATCTTTCATGCTGAAGTGCTAATAAAATAATTTCTTCTGAATTACTGTAATAATACCTAAATGAAAATTTATATGGTTCTATGAGAAGGATGGAGCCAATTTGTAAAGTAATATTGTGGGGGAAATTTACATTGTGTTAGCATTCATCTATCTAGCTCTAAATCTTAGATGCAAGTGGCTGACCAGGGTTCAATCCCTGGCACCCGATCTGGTCCCCTGAGCCCATCAGGAATGGTGACTGATTGCTGAGCAAGGAGTAAGCCAAAAACACCATCAGGTCTGGACTAAAAAATTAAAAATAATTCGAAGTATTGGGTCTCACCAGCGGGCCTCATTCCTCCACAGAATGCCGATTCCTCCCAAATTCCCTCCTGGATCCAAATTCTAGCCTGTCTCCAGTAATTGGGATTATGTAAAGAATAGAAATCTGTGCTTGTGCGTGTGTGCATGTATGCACGCGTGCATAAAATTGATGGATTTATTTTTGATTTCGGGGGGTATCAAGATCAGTGATAATCAGGGGGTATACCTGCACCCAGGAATTATTCTGGGAGACCCTAAGGGATGCCAAGGATTGAATCTACATTGGCCACATACAAGGCAAACATGCTACACACTTCATGACTCCAGCCCCCTGTAAATTTGGGTTTTAAATCTTCACACAGGTCACTGTATATGTATATATATTACATATATGTAATATAATGTATGTATATATTCTAATGTTTTCACGCTAAAGGCAACTGGGTGCATTTCTAGACAGGAGTCACAAGAGACAGTACCTAAAAAAAGCTGTCCCTAAACCATATTAATGATTCAAGAGACAAGTAGATCTTGGCTTTACTGTGCTGTCACAAAATGATCACTACCTATTGCTGTGTATAAACTGGTGACACAGAGATTATCAACTTTATTTTCTTCCCACTTGGTCCATGATGGCGACCTGGCCACCCTGATCATTGGACAGGAATGTCTATTGCAGGGTGGCCAAACTATTGGCAAGTTTAGACAAAGTCCACTGTATTCTTCCGCAAAGGAGGGTCTGTAACTCACCTCAAATATGCCCAGGAGTCGGCCCAGCTTTCCTTTCACGCCGGCCTATTAACGAAGAGTAAATTCAGAATTGTTACCTATTTGTAACAAAAAAACCATCAAAATTAAGTACAACTGGCCTTGTACCACCAAGCCCACTTCTGTAAAGTTGTTTTGGGCTGTACTATAGCCTGGTGTGTGGTTTGCTGGTAAAACAAGGTTCAACTTAGTCCACATCCAACTATCATGGTCTCTCTCCCTCTTCTCTGTGGGTTTCAGGGCTCACATGCATGATTAGCTGTGGTACTCCCACACTTTTGGGGTGCCCAGGGAGCCCCACTCCTGCTCCTGTGCCTCCACAGCTCTTCATCATCCCACCCCTTTTGAGCTGTAGTGCTCATGTCCCCTGGAAGCATTCTGGAGTTGGTACATTTTGCTACTGGGCCAGTAGCTCTGCCGTGGCAGAGCTGTCTGACTTTGCTGGCACAGGCTGGCAGCCAGAAGTTCAAGTCCTTATGTCATTTGCCCATAAAAGGTTGATGCCCCCTACATCCCCCAATTGCCCATATACACTGGAGCCCTGCTTCAGATCTGCCGTTGAAAAGGCAAGGATCCAGTGAAAATTAGGCCAAATTCCAGGAATGAATCAACTTTTCTATATGGATTAACATTGTTCTTAGCTACTATTTTTCCAAACATGCACACCGCTTAGTATGCATAATTCTCTACTGCCACCCTCTCCCAGAACAGTTGTCCTGGGACAAACAGTTGCTCCTATAACTCATGTGATCAACTACCAGACCACCAGAAACTCGAGCATGCTCCTCACTCACAATCTCACTGTCCAATTCACACGTTTGTCCTATTTGTCTACCGGGAGCGAGGCCTTCCCTCAAGAGCGCCATGGAACATTATTTGCACGGAGCTAAGTACCAAGGCCCACAAAGGAGCTGTAGCATTCACTTTCCATTTATATTCACTCTAGCTGCTGTTCAATAACTTTTTATAGCACTGAATCTATGCTATTGTACCTGTGAGTAAAAAGCAAAGCCAATTATCAACTCTGAAAAGACAGTAGGGATGTTTGGTTTTGTGCACATGGGCACAAAACTAAGTAAAATGCAGGCACTTTGGTCATTCATTGGACAAGTAAATGATTGCAACACAGTATCAATGTTCTTTATCGATGAGCGATCTGGAATTGAGTCTGATCAGTAAAAAGATATAGCTGATAGATTTTTTAAGGGGGCTTTCACACTGACAACAGCTAATTTACAACAGGTAGAAAAACATTTTTTGCTTGGCAAAAACGCTAGCTGTAGTTAGTTATATGGTTACAAATCATGAAGGGGCTGCGGCTTGGCTCAGTGTCAAAGGACACGGAGTCCCATGAATGTGACCTGCAACACTAAGATGTCCAGATGAAATGAATCAGCAGTCTGACTGGCCTTGCCTTCTCAGTGCCATGGAGCCACAGGACTTGTTTGACTATTCTCCAAAACCCCCAGATAGGGCGGGTGCAAAGGATGAAACTACTCTTTGTCTCACCTCTTCATACACCTCTCTCACAGCAGCACCACCAGGCTCCTCTTCAGGCTCCATGCCTCCTCCTGGGACAATCCATTGGTCTGGGTACCGACTGCTGCTCACCAGCAGTACCTGCAAGACAACCACTTGCTAAGACACGCTCTGAACAGAAGCAACATCCTCAAAACTTTAAAGGCAGTAAGTCTCTAAGATTCTCTTTAAAAAAAAATTATTTTTAGGTCATACCAGGTGTTGCTCAGGGTTTACTCATGGTTCTCTTCAGGGATTACTCCTGGAGTGCTTTGGGAACTATATAGGAGGGATCGAACTCAAGTTGGCTGAGTACAAGGCAAGCACCCCACCCACTATACTATCACTCCAGTCACAAGAGTAACTAATTTTTCAATTAAAACATTTTTTTTCTTGGTCACACCAGAAGGTACTCAGGGAGAACATATGGAGTGCTGGGAATTAAACCTGGGTCAACTGCATGCAAGACAAGTACCTTAACTCTGAATTATCACTCTGGTCCCAAAACTAACTTTGGGGGCCAATATTTTTTAAAAGTCTTCCTCACAATTTTAATGTGTCCAAGTATATATTTTATATTTTGGTTTTTGGGCCACATCTGGAAGTGTTCAGGAGTTACTCCTGGCTCTGTGCTCAGAAATCACTCCTGTCAGGCTTGGGGGACCTTATGGTATGTGGGAGATTGAACCCACGTCAGCCACATGCAAGCAAATGGCCTACTCTGCTATACTATTACTCTGGCTCCAGTATTCAAGTATATTTTTCTCTAATACAATTTTAACACATTTGAAAATTTTATACAAGATAAAATTTACCCTTGTAGTGTATTTTCTTGTTAATATTATTTTAAAAATTATTTTGAATCACCATGAGTTAAAATTACAAATTTGCTTATGTTTGAGTTTCAGTCATACAATGTATGATTTCACCAGTGCATATTTCCCACCACCAAAGTTGGGGCCAATTTTTAAATTTTATTAGATTCCTAGATCACCACTAAAGAGCAGTTGACAGCATTCACAACTACTGTTGTTTTTTTTTTTTATTCAGAATTCGAAAGGTTATCACCAAATCATTCTCAATCCAATGAATTCATGTAAATGATCAGATTCAATGAGTAAACATTTTAATTTTGTGGTAACATCCTTCGTTCTTTATTGGATACAGTGTCCCAAATTTAAGCATAAGACCACTCTGTCCCCTAAACTAAGAACTAGAAGGTAATGACCCCTTAGGAAAGGAAAAAGGTCATTCACAGAAAGCTGGTGTTGAGTGCTTCCCCACTTAAGACCAGCAGGGAAAGAGGAGTACTGTAATCTCGGTTTGAAATGGGGCTGGTTGTCTTGTTTGTTTTGTGTTTGGGGACTCACTTCACCGGACTAATTGGCTACCACTAGCATAGCTCATCACAGTGCTCTAAGCCCACTAGGGGCTGAATCTAGGCTCCCTACTCCCACAAAGTAGGTGATCCAGCCCTTTAGGGTATCTTTTTAGGCCCAGCCACAGCCCAGTTTTTTACTGACACCAGGCTTGTAGTTTTTAAAAAGACTTTTAGTGGAAAAATTACATTTCCATTTTTTCTAAGTAAAACTTTTGAGGGGCTGGAGAGATAGCATGGAGGTAAGGCGTTTGCCTTTCATGCAAGAGGTCATCGGTTCAAATCCCAGTGTCCCATATGGTCCCCCGTGCCTGCCAGGAGCAATTTCTGAGCATGGAGCCAGGAGTAACCCCTGAGCACTGCCGGGTGTGACCCAAAAAACACAAAGAAAAAAAAAAAAAAACTTTTGAGACTCTGGTCATTTATTCATTTTACATACTCTATCTTACCGTCTTCGTGATAACAAAGTTTAAGTTACACAAAACAGTGTGGCATACAAGTCAAAAATAGAACGCAATCCCAGTGGATCTCTGAACAGATCTGAGTTTCACAGGTTGGTATAGAGTCTGTAAAGCATTTGATAAGGTCCAAACACCCATTCATGATAAAAACTCTCAACAAAATGGGAATGGAAAGAAATTTTCTCAATACTGTCAAGGCCATTTTTAACAAGCCCATGACAAATGTATTTACAAAGCAATAATTTATTACAAAGTAATAATCATTAAAACAGCATGGTACTGGAATAAAGACAGATCCTCAGATCAATGAAATAGACTTGAGTATTCAGAGAATGACCCCCAGGCATACAATCAACCAATCTTTGACAAAGGAGCAAGAAACGCAAAATGGAGCAAGGAAAGCCTCTCTAACAAATGGTGCTGGGAAAACTGGCCAGCCACTTGCAAAAAAAAAACGAGCTCAGACCTCTAACATCATGTACAAAGGCCAAATTAAAATGGATAAAAGACCCTGATATCAGACTTGAAACTATAAGATATATAGAAGAAAACATAAGCAGAACATTCCATGACATTGAGACTAAATGCATCTTCAAGGAGAAAATACCACTGTCCACGCAGGTGGAAACATAAATAAATAAATGAGATTACATCAAATTGAGAAGCTTCTGCACTTCAAAGTTAACAGTAACTAAGATATAAAGGCTACCTAAGGAATGGTAGAGACTATTCACCCAATTCCCATTAGATAAGAGCAAATCTAAGATATACATGGCACTGACAGAACTTAACAACAAATAAACATCTAGATAAAACAGTAAACATCAAAAAATGTGAAGAAATGAACAGACATTACTTTCCTCAAAGAAGAAATACACATGAAAAAAATGTTCCATGTCACTAATAATTAGGGAAATGCAAATAAAAATAAAAATCAGATATCTCATGGCACACATCATAAAGAACAAGAACAACCACTGCTGGCATGGATGTAGGAAAAAGGAACTCTTACTCACTGTTGGTAGAAATGCCATCTAGTCCAGCCTTTCTGGAAAACAATATGAATATTCCTTAAAAAATGGACATTGGAAAAAAAAATTGGACATTGAGCTCCCATATGAGCCAGCAACACCACTTCTAGGGATATAGCCTAGGACCACAAGAACATAATACAATAATGCTCTCTGCACACCTATTTTCATAGCAGCGTTTTTAGCAATAGCCAAAATCTAGAAACAACTCAGATGCCTGAGAACAGATGAGTAGCTAAAGAAACTGTGGCACATCTACACATTAGAACACTATACAGCTGTTAGGAAAAAAAAATAAAGTCACAAAATTTACCTATACATGGAATGGAGACTATATATGTTGAGTGAAGTATGTCAGAGATAAACACACAGTAGTCTCACTCATCTGTGAGATTTAAGAAAAATAAAATACAGTAAAGCAGTAATACCTAGAGATAATAGTGATGAGGGCCAGAAGGACCAACCCATGATAAGAAGCCTACCACAAAGAGTGGTAAGTGCAGTTAGAGAAATAACTACACTAACAACTTACCATTACAATGATAGAGAGAAATACAATGCCTGTCTCGAAGACAGGTAAGGGATGGGGGAGGAGGGAAATGAGGTGCATACAGGTGGCAGAAAAGATGCACTGGTGAAGGGGTGTGCGCATTATATATGGCTGAAACCCAACTATGACATGTTTATAAATACAGTGCTTAAATAAAAAATATTAAAAATAAAATAATAAAATACATATGATATTAAAAAAAAGTTTCTGCCTGTCACAGTGTGCATATGGAATGTAAAGAGAGGCCCAGCCAAACCCAAAACAAAGGTTTACACAATCAGTTTGCCCTGAAGCAGAGTTCTCACCAAAACAAAACTGAAAAGCCACCAACAACAGATCAATCCTGAGCAAAAGTTGAATTCCCAGAGTGATTTTTTTTGGGGGGCCACACCCAAATAGCATCAGTGTGCTATCTCTCCGGAGAGAGAGGAGAGGGGTCACTTGAGCTTGGGAGGCAGAGTGCATTCCTAGTGATTTGTTGTCAACCAGGCTTGTGCTTTGAGGCCAGGGTCCAAGGATATGGTGCTGGGATTAGCTGGCACAGCCCGAGGTGCTGTGGTGGAAAAGCAAGGTCTCCCCCAGGGCCACACCTGGAGTACTCAGTGACCAGTCCCCACCAAGCATAATCCCTGGAAGTGCAAGAATCAGGGCCCGGAGAGATAGCACAGCGGCGTTTGCCTTGCAAGCAGCCGATCCAGGACCAAAGGTGGTTGGTTCGAATCCCGGTGTCCCATAAGGTCCCCCCGTGCCTGCCAGTAGCTATTTCTGAGCAGACAGCCAGGAGCACCACCAGGTGTGGCCCAAAAACAAACAAACAAAAACCTGAGCACCAGGGCTGAGGGGGTTGGTAGATAAATGCTCCGGGGAATTTTTTTTTTGTACTTTTGACTCTGACTCCAGGTACCCAAAATTTACTCCAACTCGGCAGCTCTGCTGAGCACCCCCCAAGTTTTGCCCTTCCCAAGAATAAATCAAAATGAACACTAAAAAAATAAAGTAAGCCAATCTGCCAAAAAAAAAAAAAGTAAACAAACATGAACTCCAGTGTATAACTACGAAGTTCAAAGTATTTTATTTCTTGTTACCAGTTTCTTTGTCTGTAAAAAGTATCCTGATGAGTTGAGTTTAAATTTTAAACACCTTAAGCCCTGCTTCTGTAGAAGCTCACTGGCTTCTACAAGCTCTTCTGCTTGCACTACCAACTGAATTGCAGCAGCATATCCAGAATCAGTCTATTCCCAGCTTTGTAGTTACTGAGAGGTAGTGATGAAATAAGGGCAGAAAGACTAAATTATTTAGTGAGACTGAAAAGACTTATTAAAAGTACATTAAAATCTGCAACCAAACTTACATACGAATTTAAATGAAGCACAACTACAAATCAGACTTCACATCTTTTTGTTCTAGTCAAGGAGGCTTCCAGACAACCTATGGTAACAACCCCTGATCGGTCATAATCTCACTTCAGTTAAAATGTGGGGGAGGGTACATGCTGTGGCATATGGCTGACCCCCAACAGGAATGATCTCTTGAGAAGAGGGCCAGAAGTAACCCTCAGCACAAACAGGTATGACAACAAAACAAAAACAAAGCCAAGAATAGCCAGATGAAACAAAAAGTTTATATAAGCATTATTGTAACCAAGAAAAAGTGGGAACTACTAGCATTGTCTACAGGCTGGAGACTTCATTTCATCATGGTTTAGGAATAATCTGGTTTCTATCTGGATGAAATTATTATTCGGCAAAATTTGAGGCCTTAGGGCTGGAGTGATAGCACAGTGGTAGGGTGTTTGCCTTGCATGAGGCTGACCTGGGATGGACCCGGGTTCAATCCCTGGCATCACATTTGGTTCCCCCGAGCCTGCCAGGAGCGATTTTTGAGTGCAAAGCCAGGAGTAAACCTTGAGTGCTGCCGGGTATGACCCAAAAACAAAAAAATAACTGAGGCTTTCTTTAGCTTCTTTGACTACTTCCATAATAAGATAGCTGGTGCAGGTGCTGACCACCAGAAAAGTAAACTCTTACTTAGAAAATGGGAGTTTCAGAACCACTTTTATAATGTTTGAGTCCTTAAAAAAATAAAATTCTATGTCCTATATCTAGGTCAATGACTAGAATATTCCCATTTGCCCAAGATAGTCTTTAAGAATTACATAAGATTAATAATACTGAAAACCCTATTAATAGTGTATGCTTTTCTGAACTAACACTTAAGTTTCTGGTTTCATTTTTTTTTTTGTTTTGGGGCCACACCTGGAGATGCTCAGGGGACCATATGGGATGTCAGAGATCAAACTCAGGACAGCCTCATGCAAGGCAAATGTCCTATCCACTGCACTATCCCTTTGGCCCCTGGAACTAAAATCTTTATCTATGGGTACTATTACTTTTGACTAAACTCCCCCCCCCTCAAATTAGTGACAAGCCCTTCAGTGTTTAAACATGTCACTACATAATTTTTTTTTTTTTGGTTTTTCGGGCCACACCCTTTTGATGCTCAGGGTTACTCCTGGCTCAGAAATCGGCCCTGGTTTGGGGGGACTATATGGGACGCCGGGGGATCGAACCGCAGTCCGTTCCTTGGCTAGCGCTTGCAAGGTGGACACCTTACCTCTAGCGTCACCTCACCGGCCCCGTCACTACATAATTTTAAAAATTCCCACGAATATAGATCTATAAGCTTCACAAATGATTTAGCTAAAACCAAAAGTAAGTACAGAAGTCCCTGTACTTCTGGGACCGCATAAGGAATTTCACTTTATGAATATTCACAATAAAAAAAATCGCATTAGTAAGAAAAAAAATCGCAAAAAGTCCCATTAAACATTTGTATACCCCGAATGGAACTGCTCGGGATATGCTAATGTTTAATGCGATTTTTAGGTAAGCGAATAATCGTTAATACTGCGATATTTGAAGACTGGCCGCAGGCCACAAAATGTTGTACGGAGGGCCGCAAATGGCCCACGGGCCGCGAGTTTGAGACCCCTGCCCTAAAAGTTGATCAAACTATTATGGTAACTTTAAATGTACCTTTCAAAAAGTGATGAAAATGTCTAACACTGGGACTGAAGAGAGTCCTGTGGACAGGGCACTCACCTTGTATGCAGCCCACCTGGCTTTGATGCCCAGTACCCCACAAATGGCCCCCCAGCCCAGCACCCAAAACAACAAAAAAGGTGTAAGGTTCAGGCAGTCAAGCACTTGCCTTGCTTATATAATTCCATGTGATATAGCATATGGTCCCCTGAACAGAGCCAGGGGTCACTCTAAGTACAAAGCCAGAAACTGCTCCTGAAAAGCCCCAGGTGTCCAGGTATGGCCCAATCCCTTCCCTTCTTCCCCTCCCCAGTATGTAATCAATACCTAGCAGTGTGTGTGTGTGTGTGTGTGTGTGTGTCTGGGTTGGACACCTACAAGGCAAATGCCCTACCGCTGTGCTATGGCTCTAGACCTCCTTAGGAGATTTTAATAATGAAACTTTCAATGGTTTAAGTTTGAAAAACTGTACGTTTCATTTAGTATTTGCCTACTCCGCATCACTGAGTTTCAATAAGGTCAAGGCCATTTGGAAGGGGGATGGTGATAAAGAGTAAGAATAAGAGCCACAGGCTGATTTTCAATAATGCACACTGCTCAATGCTCTAAAAATACTATTACTGAAATAACAAAGATGAATTCTAAACACTTATTCAGCAAGTGGCTAACCTAGCAATAGCCAAATAAACAAATCCATACATAGTCCTTGTTGGTTTTGTGGAGACAGCTTGTTATATTAGTGACGTTCAGAACGACAGCTGGAAGCCCAGTCTACCTTCCCAAAGAAGTGGTCCTGGAAAGGCTTATAGAGCAGAGACACTGGGAACACAGGAATTACTCTTAAGACAGGGTGGTTGTAAAAAAACGGCTTCCGAGTAGACCTGGCTTCCTTGATTCAACCCAGCCACCTCTGACCCTCTCTCTGCCATAAGGGATGAAGGCTGTATCAGGTTACCAAACTTCTCTGGCTAACGGCTCCCTTATTTTTTGCTGGGGTAGAGGAATGACTTAAAACAAATAAAGTGCTTCCCCCACTTGAGTCCCCCAAGATCGTTTGAGTGCCAGGGGATGGCACCCTCACCCCATTGTGGGAAACACTCATTTCTAACAGTCTTCACTCTCTTCACTCAGGCCTTCATCTCTGGGTGAGAGGAGGGGTACACCAATGTAACAGAAGATCCTTTCTCCACTCAGGTCCTCATCACTGGGGGAGGGGCACACCAATCGCTAACAGAGGCTCCACTCTCTCCACTCCTGTCCTCCTCATTGCTGGGAGACGTAAGAAAGGGAACAAAAACAAAAATAAAACAACAAAAAGCTGTTGCTGTTAAAGTTCTCTCTAAAGAAGTTAAGCCTTCAGAGCTGGAAGCAAGTGGGATTGTTTACTCCGATTTACCTTTGTTTTTGAGGAGGCAGCTCTTGGTTATAGACTCCCTCTAAAAACCACCATCAGATAACAGCTGTCCCCCCCCTCCAAATCTAAAGCTACCCAGAAAACTCCCTCAGATATCTCCAAACTTAAGGACAAAAGCATTTCTTTTGTGAACTTTAATCAAAAGCAGTGTGGGAACTGCTTATTTTCTTACCAGCAGCACAGTAGGACTCACCAAGCACTTTGACAAAAAAAAAAGTCTAGGTTACAACATGTAACTGAGCTACTTGTGGCTGGGCTGCCATTAAGAAAACTTACGTGGACAAGAGACACAGTGTTATAGAGGGGGTCAGAAAGTCTCCATAAGGGCCCGGAGAGATAGCACAGCGGCGTTTGCCTTGCAAGCAGCCGATCCAGGACCAAAGGTGGTTGGTCCAAATCCCGGTGTCCCATATGGTCCCCCGTGCCTGCCAGGAGCTATTTCTGAGCAGACAGCCAGGAGTGACCCCTGAGCACTGCCGGGTGTGCCCCCCCCACCAAAAAAAAAAAAAAAAGAAAGTCTCCATAAAAAATGTCCAAACCCAAATTATACCACGGGTAGATAGTATTGATCAATAGGGGTGAACTGCGATGAGCGTTGTTTTCTCCTAGCATGTCAATATTTAGAAATCAAAGGCTAAACTTTTACATAGTTGGAAAAAGCCTCAGTGATTCATCAAGACCCTAACAACAACAACAACTACAAAACCCCCCAAATGAAAATACTTTCCTTCGATGAAGGGGTTGGCAACATTTCTTTCCTGTTTAGATAAGGCCACCTTTGAATAGTAGTTTAATTCTGATGAAACTGGTCTCCATTTAAAGGTAATTATCTTCAGGTTTTAAAACTCTGAGGAAGTATAAACCCTAGAGAATGTTTGAAAAAAGTGGCTTGTTGAGTCTAAGAAAAAATGCTAGTAGTAAAATAACTCTACTTACTTCTATTTTTTATTATAGCCCTATAATAACTAACCCATTTTAGCATTCCAAAGGTTCACTACTGTACTTTTCCCATGAAGTCAGATTTTGTGCCTGGTTTTGTAGAACTCAGGTCTTTCAGGAATACTTAATTAGCATTCTCTCTATTGCTCAGGTTTAGGGGATTGAAGGTTGGGAAGACAGCTTGAAGGGCTGGGAGTGTCTGCCTGGCCCTAACGCAATACATGGCACTATGTGGTCCATGTCCATGTCTCTCAACACTGCCACTGAAGCAGCTCAGTGTCAGCCCCGTCACCATCATGCCAAGATCCCCCAGACCTGGAGCATGATGAGGGAGGTGACTTCCGCAAAGGCAATTAGAGCAGTTAGTTCTGATACTATCTGGTCACTTTCTCCATTCCAATTGCCTGGACCACACTTCCAAAGCAAGTTGCTGCATTCCCTCCATTAGAAGTCTATCCAATTTTGTCAGGTCAACCTTAAATAGCTTTAGAATCTAAATGTTGCTTGAGCCAAACTAGGGCGTAGGGTACACCCAGCAGTACTCAGGAGTTACATCCTGCAGTTCTTGGATGAAAGGGTCAGGAGGGTTTGCACAGTGTGCACTTAGTCCAGCTCTTTGAGAGATCTCCTAGCCCAAGAGATGCTCTCGTGCCTAGCAACCCCTGATCTTACATTTATGGTGCTGTTTTCAACCTTAGAAAACTAGGATGCTTGGTTCTTCTTTCCTACTCCGAATCCAACTCCAAAGGATTCGTTCACATTGGATTCTAAACCTAGAGCACTTCTAGTTCATTTGACTTGATTCATTTTCCCTTCATTGGACTCCTGGATCTCATTATCCTGCATTACAGAGTTTGTTCCTTAGAGCCAGCCCTTTCTATCTCCGCATCCCTGATTTGGTTATTTTTTTGGGTGGGTAACATGGCACAGGCAGAGTCATTTCATGGAAGTCTTGGGGCCTGTCTGAAAGGCTAACTCCCAACACTAAGGGGAGTTTCTCACAGAGTAACTTCTTGGAAAGACAATGAAAATAACAGGAGTTCAGAGATAAAGCCTTGCACTCCACACAATCTACCAGCTTCTGTGACCTTGGGATAAGTGAAAGAAGCTGCCCTATATCTTCCCACGTTAATGCTAATGTTTGTATTTCACCAGGTAGACCTAAATACAGAAAACCATCCCCAAAGAACAGAGACTGCTATTAGATTAAACCACCCTCTTTCTCAAACAACCTGTTCCCAAGTGAAGAGCTACTGAGAACTTCAGCACAGGGAGAAACAAAGAGGATTCAGCACAGAGCCTTTTGGAGTCAAACAACCACCATTACTTCACTTCATCCTAAAATAAAATCTGCAACGGTCAAATCTCTCACCTGGAACCTTGTTGTTCTTAGCCCACCTAGGGAATAGTCTCAACCATCCTATACCATTAATGAGAGGGGCATTCAAACCAGGATGCAAAAGCAGCCTGCCTTTGGAGGCCGGGAAACAAACTCTAAGAGGAAACAAAATATTCAGGAAAGTAACTATCAGGATTTGCTTGTAATTGTGTTGTGATACAGGGTCCCATCTATACACAACCAGAGAAGATGCCAAGGAGCTAAAATCCGATGCTAGAGTTGGCTTCTAGTCTTCCCTCAGGGCATAATTCTCTGATAAACTGATTCATTAGGTTTCCCAACCTATAAGTTTTAAAAGTCACAAAGTTAGACACATGGGTTTAACAAGTTCTCCAAATCTTGCCTCCGCCCCCAATCAACTGGGTTACCAGTCTTGCCCTAACTAGAGGTTAAATATTCTGAATTTAACAATAGAAACAATCTCCAAGCAAAAAAATAGCCCATTTACTTTCAGACACAGGTCACTTCGGAAGCTCTCCTCAGACTCTGTCATACACACAAACATATGTAGGTCACTTCAGCTTCCATCCTTTTACACATTCTCCTCTGGGAAGTTACATTTTTACCAAGCCAGATTTCCAAGTCCAAGTCATGGCAAAACTGGTAAATGACCATTACCAAGTTCAGTCTTACAGAATCACAGAATCTCACTCATGGGGCAGATACTGAGCATCCTCTTTCTCGTGCCAGAGCCCACATTCAGAATTAGGAGGAGGATCTCCAATTCTGAACCTACCACTTCCTAATTATGTCATTTGGGCAAAGTACTTATGGCTATGCAATTCTCTCCTCAGCCATAAAGTGGAAATAACCAGCACTAAAAGGATTAAGTGTAATAAAAAAGATCTTCTGGCACATTGGAAACATTCAAGCAAGAACACCAAACACCAAATGAACTACCTGATAAGAGCCTCGGCCTATCTTGACCATTTCTGGCTATTGGAAGCTTTGATAAGTTTACTCTGATTTAAGCAGTCCTTTTACTTAAAAATAAAAGGAATTAGAGTCATAGTACAGTGGGTAGGGCATTTGCCTTGCATATAGACCACCCAGGTTCGATCCTTGGCATCCCAGGTGATTGATCTCAGGAGCACTGCCATGAGTGATCCATGAGCACATATTTGTGTGACTCAAAAATCCGGGGTGGGGGGGTGGTCTCAAATGGCTGTAACTTACGTTGTAGTTATAAATCTTTTTTGCCTTGCAGTTTCTTATTTCACAAACAAAATTCCTCTGAAAAAACTCACAATTCAGGCATTCCACTTATAAGGCAGGTCAATAAAGGAATTGGCTTCTTTAAAAAAAAAAAAAAAAGCCTGCAGCGAACTTCTAAAGCACTTTGACTTTGTTAGCACAATAAGGGCAACTAAGCTGAGTCCAATGATCAGACTCATCCTAACTACAGGGACTGGCAATCAGGAAGCCATTAAATTCCAGTCTCTCAGCCTTAGCCGGTTTTATTGCACACAGCTGGGTATGGAAGCAGAAGAATGTTCTTTTTTTGACCCTTCCTTTTCTAAGAAATTCTAGGAGCAGCAATGCTGAAAGATTTTTACCCACTACCAAGAGACTCCTACTGCCCGCAGCAAAGTTCAAACTGATCCATTTTAAAATTAAATACATACATGAAATGAAAATAAGTTTTAAAAAAATCCTGCTCATCAAGGGATTCTCAAGGGTTTCCCCCTCTCACCAGCGCACTAGGTCAATTAGAGGATTGACACATCGTCTCCAGATGTCAAACCAAACGCATTCGGGACACAGGGACACGAGGGGCTACGTCCCCCCACCCTTCGTCTGTCACTAAGTATCCTTCAATTTAAAAAAAGAAGCAACGGCCTTTTTTGTTTGGGTTGGGGTCACGCCCGAAGGTGGTCAGGTCTTACTTACTCCCAGCCATGCACTTAGCGATCACTCCCTGCGGGGATCAGGGGACCATATGGGAAGCCGAGAATCGAACCTGAGTCCGCCGCGTGCAAGAGCCTTGCCCGCTGTACTTATGCAGCCCTGGAATATCTGTCTTTCTCTCTCTCAATCACACACACATCCTAAACCTAATTATAATCCAGCGTGTGTGAGTTCCAAGGATGCACGCGGGGGGGGGGGGAGAATCATAATGGCGAGAGAGAGAGAGAGAGAGAGAGAGAGAGAGAGAGAGAGAGAGAGAGAGAGAGAAAGAGAGAGAGAGAGACAGACAGACAGACAGACAGACAGAGGGGGAGAGAGAGACAGAGACAGATAGAGAGAGAGACAGAGACAGATAGAGAGGAAGAGAGACAGAGAGACAGCGAGAGAGACAGAGAGAGAGGGCTTTTGTCTCCAACTCCGGACAGCACTGCGGAGTCGCTGCACAGACGTGCCCAAGCTTCTTCCTCCCCCTTTTCACCCCAACCTCAAGCCCCGATTGCGGGGCCCAAAGTGGGTGTAGACGGAGGCAGCGGGGGCTCCTTGCCAGCCAGCCAGCCCACCCACCCACCTTCCAGGCTCGCAATCCTGGAGGTTGGCTGGCCGGTCGGCCGAAGCAGGCCGGGCTTTCCTTTCTTTCCCTTTGCACATCAAACCCCGGGACTCTAGCTAGGCGGGACCCCGTCGGCAAGTCGGGGGGCCTCGTTGCCGCGTCTCAGCTGGCCCAGCTCAGATGCAAAAGAAAAAAGAAAAAGACGCGGGGCTGGGCGAGCCCTTTTGTCTCCAGAATCCGGTAGAAGAATGGAAGGAAGGGGGAAAGAAGGAAAGAAAGGTGGAAGGAAGGAGGGAAAGGAGGGAGGAAGGAAAGGAAGGAAGGAGAAAGGAAGAAAGGAGGAAGGAAGGAAGGAAGGAAGGAAGGAAGGAAGGAAGGTGGAAGGCAGGCAGGAGGAAGAGAGCGGGAGAGAAGAAAGGGCTGCGGGCTCCTTCCCCGCAGCAGGCGAGCGCGGCGGCGCCCCGCAGGTCCGAGGCCGGGCCGGGCCCGGCGCCCCGCGGCCGCTCACCTCGTCCTCCTGCTCGCTCCGGAAGCACAGACACGCCGCCCGCTTCTTGAAGCCCTCGCGGTCGTACGTCCGCGTCTGGTTGGGCTTGAACTTCATCATAGAGGCGGGCTCGGGCTCGGGCTCCCGACCCGGCTCCTGCCGCGGCTGCAGCTGCCCGGCCGCCGCCGCCGCCGCCACCCCGCCGAGCGGGCCGAGGGGGAAGCCGGGGGCGGGGGCCGAGCGGGGCGGCGGCGGCGGCGGCGGCGAGCGGGCCGAGTGGTCCCGGAGCCCCGCGGCGCGGCTTGGCGAGGCTCGTTCAACGAGGCGCGAGGGCGGGAGGAGCGCGGGGCCGTCACTGGAGCCCGAAAGCCGCGGAGGAAGCGCCGCTGCCTCTGCCCGGGCGTCCTCCGCTCTCCATGGAGCCGCTCGCTCGTCGCCTCCCTCTCGCTCTCCCTCTCTCCTGCTCACCGGCCGCCCCTCCGACAGGGAAGAGCGAGGCCGCCGACCTCTCGCGCCGCCGCGCACAGACAGTTGCGAGAACTCGCGCCCACCAGGCAGGCAGCGGCGCCACGGCGGCCTCGGCGCCGCCCCGCTTCCGCTCCTTATTTAAGCGGCACCGGAGGCCACGCCCCCGGGCCCGCCCCCTCCCGCGCGCGCCCCCGCGCCTGCGCGCCGGGACCGTTGCTCGGGGGAGGGAGAAGGGGAGAGGAGGAGCGGAGTCCGGGTGGGAGGAGTGGCGACCGCTGTCGCTGAGAAAGAAGCCCGGGCCGGGCAGGCGGGCAGGCGGGCAGGCTGTGTTGTGCACGGCCTGGGAGCGTGCATGTGCGTGGAAGGCGGCCAACCCTTCCTCCCTGTCTCTAAGTCCCGCGTCTGTCTGTCTGTCTCTGTCTCTGTCTGTCTCTCTGTCTCTGTCAGTCTCTGTCTGTCTGTCTCTCTTTCTCAGAGGACGTTAAATGCGGTCTCCACGGAAGGGGAGTGCAACTCCCCACACCTTCTCAGCGAGGATTTTGCACCCTTAGGCAAGGCCGGGAATTACCGGGAAGGCAGCTCAGGGATGGCTGAAGCAACCAGAGAAGAGCAATGGCCTAGAAAGGTGAACATGAAGGAAGTTCTAGCTTCTGCAGAGGAAAGGATTTACTTTTTTTTTTTTTGGGTGGGGTCGCACCCGGCAGTGCTCAGGGGTTCCTCCTGGCTCTATGCTCAGAACTCGCTCCTGGCAGCTCAGAGGACCATATGGGATGCCGGGATTCGAACCACGTCCTTCTGCATGCAAGGCAAACGCCTTACCTCCATGCTATCTCTCTGGCCCTACTCTTTTTTTGTTTGTTTGTTTATCCTTTGCTTTGTTGTTTTGGGGCCACACCCGGCGGTTCTCAGGCTCTGTACTTGGGAATCAATCTTGACAGATTCGGAGGACCTTAGGGGATGCAGGAGATCCAACCTGGATCTGCCTTGTGCAAAGCAAACGCCCTCCTTGCCGTGCTATGGCTCTGACCCCGGCTGGTTCACTTTGGAAAACACGTTGGTGTCTCCTGCATTCCTCCAAGAGGCCGTCCAGTTGTCAACATCTCCTGCAGTGGCTCACTTTTGCTCCCGCTCCCCGGAAAAATCTTGGTTTGGTCCTGGCAGTGACTGATAACTGATAACTGATAACTTACCGGGTGCTTATTCCTTGCTTGGGTTTCTCCTGCTAATCGCAGATACAGCGAAGGGAATTCTTGATCTCTGTCTTCTCGGGATGCGCGATGTGGAATTCTAAATTCATAAAGGATAGGATTTAAGAAAAGAGCCTTCAGAATTGGAAAACTTGATCAGGTGTATGCAGAGACGTTTGTGATTTGCTGCTAACGGCCACTTGCATTGTGTCTCCAGCTTTACAGAACCTAATAACAAGGAGTTCTGGAAGCATTTTTACGTAATTAAAATGATGGACGGGATGTGTGAACGTGCTGTCGTTTTTCCCAGTTAGAAAGATTAAAACTCTTATGAGGTTTGCAGTGGTCAAAGCAGCATCCTTGCAAATACAGCTTAGTGCTGTATTTTAGCAGCTCTTCTGTCTGGAACACCGTCAATTCTTTCCTCTTCCCTCCCCCACAAATCTGGTACAGACTGGGATCTCTGGAGCACAGCTCAGTGTTTTAGGACTCTGCTACTGGGGTTTGTGATCCCAGGTAAGCACTGGAACTAAAAATGTGTGAGCATTTCAGTTAGAACTGGCCAGAGAGTACATGTGCAGACACCATGACTAAACCCTTCCAACCCCAGCAAGCACTGCAGCCGAGTATCTGTCACTATGAGGAAAACAACAGAAGGGAAAAAATAGTGAAGGGGTAAAGAAGGTGATAATAAATTTCTTACAAAAGTAAGTCAAACTGGTTTTTCACCTGTGTTCAACACTAGTTGCAGACTTGGCACATCCATTAAGTAATTACTTGGGGATGATGCCTAAATCATAATTAACTGGAGAGGACTGGGCTCACTCACCCAAGGGAGAGAAAGTAACAGCTAAAACCAGTGAGCATGACTCTCAGGCCACTTGTTTAAGGTTCCAGATCATTATCTTTGGTTGGGAAAAAAGTCTTAGAGGGACTGGAGAGGCAGTATTGTAGGCAGAGTGCTTGTCTTGCACACAATAGATCTGAGTTTGAGCTCCGGCAACCCATATGATTCCCCCATTCCTCCAGGAGTGATCCCCAAGCATCGAGCTAGCACAGAACTATGCAGGGTGTGGCAAAACGAAAAAATAATCTTTGAGTCTAAATTTGACACATACAATGAAATGTATGCAGCTTTACTCATCTCTCAAAAGAATGTAATATGATTCAGATTGCAAATCTTTCACTCAGATAATAGTGGGTGTGAAGTGCTTTAAAACTGTCAAACATTTAACGAAAATGAGATGTGTTAACATTAATATTTAGAACCCTATTTAAATGAAGTCCAGAAACTAGAAAGACTCCCACCCATGCGTTAATCAGCAAAGCACACAACCCAACCCCCAACGATACTATTTGCCTTCCTCACAGAACTGTAGAACTCACCCTGAGTCTGCTCTCCAACCTGTCCTCTGTTTTCTATTTGTTTGGACGTTTGTTTTTTTGGCCACACCCTTCGGTGCTCAGTGTTGCTCGGAATCATTCCTTGGCAGAGCGTGGGGGACCATATGGATGCCTGCGATGGAACCTGGGTTGACTTGCAAAGCAAGTACCATACTTGCTATATAGCTCCAGTCCTCTCTCCCCTCACCCCATTCTTTTTTGGTTTTCTGAGGAATCCTTATAGTTAAGAGTAACTGACTTTTATTTTGGGGGGTAGGGGGAGGTTTGGTCCACACCGAGCAGTGATCAGAGCTTGCTCCTTGCATGATTAAGGGGCCAGATGATGGTGCTGAGGATCCAATTGGGATAAGCCTCAAGAATGGCAGTGCCAGAACCATTGAACCATTTCTCTGATCCAAGAGTAATGGATTATTTATGTTTGAGATTTCTGACTTTTCCTCAAAAAATAGAGAAGGGATTCCTGGGGAGGATGCTATGCATGAATGAGGCCTGGAATACATCCATGGTACCATTCTATCAGTAGGACCCCCAGTGCACTGCAGCCAACTGCCTGCACCCCCCAAACTTGAGAGAGAGAGAGAGAGAGAAAGAGAGAGAGAAAAAGAGAGAGAGAAAGAGAGAGAGAAAACACTGGGGTGGACAGATAGACAGAGACGGAGGGAGTGAGAGAAAGAGAGATGAGTAGAGGAGTCTTTATGAAGATCAGGAACTTGAAGAGGTTAGTGAATTTCACACTGCAGAAATCTTCCAAAAGAAAATCTGCAACACATGATTTGAATTGAAATATTTTGTTTGTTTAGTTTTTCGCCCACACCTGGTGGACCAAAGGAATAGCCTCAGAAGTTACTCCTGGCTCTGAGCTCAGAAATTACTCCTGGGTGGGACTGAGGACCCTGGAGATCGAACCCAGGTCAGCTATATGCAAGGCAAATTCCCTACCTACCGTGCTATCACTCTGGTCCCTGAACTGACATACTTTTGTACCATGAATAATCACTTTTTTTGGGAGGGGAGAAAATAAATGTATTAGAGTATTGCAATTATTTTAAGAGACAGTCAACAAAAAGACAAAACTTGTCTGATTAAATTGAGAGTCTAGGGACTGGCATGTGATAGTACAGAGGTAAGACATTTGCCTTGAGTGTCCAACCAGGGTTTGATTCCAGTATCCCATATGGTCCCCCAAACATCATCAGAGGTAATCTGAGTTTCGCTAGCTGTGGCCCCTAAATCACAAAAATAAATATGAGGCACTGACAGAACTTAACAAGATAAAAACATTTACCCCCATCAAAAAATGGGGAGAAGAAATGAACAGACATTTCCTCAAAGAAGAAATATAGATGGCCAAAAGGCACATGAAAAAAATGCTCCACATCATCAAAAAATGGGGAGAAGAAATGAACAGACATTTCCTCAAAGAAGAAATATAGATGGCCAAAAGGCACATGAGAAAAATGCTCCACATCACTAATCACCAGGGAAATGCAAATCAAAACAACAAATGAAATCATCTCACACCACATCACAAAGAACAAGAACACTGCTGGCATGGATGTATGGAGAAAGGAACTCTCATTCACTGCTGGTGGGAATGCTGTCTAGTTCAGCATGGATATTACTCAAAAAAGTAGAAATTGAGCTCCATAAAATCCAGCTCTATATACTCTAGGGATTGCTTCTTAGTATATAGATAGTTTATAGATAGAGCTCCCATATAATCTAGCACTCCTAGGGATAAACTCTAGGAATACAAAAAACACAACACAAAATGCCCTCTGCTCTCCAAAATTCATTGTAGCACTATTTACAATAGCCAGAATCAGGAAGCAACCCAGGTGCCCAACAACAGATGAGTGACTGAAGGGACAGTGGTATATTTACACTATGGAATACTACACAGCTGTTAGGAAAAAATGAAGCCATGAAATTTGCCAATACATTGATGGACTTGGAGACTATTATGCTAAATGAATTGAGTCAGAGGGAGAAAGACACAATACTATCACTCATCTGTGGGATATAAGAAAATTAAAAGACAGTATAATAGAGATGATATGATGCTTCATGATATGAAGCTTATCACAACGAGCAGTGAGTGCAGTGACAACTACCATGACAATGATAAACAAGTAGAAAGCCTTTCCCAAAGACAGTCAGGGGTTTAGGGAAGAGGGAAATGGGGAACATTGGTGGCAGGAAAGTTACACTGGTGAAGGGTGGTATACATTTGATAACTGAAACCCAACTATGAACATTTCTGTAACCATGGTGCTTAAATAAAATATTTTTTAAAACAATAAAAATATTTAAATATTGCTAAAAAATCATGACTAGAAAATTTTCAAATGCTAGGCATTTGTGTGCCTGACAGTCAGTTTAGGGTTAAAGCTCCCTACTTTGGCTCTGTAACTGGTATTATGTATCTGCAGTGCACTTGAGGCAGTGTCAAGGCTCAGAACCTATCTAACCAGGTTACAGTTGAGATATACAGGGAATGTTTTTCCTTCTGCAGTACCAGCATGAACTGGCTATACCAGCTGATTCTTTCAGGGCTCAGAGTTCAGTTTCAGGTTAATTTCTAGTTCACTGACCCATATTGTCTTCCCCAGAAGTTATTATATACAGAGTCATTTTTCTATTTCCAATGTTTGGGACCTTTAGAGAAGGGAACGTGAGTATCGCAGGGGTCCAGACTTCTTTTCCATATGTCCTTTGAAGTAGGAAGCAGAGTACCTTGGAGGGGCTGAGATGACTGGGGGTAAAGGTTGGCGTCTCTCAACAGACTGACAATGTTTCCTTAAAGTCAGTTCTTTTTTTTTTTTTTTTTTGGTTATTTTATTTACACCCGGCGGTGTTCAGGGGTTACTCCTGGCTGTCTGCTCAGAAATAGCTCCTGGCAGGCACGGGGGACCATATGGGACACCGGGATTCAAACCAACTACCTTTGGTCCTGGATCGGCTGCTTGCAAGGCAAACGCCGCTGTGCTATCTCTCCGGGCCCAAAGTCAGTTCTTTCTTGATAAGGCTAGTTTGTTTGGGGACCACAGCTGGTGATAGTCTGGGGTTACTCCAAGCTCTGAACTCAGGAATCACTCCTGAGTCAGGGGACTATATGGGATGCTAGGGATCAAACCCAGGTTAGCTGCTTGTAAGGCAAATGTCCTACCTGCTGTTCTATAGCTGGTAAGCCATCTCTTCCTTTGTCTTTGGAAGGAGCAATAGTGAGTCTTTTTTTTTTTTTAATTTTTGGTTTTTGGTTTTTGGGTCACACCCGGTGACACTCAGGGGGTTACTCCTGGCTCTGCACTCAGAAATCGCTCCTAGAAGGCACAGGGGATGATATAGGATGCTGGGATCAAACCATCATCTGTCCTGAATTGGGGACTGATTGGCTTCGTGCAAGGCAAATGCCCTACCACTGTGCTATCTCTCCAGCCCCAATAGTGAGTCTTAACTATGCATTAGTTGACTCTATGCTCTGTAATCTCATTGAAATAATCTGCAATCCTGTGTTTACAGAGCTACTCTTATTGTACACTTTTTTAAAGGGAATGACACAGGATTGATGTTGGGTTCTCTATGTAGCCCATATTTTATTTTGTGTGGGTGGGGATTTTCGGGGATTGGGCCATATGCTTAGAGGTGTTGGGGCTTTTCTTGACTTCTTTTCTTGTTGTTCAGGAATAACACTGGGCAGTGCTCAGGGGACCATATGTAGTTCCAGGGATCAAATCAGGTCAGCCATAAGCAAATCAACCACCTCTGCCCCTATACTAGCTAGTTCTCTGATCCCTATAGTCTACATTTTTATCAACTGTACTGTATTTCCATTAGCCTCCCATTATTCTACTGCCCACGACTATATACTTTTATCCTGTGTTTAAACACTGGGGTTAATTTCTATTTTAAAATAAGGGGGCCCAGAGAGATAGTACAGCGTGTAGGACATTTGCCTTGTACATGGCCCACCTGGGTTCCATCACTGGCATTCTATAATGTTTCCCCAAGCACTGCTGAGAATGATTCTTTTTTTTTAATTAATTTATTTTTTTAATTTTTTTAGGAATGAGTCTTTTTTTTTTTCTTTTTCTTCTTTTTTTAATTTTTTTTTAGGGAGAGGGGGGAGAGGGAGAAGGGGAAGAAGGAGTAAGAGGGAGAGAGAGGGAGAAAGAGGGAGGAGAGAGAGGAAAGAAGAGAAAGAGGAGGAGGGAGAGGTAGGGAGAGGGAGAGAGAGAAAAGAGTGACAGGGAGAGGAACAGAGGGACAGAGAGGGAGGAGAGAGAGGGAAGGAGAGAGAGAGAGAGGAGGAGGAGAGGGACAGGGAGGGAGAAAGAGGGAGAGAAAGGAATGACAGGGAGAGGAAGAGAGGGAGAAGGGGAGAGAGAGAGGGACGGAGGAAGAAAGAGAGAGGAAGAGAAGGATAGGGAGGGGGAGAGAGAGGGAGAGAAAGAGGGAGAGGAAGAGAGGGAAAGGAGAGAGAGAGGAAGAAGAAAGGGAGGTAGGGAGAGGGAGTTTTTCCTGGAATGAGTCTTAAGTGTAGATAGGAGTAACCTTTGAGCACTACCAGCTATAACCCCAAAACAAACAAAATAAAAAATATTAAATATATGGTGATAAATGAAAATGGAAATCATGATTACAATTTTACATCACCTACAGGAGTTTTTGGAAAAGTGTGGGGTATGTTCCTTGGAAGTTATGGAGCCCACCAGGGCTCACCCAGCACCCCAATGTCTGGAACAGGATTGCTCTTATAGAAGGCCTGAACTCTGCTGTTTGAAGCCCCAGGTCAGCCCTGGGACCCAGCCCCAAGCTGCTTAATACAAAATATTCAGCCATAGGCCAGAGAGATAGTACAGCATTTTACAAATGGAAAAGGCAAGAATGGACTTTGCAGGGTTTAGAAAATATAGCCCTGGATGAACATTTTTTCCAAGCATTCACCTGCTCAGCTGGCATTTGCAAACACTTGAAAGTTGTTCCTTGTTTGCCCGTTTATTAACTCCTCTTCCACTGAGCAAAGATTTCATGTTTACGGCTCATTTTCCAAGTTCTTTGACTCCTATCAAGACCTAGCATTTTCTTTCACTTGTACAGTTTTTTTGCAGTTCTGTGTAGGCAATGGTGTTTACCTGGAAGCTGCCCTTTGCTTTATCACTTCAGGAAAGGTGTATGACAAGTGTTTATCTCCTTGGCAAAAGCAATGACTGGACATTTTTTTTACCAACTTAAGACAGCATTTTGAACTTTAACTTTATTTTAAATGACTGTTTTTTTTTTGCTAAAGAATTATTTTTGCTAAGAATTATACTTTTTATTTTGCTTTAGAAGAAACGGTTTTTTAAATACTCACAAGAGTCATATGGAACAGTTTTAGTAACTGGACCATGCTTTGATGTAGGTACACAATTTTTGGAAAGGACATTTAGACATTCATAGAACAAGCAGAAAATGTGAACACTGTATTGGGGGAAGTTTTTTGGGTTTGTTTTCTGGTTGTTTTTGTTTTGTTTTTGCTTGTGGGGGAGGGATGCACACCTGGTGTTGCTCAGGGCTCACTTCTTTCTCTGTGTTCAGGGATCTTTCCTGGTGGTGTTCAGGAGGATTATCTGTGGTGCTGGGGAATGAACCTGATTGCTGTACTATCTCTCTGGCCTCTGGATGAATATTTTATTAAGAAGCCACAGCATCGGCTGTGATGATAATAAAGGAGGAATTATTTTCTTTTTGAAGTATATGTTTTGCTTGTTTCCTTGTTTTTAGTTTTTGGGTCACATCAGTGATGTTCAGAATTTGACCTCTAGTACCACATAGTCCCTCAAATATTCTATGAGCAATCTCCAAGCACAGCTGCAAGGGGCCCTCAGCACTACTTGGTGTCTGCTCCCAAATAAGCAAATGCGCAAAAAGTTACTCATCCACACAGTTTTAACTGACAGAATCCCATGAATTGAAAATTTCTTGCCTGTGTTTCAAGTCTGTGTTCTCCCTTGAACATGTATTTCATTTGCTGGTGTCTGTTTTTCTTTACCTGCTTATTTTCCACTCTCAAGAAGCCTTTTTCCAACACATATTTCTCCTTCACATCTTTCTAAATCACTTTTAATAAAAGCGCTATCTTGAAAAAAATTTTCTCAGCTGTCCTTTCTGTGTGAAATTTTAATGGTGACAAATTTGGCTCTTGGCAGTCCCACTTGCGTAATGAAAAAAGGTTCTGTCCTGTAACTGGACTACAAACCCCAGGAGGGTAGAGATCCGGTGATCTTCCGAAGCTGTGTGTCCACAGAGTTCCAGGATGGGAGGTTGTTGTTCATTAATCTACGGGTTCTCCAACACAGTTCTCAAAGCACTGTTTGTTATGAGACGGTACCAACCTCATGTTTGTTCAGATGTAGTTTAGAAGATTTTTTTTTTTTTGCTTCTGTATTCAGAAGTGAAACAAGCCCTTATCTGTATTAGGACACAATACAAATTGGGTTTAAAAAGTAAAATGCGGGGCCGGGCGGTGGCGCTGGAGGTAAGGTGCCTACCTTGCCTGCGCTAGCCTAGGACGGACCGAGGTTCGATCCCCCGGCGTCCCATATGGTCCCCCAAGAAGCCAGGAGCAACTTCTGAGCGCATAGCCAGGAGTAACCCCTGAGCGTCACAGGGTGTGGCCCAAAAACAAAAACAAACAAACAAAAAAAGTAAAATGCAACCAATAGACCTTTCTGTTTTGTGTTTGGGCCACATCTGGTATTGATCAGGACTTACTCCTGCTTTGTGCCCAATGGTCACTCCTGGCAGTGCTAAGGGGACCACATGGGACACTGGGGGATTGAACCAGGGTTGCTGTATGCAAGACAGGTGCTTTACCTATTTACCACCTCTCTGCCCCCAAAGAAGGTCCTGAAGACAGTTCTCTTGAGAGGTCAAAGGAGACTAATATACAGAATTATTGGAAGTTAAAAATATGTTTATATAAATTATGCCCCCGTTTAGAGATTATTTGAGGTCTTTTGGACACATCTTCAAGAACAATAAAATGCACTATGCAAATGTATATGTTCTCTTTGCAAGTAGCTTTCAGTATCATTTTTCCTTTCATTTTAATAAAGAGCATCTGAGCTAGAGAAATAGCGTAACAGGTAGGGTTCTTGCTTTGCACACATGTGGCTGACCCAGGTTTGATCATCAGCATCCCACATGGTCTCTTGAGCACCACCAGGAGTAATTCTTGAGTGCCAGGAATAACCCTTGATCATGGCTGATTGTGACACACCCCAAAATATAAAAGAACATCTATAATATTTTGAAATGTGATATATAGAAGCTATGTTCTGCTTCAGCTATTTGTTCTTTAGGAGCTTCAACATGATTGCTTTATTGAAAAACCACACAGTTAAGGGGCTTAACCTTCTTGCATGCAGCTGACCCCAGATTCCTGTGAATCCTCAGTACTGAATATGATAGCCTGAGCACTGCCAGAGCCCAGTAGTAGTCCCATGAGCACTGCAGGGTGTTGTCTCCCAAAATTAGAAAGTCAAATTAATAAAAATTATTTTGGTTTATTTATTTATTCTGGGGCTTGGGGCAACAGTAAGCTTAGGATTTACTCCTGGATCAAGGATCACTCTTACTGGGACTCAGGTGACCATATATAGTGTTGGGGATTGAACTCAGGTAGACTATATGCAGGGCAAGTGACCTGCCTATACAGAACAGATACATTTTTTTCGCAGTGAAAGTTTCAGGCTAAATTTTTATACATATCTTATTTGTAACTTATTTCTATTTAAAATTTTTTTGGCCTCAACGGATGTATTCAGGGCTTACAATGGTGTTTGCATTGAGGGATCCCCTCCTGACTTGCTCTGGGGACCATATTGGGTGCCAGGGATTGGACCAAAATTGACGATGCAACTTTCTACTATTACTTTAACTCTAAGATAGTTATTAATAAAAATAATTTTCCTTCCTTGTATCACAGAGTTTGGTAATATTAAATAAATATTCACTTATTTAATTAAAGCCACAAATAATAGACAAATTGCTGTCTTTAAAGACCTACATTCGCATTTTCTGGTTTTCTTTGCTATTTATATTTCAACCACAGGCTTTCCAGTATACTATAAGCTGTAAAGATTTAGGTTCTTTTCATTAAAATTTTCCTTTGGATCCCTTTTCTGTAAGGGCTAACTAGATTTAAAAAACGTAAAGCAGTATCTTCCATTAAACTCCACCGGGGCTGTCTGCAGGGTCTTTCCTCACTCTTTCCAGGTCTCTCTGCAGTCCTGATCATCTGTCTCTTGTGGCCATTTCAGGTCTGTGTTTGGGCAGGAACAGGGACCCTTGGTTCCTCCCATCAACTCTCCTTTCTCTAAATCGTGCAGACTTGCTCATCTATGCAAAGACATTTAAATTTATATCATAGAGTTCCAGTGAGATTGAATATAGCACTTCTTTCTCTTAGTAAATATACAGCTCAAAACATAGTTGAACAAACCAATGAACCAGTTTGCAATATTTTTTATCATACTTGATTAACCTTGCTTTTTAGAAAAAATATCTCTAAAGCAGATATAACTCTAGCCACCTTTTATAAAAGCAGTGCAATAGATCACTTTCTTAAACACCCTGAAACTCCAGCACTCCAACCCACTAAATGCAAAGAACAATGGGAAAACCAAGGAAGACACCCGCAGTTGAGGATATGGAGATAAATTCTGGCAAATTTTTAAGTCCACCAAAATGCCTGACCCTCAGAGATAAGGACCTAAAGTCAACACTTAGTGTTTTAGCAATAGAAACCAAGGATTCACTGACCAGAGAAATAAAGAAAACTATAGATGAACAACTCAACCAATATAAAGAATTACAGGCTCAGAGTAAAAGGATGGAAAACAATTATACAAGCCACTGGAAAACAAAACAAAACAAAAAAGCTGGGACAGCTATACTTATATAAGACCAAATGGCATTCAACCTCAAGAAAGTACTTAAAGACAAAGGTGGATACTACTTATTGATTAGGGGAATGATTGACTAAGAAGTACTATCTCTGATCAACATTTTTGCACCTTCTGTAGCGTCAGCAAAAATATGTAAGGCTTTTGCTGACAAAACTAGTGAAACATATGGGTGGAAATGTGATAGTTGGGAGATTTCAACATGCCTCTTTCACCACTGAATATATCTACTAGGTAGAATATTAACAAGGATATGAGTCTAAATGAGAAACTTTAAGAGCTCGGACTAATGGATTTATATAGTGCCTTACATTCTCAAAAACCTGAACACATATTCTTCTCAAGTGCACAAGGAGAATTCTCTTGAATAGACCACATTTTAGGACACAAATCTAACTTACATACATTCACAAGCATAAGATTTATAACAAACAACTATCAGACTACAATGTCACAGAGGTCAAGATTGATTGCAAAAAGAAGATGTGGAGAAAATCAAACATCTCAAGACTAAACAACATGCTGCTCAACAACAACTTGATCAAAGAGTAAATAAAGAAATAAAGAAATTCCTTGAGACTAATGATAATGAAGAAACAACTTACCAAAATCTATGGGACACAGCAAAAAGCAGCAATTAGGGGGAAACTCATAGCAATAGGAAAGAAAAATAAAAGACAAAACAAAGTAAAGGGACACCTTAAATATATAGGAAGTCAGCAACAAAGAAACTCAACACAAGTGGAAACAAAGAAAGCAATACAAAGAATGAAACCAGAAGATGGTTTTATAAAGTAATAAACAAGATAGATGAATTGCTGGTAAGACTCACAAGGAAAAAATGAGAAAATACTCAAATCAGATCAGAAATGAAAGGGGAGAGATTACAACAGATCCCCCAAGTAATCAAATCATCATGAGAGTTTATTATGAACTTTGCACTCATTTAAGTGAGAGAAGCTAGAAGAAATAAACAGATTTCTGGAAAAACATAATCTCCTGATACTTAATGAGGAGGAAGTAAAAAACCCAAACAGGCCAATAACCAATAAGGAAATTGAAACAGTAATTAAGAGACTCCCAGATATGTTATTTTTTCTTTAAAATGCATTGCTATTTTAATTTTTGGTTATGATACTATTAATAATGGTTTCTCCTGGACAATATTCCAACAGATAATTCCATCAAATCCATCATCAGTGCATTTGTCTCTCTCTGTGAGTACAACACTCACTTATGATGCTATGATTGCTGTCCACTAGGTTGAGAAAAGTTAAAATTATGTAGTTATCAATTGCCACAAATTGCCTTTTATTTATTTGTTGTCTAATCTATGCCATTTGCCATTCTTTTAAGTTTTGATAAATAAATCAATATAAAATAAATCTGCTATAAGCATGCCAACAAGGCTGGAGGGCACCTGGGGATATTAATGGAGGGAAAATCAAACTGGTGGAGGGATTGGTGTTGGAATATTTTATTCCTGAAACTATTATAAACAGCTTTGTGAACCATGGTTCCCTAATAAAAATAACTTTTAAAATAGAAAAAAAAGAAACTCCCCAAGAATAAAAATCTAGGACCAGACTTGTTTATAGGTGAATTTTATCAAACATTCAGAAAAAAGTTACTACCATTGATCCTTAGACTCTTCCAAACCATCAAAAAGTCTGGAATCCTACCTAATACCTACTATGAAGCTAATATCACATTCATTCCCAAAGCTGACAAAGATACCATCAAGAAAGAAAACTATAGGGGCCAGAGAGATAGCACTGCGGTAGGGTGTTTGCCTTGCAAGTAGCAGAACCAGGACTGATGTTGGTTTGAATCCTGAATCCCATATGGTCCCCCATGCCTTACAGGAGTGATTTATTTTCTTGTTTGTTTGTTTTGTTTTGTTTTTTTTTTTGGGGTCACACCCAGCAGCACTCAGGGGTTACTCCTGGCTCTACGCTCAGAAATTGCTCGTGGCAGGCTCGGGGACCATATGGGATGCTGGGATTCAAATCACAGTCCTTCTGCATGCAAGGCAAATGCCCTACCTCCATGCTATCTCTCTGGCCCACCAGGAGTGATTTCTGAGCACAGAGCCAGGAGTAACTCCTGAGCGCCACTGGATGTGGCCCAAAAAGCAAAAACAAAAACAACCCCCCCCCCACACACAAAAGAAAAATAACTATAGATCAATCTCATTAATGAACACAGATGCAAAAATTTTTAACAAAATCTTAGCAGGGGCCAGAGCAGTAATGCACGTGGTAGGGTGTTTGCCTTGCATGCAGCTAACCTAGGATGTACCGCAGTTCAATCCCCCAGCGTCCCATATGGTCCCCCAAGCCAGGGGTGATTTCTGAGTGCATCACTGGGTGTGGCCAAAAACCAAACCAAACCAACAAAGAAACCACAAAATCTTAGCAAATCTATTCCAACAACACATTAAAAATAATTATACATCACAACAAAGTGGGTTTCATTCCAGGGATGCAAGGATGGTTCAATATATGCAAACTAATCAACATCATACACCACATCAGTAAAAGGAAGGATAAAAACCACATGATCATATTAATCAATGCAAAGAAAGCATTTGACAAAATTTGACAAAATCCATTCATTCATGATGAAAACTCTCAGCAAAATAGGTGTGGAAGGAACCTTTCTCAAGACAGTAATAACTACCTATAAAAGTCCAACAGCCAACATTCTTCTTTCTTTCTTTTTTTTTTTTAGCCACACCTGGTGGTGCTCTGGGGTTACTCTTGGATCTGCACTTAGTAATTGCTCTTGACAAGCTTGGGTTACAATATAGGATGGGATACTGGGGTTCAAACCCAGGTCAGTTCTGGGTCAGCTGCATGCTAGGCAAATACCCTACAGATATGCTATTACTCGAGCCTCCAGCCAACATTATTCTTTTTTGGGGGGAGTGTGTGGGCACACCTAGTGGCACTCCAGTTACTTCTGAATCTGCACTCAGAAATGGCTCCTGGCAGGCTTGGAGGACCATATGGGATGGCAGGAATTGAACCAGGGTCTATCTGAGATTGGCTGTATGCAAGGCAAACACCCTACCACTGTGTTATCTCTCCGGCCCCACCAGCTAACATTATTCTTTTATTTATTTATTTTTTTGGAATGTTTCATGAATTTGCATGTTATCCTTGCGCAGGGCCATGCTAATCTCTGCATTGTTCTAATTTTAGTATAGGTACTGCCGAAGCGAACACCCAACATTATTCTTTTTGTTTTGTTTTGGTTTTGGTTTTTGGGTCATATACGGTGGCACTCGGGGGTAACTCGTGGCAGGCTCAGGGGGACCATATGGGATGCCAAGATTCAAACTGGGGTATGTCATATTTTGGCTACATGCAAGACAAATGCCTTACAGCTGTGCAATCGCTCCGTCCCCCACCTCCAACATTATTCTTTTTGTTTGTTTAGTTGGTTTTGGGCCGCACCTGGTGACACTCGGGTTACTCCTGGCTATGAGCTCAAAAATTGCTCCTGGCTTGGGGGACCATATGGGACGCCAGGATTCGAACCACAGTCCATCCTGGATCGGCTGCGTGCAAGGCAAACACCCTACTGCTGTGCTATCGCTCTGGCCCCTCACATTATTCTTTTTTTTTTGTTTGTTTGTTTTTTGGGTCACACTTGGCAGCGCTCAGGTGTTACTCCTGACTCTATGCTCAGGAATCGCCCCTGGCAGGCAGGGTGGACCATATGGAATGCCAGGATTCGAACCACCGTCCTTCTGCATTCAAGGCAAACACCCTACCTCCATACTATCTCTCCGGCCCCTCAACATTATTCTTAATTAAAAAAAAAAAACTGACAGCATTTCCACTAAGGCCAGACACTAGGCAATGATGTCCACTGTCTCCATTCTTTTTTTTTTTTTTTTTTGGTCACACCAGCAGCGCTCAGGGGTTACTCCTGGCTCTATGCTCAGAAATCGCCCCTGGCAGGCACAGGAATCATATGGAACACTGGGATTCGAACCACCATCCTTCTTCATGAAAGGCAAACGCCTTACTTCCATGCTATCTCTCTGGCCCCCCCCTTTTTTGTGTTTTGTTGTTGTTGTGTCTCCATTCTTATTCAACATAATATTAGAAGTCCTAGCAATGCAATCGGACAAGAGAAAGAAATCAAAGGAATTCAAATTGGAAAAGAGGAAGTTAAAATATCTCTATTTGCAGATGACATGATGACATAACAAAGACCCTAAAGACTACACAGTAAAGCTCCTAGAAACAATAAACCAACAAGTTAAGTGGCCAGCTACAAAGTCAATACTCAAAATACAGTTGCATTGTTAGGGTTTGAGTTGATACCCAAATTGGCGCTGAGAGTCAGAGTCCACCTCCGATAACGCAAGATGCAAAAGAGATCTTATTTTGGCTAGCTGAGGTTCCAGCACCATCCAACCTGTGGAGGTGACCAGCGCCCCAAGTTAAATTTTCAAGCAGTTTATATATAGAGTTTTTCAGGCTTCAACAACTCAAGCATTTTATTAGTTAATACAACAGTGCAAGCATTCTATCCACTTGCACAGAAATCACATCATACTTAAAGTTATGTCTCAACTTATTGTTGATTCAACTT
This sequence comes from Suncus etruscus, assembly GCF_024139225.1. Classification (NCBI taxonomy): domain Eukaryota; kingdom Metazoa; phylum Chordata; class Mammalia; order Eulipotyphla; family Soricidae; genus Suncus; species Suncus etruscus. Next base: position 47,897,136 of record NC_064858.1, on the reverse strand, counting down.
TGTGTCAGGGGGTACGTATCTGGTGAAACATTCAAATCCACCCAGTTCCTCTATTTCGGCTGAACAGAAAAGGGTCTACCCTTTGCGGTTTTATCTTTGGGATAACACCCTCTGCCTGGGGGAAGTTATAGAATGGAAAATATTTCACAGTGACTTTACTGGGGTTTTGGGACTACCTTGGTCCTAGGCCCAGGAGGCTTTGGTTCTCACAGCATCCCTTTATACAAACAAAGACTAAGAGGAGAAAGAGATCAAAGAGTCTATCTCAATTAAAGTAGTATCCAAAACTATCAAGTACCCAGGAATCAACTTAACAAGAAAGGTGAGAGATCTATATCAAGAAATCTTTAAAACACTTAAGAAATTGAAGAAGACCTAAGGAAATGAAAGAACATCCCATGCTCGGGCCCGGAGAGATAGCACAGCGGTGTTTGCCTTGCAAGCAGCCAATCCAGGTCCTAAGGTGGTTGGTTCAAATCCCGGTGTCCCATATGGTCCCCCGTGCCTGCCAGGAGCCAGGAGTAACCCCTGAGCACCTCCAGGTATGGCCCAAAAACCAAAAACCAAATAAATAAATAAATAAATAAAAAAATAAAAGAACATTCCATGCTCAAGGATTGAAAGAATAAATATCAAAATCACCATTTTATCTAAACTACCATATAGATTTAATGTAATTTCTACACAAATTCTGACATTTTTCAAGGACTTAGAACAACCAATTATAAAGTTAGTAGATTATAAAGTTCATAAAAGACCTAGGATAGCCAAATCAATATTAAAAAACAAGAAACTGGGAGACATCTCATTACCTAATTGAAGCTCTACTACAAAGCCATAGTGATCAAAACAGTATGGTATTGGAACAAAGACAGATTTTTCAGACCAATGGGTCAGAATAGAATATCCAGTGACAACCCCTCAAATATATGGTCAGCTAATCTTTGACAAAGTAGCCAAGAATTTGAAATAGAACAAAGACAGTCTCTTCTACAAATGGTGTTTGAACAATTGGATAATCACATGTAATAAATTAAATATTGATACATATCTCACACCTTACACAAAATTAATTCAAAGTGGATTAAAGACCTTGATATTAGACCTTTATCCATAAAGTTTATTGAGGAAAAAATAGGTAGAACATGCTAAGACTTAGACCTCAAAGAAGTCCACAAAACCTAGAAACTCCATCAAAATTGGGGAAAGAGGAGCAGGATCGATATTACAGTGGTAGGGCATTTGCCTTGCACGCGGCCAACCCAGAATGAACCTTGGTTTGATTCCTGGCATCCAATATGATCCCCCAAGCCTGCCAGGAGCGATTTCTGAGCTCAGGAATAACCCCTGAGCATTGCTGGGTGTGACTCCAAAACCAAACCAAAACAAAAAGGGCAAAGAAAATGAATAGGCACTTCTCTGAGGAAGACCAACAGATGGCCAACAGGCACATGAAAAAAATGTTTATTGTCACTTATCATTAGGGAAATCAAAATTAAGATAACAGTGAGATATTATCTCACACCAGTGAGGTGAAACATCTCAAAAATACTGGAAACAATCTCTGTTACAGGGATGTGGTGATAAAGGAACTATCATCGACTGCTGGTGGGACTGCTGCCTGATCCAACCCCTATGGAAAATTGGGGATTTCCTATGGAGGATTGATTCCCTTATGAGGATTCTTAGGTTGAGCTGCCATATGACCCCAGCAATCCCACTTTGGATATTTATTCCCAGGAAAGAAAAACATTAATCTAAATGAAAGTATGAGCATTGCTATTCATTGCAGCACTAAGTGCAATAGCGAAGACTTGGAATCAACCTAGATATCCAACAACAGATGATCATGAAGATGTGTTGTGTGTATATATATACATATATACATATTCTATATATACAAATGAATACTACATAGCTGTAAGGATTGATGCAATAATGCAATTTGCAGTAAAATGGATGGAACTTCAATGACATAAGCCAGAAGAAAGACAGGTAAATACAGAATAATAAGCACTTATATGTGATATTTAAAATACTGCAGAAAGAAACACAGTGGTCTAAATGGTAGTTGTCTTGAACACCATTGGCCCCAGAGTATATCAAGGAGAAGGGAAGGAACTGAGTGGAAGAGGAGAAATACAAAAACTTATATTCTCTTCTATACTTCAAAGACACCTACAGCCAAGGATACAGCTGTTTAGATTGAGCAGGTGTTCAATTAACTGCTCTTCATAGATGTCTATAATAATGTTCTAATACTATTATCCACAGACACAGGTAATAAATGTGTTTGGAAGTCATGGACTCCCACTATAGTGCTCACTATAAGATTTTTTATGTCTTAATTTTAATATGTATATAAAAACTTGGATATTTTTGTACACAGTTGTTCTTGTAGATAAAGGTTGGTCACCCTAGTTTTGCATTGCAGAGCTATATTAGACTCAAAACACAATGCTCATTAAAATAAGTATTGGCAAACATTCTAATCTATTCATTTTCAATTTGATTATGACTGCTAATATGATAATGTTAATGTACACAGATAATATTGGATAGGCAACTGCATGCCATAGACTCTTGCTTACAATGCTCATTCATTGAGTCGTTATTGCAATTTATTTTCAATTTAAGCTCGTTTACTATTATATCATAATGCCCATGATTTCAGTTTGCTTTCAGGAAAGGAATCTGGATGCTCAAAACCTGTTAGATGACACTTTATGTGTAGACTTCTTTTATAGTGCTCATTACCATGTTGATTAATAATTGCTAAGTAATCTAATAATTAAAAATTATGTTTGTTTATGGGACCAGAAAGGTGGCATGGAGGTAGGGCATTTGCCTTGCATGTAGAAGGATGGTGGTTTGAATTCCGGCATCCCATATGGTCCCCCAAACCTGCCAGAATGATTTCTGAGCATAGAGCCAGGACTAACCTCTGAGTGCTCTCAGGTGTGACACCAAAACAAAAAAATATATGATTGTTTTAAGAATGCTCTATTCACAATCATGCTCAGGAAGCCTTTATTCAGTACTCTCATCAATGATGGAATATGGAAATGGAATAAGGATATGGAAAACCTTTTCCATCTGACTTGCTGGCTTTATATATATATTTTGGTTTTTTGGGCCACACCCGTTTGATGCTCAAGGGTTACTCCTGGCTAAGGGCTCAGAAATTGCCCCTGGCTTGGGGGGACCATATGGGATGCTGGGGGATCGAACCACTGTCCTTCCTTGGCTAGCGCTTGCAAGGCAGACACCTTACCTCTAGCGCCACCTCTCTCTGGCCCCAGCTTTATATATTTTTAGCATTCAGACACATTCCACTTAGTTTCTCAAACTGCAACCTATGGTTTCATCTTCATTGTCTGTCTATGTGTATGTGTTGGCAACTTCTATGTCTGTTTAATGTCCATCTGTAATGTACATAATGTCTGTCTTTGTTGTATATAGTCCTCCCTTTTATATATAACATTTCCTTTTTCCCCTCTCCTGCTTACCACTTTTATATTTTCTATCCTTTCACTCTTTCATCCCTGATCTGTTATTTTTCCCCATTTAGCTCCTTATACCCTCAGTTCTCAACTCCTCAGAAACTGGAACATTCCCCTACCCCAACAGCTGCCAACCAGCTCCCAAAGCAAAAAGACAGCTTCCCAGTCTGCCTTGCTCTAGGAAGAGGCTGCCACTACCACCTCTGCTGATGCTGATTTGTTCTCTGGAGCCCCTTTTCTCCCAGCTCCATTCTCTGTGGACTGTTGTTTGCTACCGGATTCGGCTTTTGAGAGACCCTCATCTTGATCTGTGACTGCTGGCAGCCATTTTTCAGACTCTACAAGACCATGTTGCAGGCTGAAGCTGTGCTCCAAATTTTGTCCCCACTCCAGACTATTTCACAAGACATAAAGGGGAAGTATATTTCCTTCATATATTTCTTATGATGTATTTCTTTAATACATAGGCATAGTTCTTATTGTGTATTTCCTTGGGTAAATGTAGTTTTACCATTCCATTTTTGGGGGTTTGTTTAGTAGGAAATTTTAGTAGATAATTTTCTCTTATGTTCTGAGTTCATGTTAGAATCAGGTTATAGAGATTGTTTAGCTTGTTGTTTTTACCCCATATGCACCAGTAGTATCATGTGGCATTGTTTCTTTTTGCATCGATACATTAAAATGGGGGAAATCTTATGTATAGAAAGAAGTTATTTAATATGGATAGAAACTCATAAATTTTATATTGCAGGAATGCCTTTCACCCTGAACATTTGCCACAGTGACTTGATTTAGGCTGCAGTCAATCAGACATTAGCCCTTCATCCCCAAATCTTGGATCCCATCTTTGGAAACAGCAAGGTTTTCTGCCCTGGCATTAGAAATTGAACTTCTACCGGGGAAGACACTCAAGCTGGCTTGGTACAGACTTGCTCCAGAGTGGGTTCATATGACACCCTGAAGACTTGGAAACAGCAACAACTTGCTTTCAGTGCAGGTTTCCCAAACCAGAAGACACTCCATGACACCATGACTTCAACATAGGATCTATGCAAAAACCAAGATCTCTAATTACAGAAAACTGATTCTGAGAATTTTTCCTGGGACCATGAAGAAAGACTTTGCAGTTAGACAACTTAGTATGCTTGGAGTCTGTATTATTTGGTCTATGGCAGGATGCTTCAAGGTTAGGGTTTCCCTGTTTTGGGGCCAAAGGTTTTACCTTTCTATTTTCCCCAACTTTTGCTGCGCCTATGCAAAAAACTGCTCCTCCCGTTTTTTCTTCTTTTTTCTTTTCTTTTTTTTTGGTTTTTGGGCCACACCCGTTTGACGCTCAGGGGTTACTCCTGGCTATGCGCTCAGAAATCGCCCCTGGCTTGGGGGGACCATATGGGACACCGGGGGATCGAACCGCGGTCTGTCCTATGCTAGCGCTTGCAAGGCAGACACCTTACCTCTAGCGCCACCTTCCTGGCCCCTTCTTTTTTCTTTTAAATAGGGATTTCCACCTTTTTCACAGTATCTTGGTACATGGATTACTTTATTTTACTTCTTTTTTTTTTTTTTTTTGTTTTTGGGCCACACCCGGCAATGCTCAATAGTTACTCCTGGCTGTCTGCTCAGAAATAGCTCCTGGCAGGCACGGGGGACCATATGGGACACCGGGATTCGAACCAACCACCTTTGGTGCTGGATCGGCTGCTTGCAAGGCAAATGCCACTGTGCTATCTCTCCGGGCCCTTTATTTTACTTTTATTTCTGTCTTTTTTCTATAAAATTAAAAAAGAAAAGAAAAAAATAAATGATGGGGGCCAGGGGCCAAGTGGTCTCAGGTGCATTGGTGGAGAAAAAAGAGACAAACTAATATCCAAGCCAAAGTCAACAACAATAGACTAGAGAGACCTAAACTTAACAATATAAACTTAAATGGGCTTGTTATACTGGCAGGCCAGAGTGTAAAGGTATAGGATGCACTCTGGGAACATTGATAGATGGAAGTTGACACTGGATGTGGGGATGATCCTGATTTACTGTATATCTGAAATTCATCTATGAAGGACTTTATAGAACACAATAGTTTCAATAAAATAAAAAAAATTAAAACAATATACTGGAATGGGAAATATAGCACAGAGTGTAGGGCCTTTGCCTTGTACATGATGCAGCAGACCCAGGTTTGATCCCTGGTATCCCTTATATTCTCCGAACCTGCCATGTGTTTGAGCATAGAGTAGGAGTAACCCTGAGCACTGCTGGGTGTGCTCCCCATAAAAAGGTCTTTGAGGAAAATCCTCAGAGTTCACATATCATATTTCTTTGAGTCTGAAGTACACAATAGTTTTTAAACATTTGATGCTAGAAGAAGCAGCCATTTCCACACTCTCTAGCTGTAGCATCTGCAGTGATAGGCTAGCACCAGCATGGGCAGCACAACCCAGACAGATATCTGGATCCAGTGGCCCTCACCATTTGTTTCCTTTTTATAAGAAATAGAAAGTTATTCTGCCCTACTCATCTTCCAGATCTTTGTGAAGACAAACTATGATAATAAATTCTTGGAAACACTTCTGGTAAAGCATGCAGGAAAATAATTCATATTTTAACAAATATGAATTTACTATGATATGAAAAAAGTTGACTGTAATGATAGTCTAAGATATGTTCCTTTTTGCTTTCTTTGGATTTGCCACATAAATCCAAGGAGATTTGGTTTGAGGAAAACTGTACAGTCATCATCATCATCATCATCATCATGGGGCCACATCCAGTGGTGCTCGAGGTGTTACTCCCGGCACGTTCTGCTGGGAATTGAACCTGGGTTGGCCACATACAAGGCAAACTCCTGATCCACTGTGCTATCACTTTAGCCTTGACAGTATTATTTTAAAGTATTTACTGGAGACCTTCTCTGTTGCCCACATCGTAATTGGTGCTATATGCTTGTGTACATATTTGTTTTGATATGTTTTGGGCAGTGGGCCACACCGGTGATGCTCAGGTCTTAGGTGATTTGGTGATGTTAAAAAAGGACAGAACATGGGGCCGGGTGGTGGCGCTGGAGGTAAGGTGCCTGCCTTACCTGCGCTAGCCTTGGACAGACCGCGGTTCGATCCCCCGGTGTCCCATATGGTCCCCCAAGCCAGGAGCGACTTCTGAGCGCATAGCCAGGAGTAACCTCTGAGCGTCACCGGGTGTGGCCCCCCCCCAAAAAAAAAAAAAAAAAAGGACAGAACTACCATAGTTTTCTCTCCATAAGAATTACCTGACCATAAGACGCACATAGTTTTTAGATGATAAAAACAAGAAAAAAAAAATCTAAAGCAAATGGTGTAATGTGAGACACCATCAGGAGACGATGGTTGGGAACACCAGCCTGCGAGGCCAAAGTATATTTACAATATGCCCGTCCACAGCTGGTTAAACACATTTACCTAACATTTTTTTACATCAGAAAAAAAATTTTTTTAAATACTTTTTCGTTAATATAAAAAATAAGTCACAGCAATGATCAAATAGTCTTATAAATGGAATGAAATGAAAGCTCTCTATGTGATGGTGAAAATACTAACCTGATCGCTCGAACTATGTGGTAATTCTGTACAATAAAGGAGGTGTAACACTGCGGATGTCAAGTGGTTAGTATATGCTGTCCTCCCCTGCATTCAGGCTTCAGGTGGCAATTGCTCCATACGATACATATTTTCCCCCATATTTTTTTTTGGGGGGGGGAGTGCATCTTATGGTAAAAAATATGAAAAATATCCAAGCCAAAGGCAACAACAATGGAATCAAGACACCCTAACTTTAACAATATAAACTTTTTTTTTTTTTGGTTTTGTTTTTGGGCCACACCCATTGACACTTGGGTTACTCCTGGCTATGTAGTCAGAAATTGCTTCTGGCTTGGAGGGGACCATATGGGATGCCAGGGGATCAAACCTTAGTCTGTCCTAGGCTAACACTTGTAAGGGAGATGCCTTGCCTCTAGAGCCACTGCTCTGGCCCCAAGAATATAAACTTAAAAATGGGCCTGTTATATTAGCAGGCTGGGGTACAGGGGTTTGGTATGGAATGTAATTGGAGAACATTCATGGAGGGAGTTTGACACGTGGTGGGATTGGCTCTGATTCATTGTATGTCTAACTCCCAACTATGACGAACTTTGTAAATCACAATGGTTTCAATAAAATAAAATTAAATTAAAAATATAATCCTAATTTTTGTTTGTTTGTTTGTTTTTTGGCTCACACCTGGCAGAGCTCAGGGGTTACTCCTGGCTCTACACTCAGAAATCGCTCCTGGAAGGCTTGGGGGACCATATGGGATGCCGGGATTCAAACCAATAACCTTCTGCATGCAAGGCAACGCCTTACCTCCATGCTATCTCTCCAGTCCCTATAATACTATTTTTTTTTTGAGAAACTAGTGTATAACAAACAAGTTCACCCAGATCACTTAGTGAAACTTAGAGCTCAGTCACAAGGCCTGCAAAGTCAGAAGTGGTGAGTTTCTGCAGCTTTGCGGTTGATTTCATTTAATCTCAACTGCTAGAGAGATGTTTTGAAAGTCCTGTCACAGTTCTTACCTTCATCTTTCACTGTATTATCCTTTTCCATTTTTCTTTTTTGCCATACTCCCCCATGCCTTCAATCCTTGGCTGGAAAGGGAAACAGAGAGAAGGCAGGTTGAGCTGAGAGGAAAGCTGCCTTTGTCCTGACTTTGATCTCTGCAGGCAGGAGAGGGCCCTTTAGACAAGTTCTGAGAAAACCATTTCATGTGACTGAGCACTCAGGCGACTTCAGCCAATAGAGCTTGTGACCCAGTTGTGAGAGTGGAGTTGAAATTCCTTTTATTACTTTTGAAAAGTCACTGAAGCATGTAACAGTTTCTTTCTTCCTAGTTTTCTTTCCAACACTAAAAAAGAATCATTCTAGTGATTATTAACACTTTGTGAAATTGACTAAGATATAAAACAGGTTTTTGGCATAAGATTGCTGTTTTCAGAAAAGCTACATGTAAGACAAGTGCCTTAACCCCTATAATATCTCTCTTGTTTTAAGAGGATCAAATTTAAGATCAAAGTCATACAAATTATCTTTGGGCAGGAACAATATAATAATGAGTAAGATACTTATTTGGACACAGCTTACTTGGGGTTGATCCCCAATGTCTCATCTGGTTTTCCGAGCACTGCCAGAAATGATTCCTGAGTACTGATCCAGGAGTAAGCCCTGAGCACTGCCATGTGTGACTCACTTGAACAAAAGCAAAGCAAGAGCTATCAGATTTAAAATGATCTCTGGGACAATTTGCCTTTGTCATTGATTTTGTACCATAAAATTTGTACAAGCTCCCTATGTACTCTCTAGTAGAGAGAAAAAATAGTTATAAGCTGAGGAGAAAGAATAAGAGTATATGTGTGTTTTGTGTTTAACTTTCCCTGACTGGGTATGACCCAGTCTGAGATGACAATAGGAATCTTAAAATGAAAGTTTCCAGGCTATCTATCTATCTATCTATCTATCTATCTATCTATCTATCTATCTATCTATCTATCTATCTATCTATCTATCTATCATCTATCTATCTATCTATCTTTCTCTCTCTATCTCTCTATCAATCAATCTATCTATCTATCTATCTATCTATCTATCTATCTATCTATCTATCTATCTATCTATCTATCATCTATCTATCTTCTATGCACTTTTTAAAATTAATTGAGATTGGGGCTGGATAGTACATTAGTTAGGGTACTTGTCTTGCATCATCCAACCCAAGATTGATTCCTGGCCACCCGTATGATTTCCCAAGCCCACCAGGAGTGATTCCTTAATGCAAAACTAGGAGTAAGTCCTGAGCACATCCTGGTTTGGGACAAAAACAACAAAATTAAGTGAGATAGATATAACATTGTAATGATTGTAATTATTTTAATATGGTATGGAACTCTGTAACTTTTTGTACATTCACAATGCCATACAACTATCACCATTATCTCATTGAAGTTTCTAATTCCATCTAACTTTAATTCTAAATTTCTAAGGGAATTAGTTCACCCAGTTTTTACCAAAAACATTTTAATTTCTCGTTTTCCCTTCATCTTCTCTTTGCCTCCTAACTTGCTGCTATAAAAATCCCAGTTATCCGGGGCCCGAGTGGTGGCTCTGCTTTGTGCACGCTAGTCTAGGATGAACCACGGTTTGATTCCCCCGGTGTCCCATAAGCCAGGAGCGATTTCTGAATGCATAGCCAGGAGTAATCCCTGAGCGTCAACCGGTGTGTCCTCCCCCCAAATTCCAGTTATCAATAAGTTTGTCTTTGCTCATGAAGTAGCACAAGGTCACCAGGCAAATGGAAAGTTTGTATCCCGAGCCAGAGCGATAACACAGTGGTAAGGCATTCGATTCCCAGCATCCTATATGGTCCCCCGAGCCTGCTAGGAGCTATTTCTGAGTGCAGAGCCAGGAGTAGCCCCTGATCATTGCTGAGTGTGACCCAAAAACCAACCCCCCCAAAAGTTTTTGTCCAAAGATATTGTGTGAAAAGAGCTTCTTCAGGTACTTCCTGAGAATAACTGAAGATGAGGCCTTCATAGACTTTACCTTCATAACCATTACCTTCATAAGTTTACCTTCATAAACTTAGAGGAAGCTAAGAAGTTGGCTTTATTTGTGTGAATCAATTTGTTGTAACAAGAAAACGTTCCAACATATTGGTTTGGTTTATTTATCAACTCAGGTGATCAAGCCTAGATTGACTTTATGCAAGGCAAGCACCCTATCTGCTGTGTTATAGATCATACCCTATTTTGTTTTGATGTCTTATTCAGAGGTGCTACAGGGTTATGTCCAGCTCTGTGTTTGGGGTCATTCCAGGTAGTACTGGGGTGTAGGTGGTACTGGAAAGTGAACCTGGGTCCCTACAGGCAAAACAAGTGCAAGTCATTTGTGAGCTCTCTCCAGTACTTTATCAGCTCAATTAAACAAAAATAAAATAAAAAGCTTGTTGGGACTTGAGAAAGCACAACAGGCAAGATGCTTGCCTTGTACAGGGCTAAGAATGGCTTGATATCAGGCACCCCATATTCTGCAGGCTCTTCCAGGAGTGATCCCTGAATGCAGAGGAAGGAGTAAGCCTTGAATATCACTGGGTGTACTCTTCTCCCCCAACTCGTGTCCTCCAAAACTAAAAACAAACCAAAACACAAAAGCTCAAAAAAAAACAAGACTTTCTTTTTTTATTTTTTTGTAAACAAGACTTTCATATATTTATGTGACTGATTGCTAAGGCCTGGATTGAGTTTGTCCTGAGAAATCCTCTGGATAAACAATGAAGGACTTGTATGAGCCCAGAGTTGCAATGAGTCTGAGTTGCAATTTAGGAAGGTCATTTTGGTCAAGTGGAGATTAAGTTTTGAAATATTGATGGCACATATTGGAGTGGGAAAAAAGATCTAGATGAGGCTATTTCTAGAAAATAGTATTTATAGTCTTTAGTAGCTGACTCTAAGCAGGCGAGAAAGATGACATTAGTATGAAAGGCGTTCTCCTTTCTCTGGACCATGGCTGAGTTCTCCAAGATGGCAACTTTGTAAATAAAATAAAATGAAATCAATCAATCAATCAATCAATGTAGAGGCTCTAGGGACAATGTGCAGTTTAAAACTGTCAAACGTGATTGCTCTGTAGGACACTTTGACATGCTGTGTAGTAGACTCTCACCACAGACCCAGGATCTTTATTTGGCTATACCCTTGGTCCTAGTCCAAGGCAGTTTGAGCTTTTGACCCTGTGTGTTCATCCAGCCTCTTTGGCTGTGATCCCAAGATAAAACTGGATTTCTCTTCTCACTGATCATCAGCTACCTCTACTTTCAAATTGTCTTCTGTCTGCAGGGATTTGAAGGAAAAAGGTAATTCCATATCATTTTCTTCTGAGGATTCCTTCCCTCTGCCACTTTCAACTGGCCACACTGTTAGTATTATTGCAGTATGTTGGCCAATGTTACAACATTTTGAATCATCTCTAGCCACCCAGATGCTGAGGGTTTTGGGCTCTGGATGAACAGACACTGCCCCCACCTTTAATATGACTGGAGGAAGTGTTTCCCTGTTCCAAGAAGACTTCCTGACTTCCCTGTGATGGGCCAGCAGGGGCTGCAGTCCTGGCTGGACAGTTTAAAGGTAGAAACTAAGGGCAAAATCGTTCCTTAAAACATGAGAATGTGGGAGCCAGAGCCATAGCATAACTGTTAGGGCATTTGCCTTACACAGGTCTGACTGGAGTTTGATCCCTGACATCCCTATTTGTCCCTTGAGCTTGCCAGGAGTGATTTCTGAGAGTAGAGCCAGAGGTAAACCCTTAGTGCTGCCAGGTGTGAACCCCAAACGCCCTCCCTTCCAAACAAAAACAATTTGGGAATGGGGCAGGAGTGATAAAACAGTAGGTAGGGCTTTAATTTGCACATGGCCTGGTGTGACTCCAAAACAAACAAGCAAACAAAAAACTTGGTAAGACATATGCATAGGAGCAGCTACTCCTGGGGCCGTAACTATTTGCTTTGCCTTTCATAACTTGAAACTTTATCCAATGGTCTTGAAAGGTATTTGGGTTGTTTGTTTGTTTTGTTTTGTTTTTTTTTGGGTCACACTCAATGATGGCTCTGTATCCCAGAATTGTTCCTGCTGGTCTGGGGACCATAGGGAATGCTGGATACTGAATGAACCTTGGTCTGCTGTGTGCAAAGCAAATGTCCCACCCGCTGTGCTATTGCTCTGGCTCCTGTTGGGTTTGGTTTTGCCAGGAAAATCTACTTAAACTATGTTTCAAAATTATCAATTTTGTTTCCCGTTTGTCTGAAAGTTGGAACAACGACCTGTGAGTACACAGCACAATGGACAACTGGAGGCTGGACCCCTTTGTATCTTTCATGGAAATTTAGGCCACAAGAAACCCCAGAGTAGCTCCTTGTTGAGCTATCTATCCATTGGCCTTAGAGAAAGAGGAAGAAAAAAACCAGGTGAAGGGCAAGAATGATTTGTGGAAGTACATTTGTACACATTTATATATTTGCATTAATTTTCGCTTGTCAAGTTTAAAAAAAGAAGTTAAATATACTTGTAATTCCACCCCAATTCTTTTTTATTTTCTAATATTTTTATTGAATTAATTCTGCATTAAACAATAAATTTTAGGTGTGCATTGTTGAAAATCTACTTGTGCAAAGACTACTTCAAGTTCATCATTGGGATTCAATTTTGTGTTTTACCACATGATTGTCCTCTTTGTCCTAGTTGACCTCTCCTGTGTCCCCTTCCTTCCCTTCCTTAGAGTCCAAAGTTGATTTTTTTAATTTAATATAAATTATTTAAGCAGCATGATTACAAACATGATTGTAGTTGGGTTTCAGTCATAAACAGAACACCCCCCCCCTTCACCAGTGCAGCATTCCCATCACCAATACCCCCTCCCTCCTTCCCATCCCCTACCTGTATTTGAGACAGGCATTTTACTACAGTTATTTTTTTTCAAAGTTTAGTAAGCTGTTTTTGTTCCTTTTTTCTTTCTTAAAGGATAAGTGTTAAAAAATACAGTAGTAATGGTGTGAGAGTGGCAATCACCATTGTTTGCATAGGCCCAGCAAAATATGGGGAAAACGGAAAAAAAAAAAAAGCCTTGGCCTAAATACAAGGAGACCTCACCCCTGAAGTTTTCCGGCATAAGATCGACTCTGAGTTCCAGGCATACCAGGCTGCCCAACCCCTGAGTTATTCTTTGTGGTCCCAGTGAAACTTTTTCGCACATTAGCTGTTGTTGGTGTCAGGTTCCTGTAGTTAAAGATTCTGGTTTCTGTGCATTTCCTTCATCGAAATTAGGCTGATGTGGAGCGTCCTCTAGTTTCACCTCACCATTAGATACGGAGAGCCCTGCACTGCAAACAGGTTGTTGCTGTTGCTAAGTCCTCTGGGAATTAAGAGAGAACTCTTTGGAGTAAGTCAATGCCAGAGCAACAGTAGGATCTTTCCTAGGAGAGATTTGCATCCTGATAATGTTATAGACAATTGTGGTTGTTTCCATAGATGGTATCCATGGTTCAGGGTCCACCCCCAATTCTTGACAACTCATTTTGCATGTATAGTACGTCATTTTCATTATAAAATTAGATCCTGTTTTGAGTTTTTCTTGAGCATTAAGGGCCATACCCAACAGTGGTCAGGGTTCCACTAGCTACTATCTGGCCCTAAGATTTTTTTCACTTTTGTTCTGTTTTTGAGAGCCATATTCTCAGTGCTCAGGGTTTACTCCTGGCTTTACACTCAGGAATCACACCTGGTGGTACTCAGGAACCATATAAAATGCTGAGGATTGAACCCAGGTTGGCTACATGCAAGACAAGATGACTCCTTACCTATCCATGGTGTTATCACTCAGGGTCCCCACCAGCTTTTATTTTAGAGGGTGAGAAATCGTCTCCCTGTGAAGCCTCACTAAAACATAATGTGTCAAACTAGAGATCTATTACTGAGCTAAAATGCTTAATTTTAGCATTAATACTGACCCTGATTTGTTCCCCAAATCAGGGGTTCCTTGAGCATTGCCAGGAATGATTCCTGAGCATTTCTGGGTATAACACTCTCCCTCCAAAAAGATAATGCTTACCCCAAAGTTTCCAGCCTCACACAAAAGGGAATTTTTGTTGTTGTAGTCAGTTTGGGGCTACACCCAGTTCTCTGCATGAGTGATGCTTCTGGCAGTATTCTGAGGCCCAAAAACTAGTGCTCAGCTTCTTGAGCGCCAGCTTCCCCAACTGGGAGTTAGATTCATCTATCTAAAATGTCCTGGTCAGCATCAGCACTAGTGAGGTAACTGCATAACAAGGCACACACCCTCTTTCCCTATAATAAAGTATTTAGACTTAAAGCAAATTCTTTTTTTTCCCCTTTTTTGGGGGGGAGTGGTTTGGGCCACATCCGGTGGCATTCAGGGGTTATTCCTGGTTCTGTGCTCAGGAACTCTTCTGGCATGTTTGGGGGACCATATGGGATACTGAGGATTGAACCCAGGTAGGTCCTGGTTGGTTGCTTGCAAGGTCAACTTGCCCAACCTGCTGTGCGGTAGCTTTCTTTCTTTCTTTCTTTCTCTTTCTTTCTTTCTTTCTTTTCTTTCTTTCTTTCTTTCTTTCTTTCTTTCTTTTCTTTCTTTCTTTCTTTCTTTCTTTCTTTCTTTCTTTCTTTCTTTCTTTCTTTCTTTCTTTCTTTCTTTCTTTCTTCTTCTTTCTTTCTTTCTTTCTTTCTTTTCTTCTTTCTTTCTTTCTTTCTTTCTTTCTTTCTTTCTTTCTTTCTTTCTTTCTTTCTTTCTTTTTCTTTCTTTCTTTCTTCTTTCTTTCTTTCTTTCTTTCTTTCTTTCTTTCTTTCTTTCTTTCTTTCTTTCTTCTTTCTTTCTTTCTTTCTTTCTTTCTCTTTCTTTCTTTCTTTCTTTCTTTCTTTCTTTCTTTCTTTCTTTCTTTCTTCTTTCTTTCTTTCTTTCTTCTTTCTTTTTCTTTCTTTCTTTCTTATTTTTCTTTCTTTCTCTTTCTTTCTTTCTTCTTCTTTCTTTCTTTCTTTCTTTCTTTCTTTCTTTCTTCTTCTTTCTTTCTTCTTTCTTTCTTCTTTCTTTTCTTTCTTTCTTTCTTCTTTCTTTCTTCTCTCTCTTTCTCTTTCTTCTTTCTTTCTTTCTTTCTTTCTTTCTTTCTTTCTTTCTTTCTTTCTTTTTCTTCTTTCTTTCTTTCTTCTTCTTTCTTTCTTTCTTTCTTTCTTTCTTTCTTTCTTTCTTTCTTTCTTTCTTTCTTTCTTTCTTTCTTTCTTTCTTTCTTTTTTCTTTCTTTCTTTCTTCTTTCTTTCTCCCCCCCCATGCTGGGGATCAAAACAATAGGCATGATAGAACACATGTAAGGCATTTTCTCTATTATTGAATTATCTCTCCACCCATGCAATCTTTCTTTGCTTTGCTGATAATCTTTTCCATTCTTTTCCCGACTTTCCAAGCCTTGCATTTTGTTCACCCTTCTTGAACACCCCATCCACCAGCTTGATGTTTGCTGCCTGAGCCATGAATTGTGTAGTAAAGCCTAGTAGATAGTTGCTTTGTTTGCTGGGTTAAAGTTTTGTTGTTTTGGGTTGGAGGAGATAGTCCAGCAGGTAGGGCACTTGCCTTAAGCCAACTTGGGATTGATCCTTGGTATGCCATATTGTATCTTAGCACTGTTAGGACTAATTTCTGAAAGCAGAGCCAAGAATTAACCCTGAGCATCACTAGATATGGCCCCGAAGCAAAACAAACAAACAAGCAAGAACAGTAAAGAAGAAGAACATAAAATTTGTTTGTCTTGGGGCCACATCCAATGGTGATCAGTGCTCAGGAATCACTCATGGTGGGGCTGGGGGTAGGGGGACCATATGTAGTACTGGTAATTGAAACTTATTATCTATGTAGAAGGCAGTGCTTAAATCCTGCATTATCTCTCCAGCTCCTAGATTAAAAATTTTAACATGTTTTACATTTATTTTTTATTTGACATGAAGTACATTTACATAAAGTAGAATGTACATTATTATTAATTTTTTATTTATTTATTTTTTTTGGTTTTGGATCATACCCTGTGGTACAGAGAACTACTCCTAATTGTGCTTGGGGATCCTGGGGATGCTGGGTTGAAACTAGGTGTGGCATTTTTTTTTTTTTTTTTTTTTTGTGGTTTTTGGATCACACCCAGCAGTGCTCGGATGTTACTCCTGGCTCCAGGCTCAGAAATTGCTCCTGGCAGGCACGGGAGACCATATGGGGCACTGGAATTTGAACCAATGACCTCTTGCATAAAAGGCAAACGCCTTACCTCCATGCTATCTCTTCGGCCCCAGGTGTGGCTTTTTTTAAGGCAGGGGCTGTCTATAATCCATGTACCATCTAGTCAGCCCCAGAATGTACAGATCTTAAATGTACATTTGTGTTGTATCTGTGTGTGTTTCTGAGGATTGAATCCTGGTTCTCCATATGCAAGTGGTACATTTTACCCCTCAACCATATCCTCACTCCTTTGAATGTATATTTTGATGAGTTTTGACAAATACATTCGAATTCTATCTATAACCTCCCACTCAAGCCATAGTCCAATATCAGAATTTTTCATCATCTTACAAAGTTTCTAGATCTCTTTCAATTCCTGCTCCCTTCATTTGATTATTATTATTATTATTTATTTATTTATTTATTTGCTGTGCTCAGGGGTTACTCCAGACTCTGTGCTCAAAAATTACTCATGGCAAGCTTGGGGGACCATATGGGATGCTGTGGATTGAACCTGGGTCGGTCACTTGCAAGGGCTTACATTCTGTGCTATTGCTTCAGCCCCTCTTAAGTGGCTTTCTACTCTCTCAGACAGCTACTCTTTTGATTAGATTAGTTTAGTATTTCCCATTCTTGAACTTATATAAATGGGAATATCTTATATTGTTTTGTATTTTTTTAAATAACCTAATGTCTTATAAAGAATTTCTACTTTAATATTTTCATACAATGAACTTTAGTGGAAAATAATATTTTTATGGATATGCACTATACCATGTTAATTGATTTAACCACTTCACACTAATAGACATTTAGATTTCTTTTTTGGGGGGAAGGAAGCCACATTCAGTGGTGTTCCTGGCTTTGCACTCAAGAATTACTCCTGGTTGTGCTCAGGGGACTATATAGAATGCTGGAGATCAAACCTGGGTAAGCTTCATGCAAGGCAAACACCATACCAACTGTACTATATCTCTAGGCCCTATTTTGATTTAGTTGGGTTTTTTTGTTTTTGTTTTTGGGTCACACCCAACAGCACTCAGGGGTTCCTCCTGGCTCTACACTCAGAAATCCCTCCTGGTAGCTTCGGGGGACCATGTTGGATGCCGGGATTCGAACCACTGTCCTTCTGCATGCAAGGCAAACACACTACCTCCATGCCATCTCTCCGGCCCCCCTATTTTGATTTAATTCTTTTTTAACTTCCTCTTGATATTACACCCTTTATATCAATATTATCTTCACTTTTGAGAGTATAGTCCTAGATCTGCCTCCACGCAGGCAAGACCCCTGTGAGCTATACAGGGTTTCTGGGATTGAGTGCTGAGTCTCTAACCATGGGCCAGGAAGTTACCTGATTGGAGTGAGTGGGTTGGTCAGCCCCTTCTGAGCAAGTCCCTCAACTACAGTCACAGAATTTGTTCTGTGTTCATGTACAGGCCATGCCCATCACCTCCCTCCCCCCTTGTATGTAGACCTTTCCTCTGTTAGCTTTGTCTGGAACAAAAGACTTATAGGGGTATTGCCAAATGACCTCTAAAATGACTGCTGGAGTCTATTTTATTGTGAGAGCAAGACAGAAGTTTATTTTTTTACCCCACCAACTTTGAGAATATGGTCTCCCAAATTAGTTATTTTATTATGTTGTTATGATTGGGGAAGGGGTTGCTCCCTAGAGGTGCACAGGGCACCTGGAGCCCTGCCTTGTGATTTAATTCAAAGACTGAGAATTCTGCACTACAGGGACCCAAAAATGTGATGCTGTTCAGGCCATGTGTTGTCAGGGGTTATGTGGGCCACCTCCTGGCAGTGCTTATGGATCTTTAGGGTTGCATTGGGCTAATCTCAGAAAATCAAGGGGTGATGGATTGAACCAGGATTAGCTACATACAAGATTAGGCACCTTAACCTCAGGGCTATTTCTATGGTTATTTTTCTATGAGAATTTACTCCTGGCTGTGCTTGGGGAACCATATGCAGTCCTGGGAACTGAATCAGGGTCAGTCACATACAAGGTTATACTTTCTCTCTCTCTCTGACCTGCAGTAGTTTTAAGTTCCAACCCAAATGATGTAAGTTTCTACATTAATATACAGCTGGCCCTTAAATAGAAGATTCTGAACTGTTTGAGAACATATGTATGTAGATTTTTTTAAAAAAAGAGATGGCACAAACTTATGGCATTGGTAATACAGTTCCCAAATATTTTAGCTTATATTGTATATATTGTGTTTATTAGCATATAATACATACAAAATACCTCATACATATTAATTTGTTATCTATGATCTATAGCAGGGGTCCTCAAACTTTTTAAACAGGGGGGCCAGTTCACTGTCCCTCAGACCATTGGAGGGTCTACTATAGTAAAAACAAAACTTATGAACGAATTCTTATGCACACTGCATATATCTTATTTTGCAATGAAGAAACAAAACAGATACAAAAACAATATGTGGCCCACGGGCCATAGTTTGAGGACTACTGATCTATAGGTTTAAGTCACAGCAAACAATAAATGGTTAAGTTTTAGGGGAGTCAGAATTTATTTCAATTTTCAGCGAACCTGGGTCACCTGCATGCAAGACAAGAGCCCAATCTACTGTCCTATGAATCTGGATTCATTTTCTGATCTTGCTTGAAGTTAGAGTCCTGGATTTTTGCAGTTGATTTGACCCTTAGATCCATTGAAATTGCACTTCTAGTTAAACAACTGAATTAGGAACTGTTCTATCAGACTTGAAGTAAAAATGTCAGGTTTTCCTGAGTTAGTTTCTTGCAGAGTCATATAAAAATATCCCCTCCCATTATTTGCATCTTGCAAAGCCAGTAATCTGATCTTAGAGTCCTGATATGTTCTGTTCTTAAAAGTTATTGCACAAATTCTATGATTAATTTTAAAACCTTCAAAGTCTGTATTTATTTATTTATTTATTTATTTATTTATTTATGTATTTATTTATGTGGGCTTTAGGCCAAATTTGATGGTGCTTAGGGCTTATTCTTGGCTTTGCACTCAGGAATTACTTCTGGTACCGCGTGGGGGACTAAATGGATGCTGAGGACTAAACATGGAATCATACTTGGCAAAACTCAATTGCTACTCTCGGCTCCATGATTGAGGCCATTTCTGGCTGTTCTCAGGGAACTATGTGGTGCTGGGGACTGAAGCTGGGGATCCTGTATGCAAAGTATGCACTTAGTCTGTTAAGCTATGTCTCCTATTCTGTATTTGGTTTTGTAAAAGACAGAGCTCAATGAACTTAGGGGATGCTTTGTACTTGGAAGGCCTGTATTCCATCTCTGGTACTGCAGGGTCCCCTGAACACCAATTACTGCTGGATGTGATCCTTAATCATAGAGATGAGAGTTATTGCCAAGTACCACAGGATTTGGCCTCAACCTACCATCATCCCCCACTCCAAAAAAAAAAAGTTATTTTTGTTTTTTATTTTTGAGGCCATACCCAGCAATGCTCAGGGGTTACTCCTGGTGCTGCTTTCACAAATTTCTCTATGGTGGTATCCATATGGGATACCTGGGTCAAACTCAGGTTGTCTACATGCAAGGCAGGTGGCTTACTTACTGTCCTAGCACTCTACTTCAAGTTTTTTATTTATTTTTTTGTTTGTTTTTTTGGGCCACACCCAATGCTCAAGGGTTACTCCTGGCTAAGCACTCAGAAATTGCCCCTGGCTTGGGGGGACCATATGGGACGCTGGGGGATGGAACCACAGTCCTTCCTTGGCTAGTGCTTGCAAGGCAGACACCTTACCTCTAGCGCCACCTCACCTCAAGTTTTTTTTTAAAGTGCTTTTTATTGACTCTTATTTAGAAAGTTGTGAGGGGAGAGTAAAAGAGAAGTATCTGTTCAAGAGGTTTCTCTAAAGTGGAAATAAGCAAGCAAAGAAACAGACAAACAAGCAAGATATGTGTTCAAAAGAGTACATTGGCTTAAAGATCAAATCAAGAAAATTTTTATCTGAGGGCCAGAGAGATAGTACAGTGGGTAAGGCCTTGCAATGTGTCAGCCCAGGCTCAATCTCCAGCATCCCGTAGGGCCACCTGAGCCTGCTAAGTGAAATTCTTGAGTGCAAAGCCAGGAGTCATCTCTGACCACTGCTATGTGTGGCCCCGCAAATAAACAAACAAAAAAAATGAAAGAAAAACAATAAAAATTTTTTTTTGTTCACACCTGGCAGTGGTCAGGGCTATTCCTGGCTCTGCACTAAGAAATCGCTCCTTGCAGGATTGGGGGACTATATAGGATGCTGGGATCAAATCTGGATTGGTCTCAAGTCAAGGCAAATGCCCTACCTGCTCTGCTATAGCTCTAGCTACTGAAACAATTTTTTATCTGGATAAATTTTGTAAAAGGCAAACATTTTGATCCTTCTACTTAAAATAATTTCTGAAGTTTTAAAGCTGAAGAATTGGGGATTATTGGAATAGGAAATACTTACGCAATGTTTATTATGAGTTAGGCCCTCTACTTTCCAAACTATTTAATGAAATCATTCCATTTTGGGGGAGGTATGTGGTGGGTGCAGTTAACAAGCTGCACTCAGGTGGCCTCTAGGGCTGTCCCTGCTCATGTTCCTATGTGGGTGTAAGAGTTGGAGGGGGTGGGCTGTGTGCAAGGTATGTGCCTACCCCCTCACTGTCCTTCTGACTCCTCAGGTCTGGACTCTATGACTTGAGTACTGATAATAGATCCAGCCAGTAGATAAGGAAGAAGAGAAGCAAAGAGTTGCCTAACTTTCTTAATTAGGCATATGTACTTGTTCAAAAATAATAAAATTAGGGCTCAAGCCCACATTTCTGTTTTGTAGTTTAGTTTGTTGTGGTTGTTTTGGGATCATATCCAGTTGGTATGGTATATTGTTTAGGGATGATTCTTGGCTCTATACTCAGCTCACTACTGGCTTGGTGTGACTACATGTGGTGCTGGGGATCAGACCCAAGCTGACTGTGGGTCAGCACAAGCACAAGACAAGCACCTTACCTACTGTATTCGCTCTCCAACCACTCAAATTCAGGATTCTGAATCCCATCTCTACTTTTTCTAAGTTATTTTGAGAATTCTAGAAATATTCCTGAGCTAGCCATCTCAGCCTGGTATTTGAATATCTCTGATGGCATTTTTGGCAACATCTACGCAAGCTTAAAATATGTGTCCTTTTTCCCAACCCTTTTGAAAAAGAAAGAAAGAAAGAAAGAAAAACATGTCTGGTTTTGCCACATAGTTTATTGGAATTTATTATAATAAAAGAATCAGAGAGTTATACCAAAATATATATGTGAGAGTAGTATTGCAACACTATATGTTTTGAGAAAAACAGAAACCAACTAAACGCCCACGTACAGATTATTAAAATAGTAAGACAGTCATGCAAAGAAATGTAAAAATACATTTTTAATTGATTTGTGAGGTGGTTTCTTTTTGGTGGGGCAAGCAAGTTTGAGTTTGTATTTACTTTTGACCCTGTTCTTAGAGACCAATCCTGATGGTACTGGGGGACCATATGTGGTATCAGGGATCAAGCCAGGTCAGCCACATGCCAGGCATGCCTAGTCCTTATATGATCTCTCTGGCTTCATGATTTTGGATTTTGAAACTTTTTCTCAAAACCTTAGGGCTCATCTGACGCACATTAGGGTTCCACAACCTTTTAACCTGATTTTCCTAGGAACTATTAGAGAGTGAGTATATTGTCTTCGAAGACTTCTGATGGAAACTTCTCATATTAAATTTATACCTTTTTTTTCTGTGGAGGCCTCCTAACTATGTCAGGGAACCTGGGGTCCATTCCCCTTCTGGCAATACTTGACCTGGCTGACTAGACCTGCCGGTTCAGTATGTGGGTTTGGGATAGTGATGCTGGGCTGGCAGTGGCACCAGCAGCACTTGAGAGGCTATACAGTGCTGGACAGCAAACCTGGGCCTGTGCTCTTGTCCTTTGAGTCATTCCTCTGACTCCTGTTTTCTGGAAGTTTATTTTTTGGTCAAAATCAGACAAGGCTTTATTTAGGCTAAGGATAGGTTAGTAAGGGAGGAAAGCTTCCAGATTGTGGGTGAGATCTGCTAAAGCACAATTCCCTTTTTACTTTAACATTCAGAAATTTGTTTGTTTGTTTGTTTGTTTAGGGGCCTCTCAAGTGGTGCTTTTAGGTGCCCCAGATCCAATCCTGGTGACACTCAGCTGACTCTGTGGATATGACAGCTCAGTGCTTAGGCTCATCTGTGTTGGTAGTCTCCAGGGCAACCCTATCTGTGTGGGGTCTAGGGCTGCACCCAGCAGTGCTTTGGGGGCCCATGTGGTGTTTAGGATTAAATTTGGGCCATTGTACTGATAGGCCTTTGTGTCATCTCCTGGCACTACTGTTTCTGGTTGAGATGTGGAAATGCTCTCCATTGCATTATAGTTGCTCTCTAAGGCTCAGCAGCTGCCTTTTTCTCTGTGAATGAGGATGCCTGTGAAGTTCTCTGGATTTGGTGATAATGAGTGTCTCCCCTTGGACTTTCCTGTTTGGTCAACCATATTGTCCTATGGGTCATTTATTTCTTCTCCTTCACAAAGTTTCACTCTATGCTGCTGAACCAGTGTGAGTTGCAGAGTTCCCATGATTTCTACCTGTTCTTGAAGGTAATCGTCTTGTATTCTTTCTATGAAATGGCTGGAAGGAGATAAGTGATTCATGGGGCTTTCATATAAAGTCATTCCCCCCTTTCTTTTTTCAGTCAAAAAGCTTTAAATATGGGACTTGCATCATGGAGAAAAACAGGAATTGTTTAGCAACTGTAAATTCTTTTAGCTGTTCTCTAACTGTGGGGGTATTGACAGCTAAGTTTGGTTCTTCTCAGAATTAGATGTCAAAATGGAAATTATTATTTTGTAGGTTGCTGAAGGACTTACAGAGAGAGAGAATGTGTACAGGGCTTAAGATCTTGCCTTAGGGGTTGGAGCCATAACAGTAGTAGGACCTTGCCTTGCATTAGATTAGGGTGACTTGGATTCAATTCCTGACATCCCATATGATATCCTGAGCACTGTCAGAACTATTTCCTAAGTGCAGAGCCAGGAGTGACTCCTGAGCATCATCGCTGGGTTTGTCTTAAAAATAAGCAAGTAAACAGGGCTGCAGAGATAGCATGGAGGTAAGGCATTTGCCTTGCATGCAGAAGGACAGTGGTTCAAATCCTGGCATCCCACATGGTCTTCCAGGAGTGATTTCTGAGTGTAGAGCCAGGAGTAACCCCTGAGCGCTGTTGGGTGTGACCCTTCCCCCAAATAAGCAAGCAAACAAACAAAATTTTGCCTTCCATGTGGCTTACCCTGTTTTGATTCCTGGCTCTGTACTTGTTCACCTGAGGGCCAGCAGGGGTTATTCCTGAGCACAGAGACAAGAGTAGGCCCAGAGTTACTACAGGATGTGGACCCTATATAAAACTATTATATTTTCAGCTATGGTCTAGTGCAAGGGTCTCAAACTCAATTTACCTGGGAGCCGCAGGAGGCAAAGTTGGGGTGAGGCAGGGATGCATAAGGGATTTCGCTTACCGGATGTTCGCAATAAAAAAATCGCATTAGTAAGAAAAAAAATCGCAAAAAATCGGTGTTCTTTACATGACTGAAACCCAAACACAATCATGTATGTAATAAAGTTGTTTAAAAAAAAATCGCATTAAACATTTGCATACACTGCTTGGGGTATGCGAATGTTTAATGCGATTTTTTTCCTTACTAATGTGATTTTTATTGCGATTATTCAGTAAGCGAATAATCGTGAATACTGCAATATTTGAAGGCCGGCCGCGGGCCACAAAATGTTGTACGGAGGGCCGCAAACGGCCCGCAGGCCGGGAGTTTGAGACCCCCTGGTCTAGTGTTTCTTGCCACAGGAAAAACATCTCAATTTTTGAATATCTGGGTTACACCCAGCCTGCCCAGGGGTTACTCCTGGCTCTGTGCTCAGGAATTACTCCTGGCCGTGTTCTGGGAACCATATGGGAAGTCATATGGTTGGCTATGTGCAAGGTAGGTGCCCTCTTCTCTTTATTCTCTCTGGTCTCTTGATTATGTTCTTGTGGTGGCCATAGTTTTAGACTTTTCTCTCTGTCTGAAGTTTTCCCTGCACCTTCCCTATTTGAGTTCCTTCTCTCTCCTGTAGGCTTCCATGGTTTTCCTCAGGTAATCTGGGGTAAATTGTTCTTTCCCTATGTGTGGGGTTTTCCAAATAGATTATGAGTTTGCACTTGGCAGGCATTATAGGCATTCCTATAAATATATATAGGCATCCCTTAAACCCCATGCCCCACAGTGCCTCACACTCACAGCTCTGTCAGCCATTAGCCATAGGCTCCAACTTTAAATCATCATGATTTTTTTCCTATGTGAGTCCGGTCTTCTAGCTCATCATTCAGTCTTTGGGCTTTGATCTCCACATAACCTCTTTTTCCTAATTTGGATGCAGATTTCTATTACTTTTGTTTTGTTTTGGGGCCATACCCAGTGGTGCTCAGGGGCTACTCCTGGCTCTATGTTCACTCTATGTTCAGAAATCACTCCTGGCAGTGACTTCACAGCATCTTCTTTAGACCTCATTTTGCTGGTCGCCATTTTCTGCCTCTAGCAGAGACCCACTTGCTCAAGCAGATTCTACTTGCTCCCTTGCAATTTCTTTTCCAACTTCCTCCGACCTTGCAAGTGAGACCCATAGCCTGATTGTTTGCACTTCCCCAAAACTCATGAATGAAATGAAAACTTTTATTAAAAGATGCACACAAACAAGAAAACAGAGTTCCCGTGCTTCTTCAGACTTCTGTGCTTATAAGCCACAGTCCATGGTATTTTTGCTATAATAGACAGAACAGAGTAAAACAGTGGGATCTCATTACCTCTTTCAAACTGTTTACCTTCCTTTCTTCGTCTCCCCACAACAAGGAAGGAAAGGCAGTATAGAAAGTTGTTGAGAGTAGGCCCAGAGAGAGATAGTACAGCAGTTAGTTGCATGACTTTCAAGAGGCTGACTGGGGTTCTATCCTGGGCATTCCATAAGGTCCCCTAAACCTGCTAGGAATGATTCCTGAGTACAGAGGAATAAGAAATAATAAGGATGATGATGATGATGATGATGATAATAATAATAATAATAATAATAATAAGGAATAACCCCTTAGCATCCCTGTGTGAGGCCAAAAACCAAAAATAACAATAAAGAAAACTACTGAGAAGTATAAACACCCTACGAGTGGATGGAAATGCCCAGAATTGACATTGTTGTAATTCTTGCAGCAAGCAGCTTCTGATAAGGAAACTTGAAAGAACTAGTTCTAGTCGGTTGTCTAGATGCCTGGTCCTGATTTCACCTTTCCTCTCCATTAAAGCTGAAATAGACACCAAGGACAAGGGCAAACCTGTCATTTCAATATGCTTGTTTGATGCCAGCACTGCCCAGATCAGACTGAACCAGACCAATACTTCATGGATATTTCATGACTTACTTAACAATACCAGAAAAATAACATAAAAACTCTAGTTTGGGGGGTCAGAAAATGGTAACTCCAGTAGTAAATCCTAAGTGTAAAGCCAGGAACCATCCCTGAGAATCATTGGATGTAACTCCAACACTGACTTCCCCAAAACAGAAACAAAAAACTCTGATAGTAACTCAGACACAACTCTTGCCTTGGGTGTGTACTTATATGCTTTCCTCCTCTCCTCTCCTCTCCCCTCCCCTCCTCTTTCCTCTTCTCATCTCCTCCCTCCTCTCCCCTCCCCTCCCTTCCTCCTCCTCCTCCTCTCTCCTTCCTCCCCTCCTGTTCCCTCCCCTCCTCTCCCTTCCTCTTCCCTCCCCTCCTCTCCTATCCCCTCCCCTCCTTTCCCCTCCCCTCCTGTCCTCTCCTCTCCTCCCCTTTCCTCCAATCTCCCCTCCCTTCTTCCTTCTCTTCCCCTTTCCTCCCTTTTCCTCTCCTCTCCTTTCTTCCCCTTTCCTCTCTTCCCCTTTCCTCCCTTTTCCTCTCCTCTCCTCTGACTCCTCTCCTATCCCCTCCCCTCCTTTCCCCTCCCCTCCTGTCCACTCCACTCCTCCCCTTCCCTCCATCTCCCCTCCCTTCTTCCTTCTCTTCCCCTTTCCTCCCTTTTCCTCTCCTCTCCTCTGACTCCTCTCCTCTCCTCTCCTCTCCTCTCCTCTCCTCTCCTCTCCTCTCCTCTCCTCTCCTCTCCTCTCCTCTCCTCTCCTCTCCTCTCCTCTCCTCTCTTCTCTTCCTCAGTTTTTTGGTGCAGGTGCTCAGGGTTTACTCCTGGTACTGTGCTCAGGGATCAATCCTGGTGCTGCTCAGGAATCATGTTGTGTTGGGGATTGAATCTGGGTCAGCTGCTATTCTAGCTCTCCTAAATCCTCAAAACTTTTGTTTTCTGGAGCCAGAGAGATAGTACAGTGAGTGGATGCTTGCCTGTCAGGCTGCTGACCTGAGTTTAATCCCTAGGATCCCATATGGTCCTCCAAGCCCAACAAAAGTGATTCCTAAGGGAGATCAGAAATCTTACAGATTCAGGAGTAAGGCCTGTACCCCTATCCACCTGCCCTGAGGTTTTTTTTTTTTTTTTTTTGCTTTCTATATACATTTTGTTTCTTCCCTGAATTCTCTTTTTTGCAACAAAGACTAGAACTTAGTGTTAAAGTTGAGGCCTCTTGTTTTCCTCACCTTCAACCCCAAAGAGTAAAATTTTGTCCAGATTTACTTTTCACTGTTCCCTTGAATCTTTTACTCAAAGGGGCAGGGCGAGTTCCCAGGCTTGAGTATAGCCCAAGATTTTGCTTCTGCAGAATTGGCTGGGTATTTTCCCATGTAGAACATAAACTCACCCTGGTCCTTTTTGTTTGTCTGTTTGTTTGTTTTATTTTTAGGTCACACCCGGCAGCGCTCAGGAGTTACTCTTGGCTTTGTGCTCAGAAGTCACTCCGAGCAGGCTCGGGGGACCATATGGGATGCCAGGGGTCCGCTCAGGCAAACGCCTTACTGCTGTGCTATCGCTCCAACCCCACACACTAGTCCTTCTTTATTTCTGCAGCCTCCTGAAACTGACCTTGGGCAAGCATCACCTTTGCCTCCTGCCTTCAGGCATCCTTTTTTATTCTGCAGCTTTCCTAGAATCTTTCCTCCAGCAAGCACACAGTCTGTTAATCTAGCTCCAGGTCCCTCTTTCCCACATTACTTCTTGAGGTCTTTTTGATGATTGATGTATCCTCGTTGGTGACTTTTCCACGAGATGGTCCTGTTTGTCTGTGTTTTTTCTTCCTTCAATGACCTTGTATTGACCTAATCTTAGGCCAACTCACTACCATAGTCTGTCGTTACACTTTGCCATTAACTAATAACTCGTGCTAGTTCCATTCTTCAGTGCTGGTTGTCATTATTCGTATTGTTTTGGTGGGAGTCCTGCAGAGTGGTGCTCAGGTGCCCCAACACCCTTCCTGTTGATTGGGAGCCAAATTTTGAGACCAATTCAGTGAGGGCCAGAAGGTGCTGGGGTGCTGCTCTGATCCTGCAGTGTTGGGAGTTAGCTGAGTCACCATGTTGGTCCTGAGGGACCTGTCGAACTGTTCCTGGTGCTGGGGATCAAACCAGGGTCAGCTGCATGCAAGCATCATATTTTTATCACCACTTATTGGTTTGTTCATTGGGTCACACCTGGCAATGATCAGTTTTTTTTTCCTGGCTCTGCACGTAGGAACCAATCCTGGCAGTGCTCTGGGGACCATATGAGATGTAGGGATCAAACCTGGGTCAGTCACATGCAAGGTAAGTGCCCTACCTGTTATATTATCTCTCTGGCACCTAATTTTTAAATATTTAATTTTTTAATGATATATTTATTTAAGGGCCATGATTACAAACACACATGTAGTTGGGTTTTGGTCATAAAAAAGAATACCCCCCTGACCCTTCACCAGTGCAACCTTCCCAATACCAGTATCTCCCTCTCTCTCTTCCTTCACCTCCTGCCTGTATTCGAGACAGACATTCGATTTCTCTCAATTACTACCATTGTAATGATAGTTGTTAGTGTAGTTATTTCTCTAACTGCACTCACCACTCTGTGGAAAGCTTCATATCATGGGCCAGTTCTTCCAGCCCTCATCTCTATTGTCTCTGGATATTTTTAACATACTGTCTTTTTTAAAAAATGTTTTATTGAGACCAATTCTTTCACAGTTGTATTTCAGGTGTACAGTGACAGTGTATTAGGGCCATTCCTACTGCTAGTGTTGACCTCCCTCTGCCATAATTCCCAGCATGCATCCCATACCTCTACCCATAGCCTCCTGAACTGTAGTGTAGCAGGTATCTTTTGTATATGGCTTGTTGTAGTTTGGGTCTCCTGATTCTATTGTCATTGACTTTGGTTGGGTATTTAGGTTTGACCATTTTTTATTTCCACTCAATGCACCTGAGACCTCTTGGCCCCTGGGTCCCATCCACTTTTTTCCTTCTCAGTTTGAATATACTGTCTTCTATTTTACTTAAATCTCACATATGAATGATACTATTAAGTGTATATCTCTCTCCCTCTGATTTATTTCACTAAGCATAATAGTTTCCATGTCCATCCATGTGTAGGAAAATCTCATGACTTCATTTTTCCTGTTGGCTGTATAGTATTCCATTGTGAATATGTACCATAGTTTCTTTAGCCACTCATCTGTTTTTGGGCTTCTGGGTTGTTTCCAGATTCTGGGATGCTGGAAATCAAGCCTGGTTGACCACATGGAAGCAAAGATATTATGGCTGGGTTGGTTCACAGCTGCCTCATGGAGAAGAGTAGGGAGAAGAGCAGAGGCTGTTTCAAATATTCTGTTCTGGAGGAAAGCAGAGGCTGACCTGTGTGTCAGAACTCAGAACTAGGGAACAGTCAGTAAATTATAAAGTAAAGACTGGCAGCAGAGTCAGAGTGAATGGAACTCAGCCCAGGAGTCAGGGAGATGTTCTTGAACACACAATAGGGGGCACATAAATATTAATATTTGTGGAATAAATAAATAAATAATTTAACCAGATCTTAGGGTTTTGTTTTGGATGGAAAATGCCAGTGTATCCCAGTATTGTCGATATGATTTAGGGAATGCAAGGTGCTTGGGGCCACTTTTCTGGGGGGGATTAGAAATGACTCCAGATCTGGGCAGATAAGTTCAAAAAGTGCTTTCACTTACTTTTCAAAGGTCACCTCTGTGTTCTTTGGGCATCCCAGGAGGGTGTGTGAACAGAACTAAAAGGGGTGTAAGTCCTGACAAGTACAAGTAAAAAGATGTGCAATATAGTACCTCAGTGAAAGGGCTGAGATCCAAGATCTTTAAACCACTCACAAAACTCAGTGACAAGAATATCCCATGGCTGGGGCCTGAGAAATAGCAGAGAGTAAGGTCTTTCCTTGCATGCAGCTGACCTAGGTTTTGTTCCTGGCACCATATATGGTCCTTAGAGCCCTGCCAGGAGTAATACCTGAGTGCAGAGCCCGGAATAAGCCTTGAATATAGCCAGTGTAACCCCCAAACAACAACAATAACAAGAGCAGCAACAACAATAATATGAATCTAACCCAACCTACAAATATGGCAAAGAAATGAATAAACACTTCTCCAAAGAATGTATATAAATGACCAACCATATGATACATATATGATATATATCTATCATGTATATATATCTATAATATATATCACATATGTATGTGATATATAGATATATGGATGAAAAATTCATTATCATTCATGATTAGTAGGGCATTTGCTTTGCATGTGTCTGACCTGGGTTCAATCACCAGCATTCAATATGGTCCTTGAGCCTAGCAGGAATAATTCCTAAATGCAAAGCCAGGAGTAATCCCTGAGTATTGCAGACTATGGCCTGGAAACCACTTCCCCCAAACATATAAAGTTAAATTTTATATTATCTATAGGTATAATTTCATATAAAGTATGTATGAAACTTTTAAATATTTTCAAGGCCGGAGCAGTGGCTCAGACGATAGGGCATTTGTCTTGCACTCGCTAACCTAGGATGGACCACGGTTCGATCCCCCAAGCATCCCATATAGCCTCTCAAGCCAGGAATGATTTCTGAGCACATAACCAGGAGTAACCCCTGAATGTCAATAGGTATGACCCAAAAAACAAAAAAAAAATTTTTTTTACACTATGTTAGTTGCTGATGAGATCACTTACATGTATGTGTGTGATTATAGAAAAATATACAAAAGCAAATACTCCAAAATGACAATAATAAATTCCTCAATGTGATGGACTTACTAGTGATTCAATTTGTAATTTTTACTTTCATTCTTTTTATTTATTCTAATCCCCATATTTTTTCAGACTGTATTTTTTTAGATCTGAGGATTATAAATACTGGGCATAATTAGATATGGGATTCCCATGTAAATAAAATGTCTGAATATTTCTTTTCTGGCTATGAATCCTGAAATACATCCTGGATTGTATTTCTCTGCAAGTCAGGCACTCTCTTCCTTTTGTCTAGATGGTTCTTTTGGAAGGTAAGATCACAAACCTGAAGAACCAGTTGTGTGTGGAGGCACCTTTGGAGTAGGCTGATTTGGATCTGAGATCTACTCATTTGCCATGTGAACAAATGCACCCCTTGAGTCTAGAAGATGATTCTCTGTCCTAGGAAGGCAGGGCATCAGAGAGCCCTGGAGGAAATCAAGTGGGGAGGAAAAGAGATACTTTTGTGCAGACCAAGGTTTCCAGGTCACGGCTTATTGAACAACTTCAGTGTCCCCAGTCGTTCTGCTTTGCTGACCTTTAGTCTGCTGATCTTTAGTCTGATGGTAGTCTGATAGTCATCAAATTTATACAGTCACAGAACTGACCATCAGATGCTCAAACCAGTTTCCTTTCCTGCACTTCTGTGTCTGTCCCAACACAGGCATGTCTTGGTGGCCTTTGGCTCTTTACCTCCAGTGTTTGCCCATTCTGGTCCCTCTGCCTAATATGGCAATTGCATCTAAAGTCTTATTTCTTAGGGAACCATTTTATTATTATAAATGATAATTTATCACGTTGTTCATAATACAGTGGTTTCAGGCATTCAGTTTTCCAATACCAATTTCACCACTAGTGTGACCAATATCCCCAGTTTCCCAGTTACCATCCTAACCTACCCCTCTTGCAGGCAGAAAAAAAATGTACTTCATATTGCTTGTAACAACACAAAGGCAAGTGGATTAATAAATCTCAGATAATTAAGGGTCAATTTAAAATCATTGTTCAAATCCTCAATGGTGTTACTAAAGTAAGTGTCTAGGATTTATTAGGTTGTGGATGTTACTAGTTGAGCCTTTGTATTACTGTTATGCTCACTGGGTTTGATAATTTCTATGCAACTATCCCAACTTATTGGATGTGATTCTACTGAACTGACCTTACTATGAAAATTTGAGGTATTGCATGACTGCAGTTAGGGCCCTCTTTTTGTGTACCACCACCACTCCTGCTCCTGTTTCTTCTGATTTCCTCCATCCCACCCCCCAGCACAGAGCCCTGCATATAGATCTCTGTATGCAGGGGTATCCTATAGAATGATGCACATGAGCTCCTGAGTATGTGTATTGTGAGCAATTTGGGGAAGTGAAGAGCAAGGGAGGTAGCCTCAAGAAAACAGCTCTTTTTCCTCTCTACTCCACCCACTTGGACAACCTAAGGAAAAGCCTACTGTGGGTAAGGACTGGATAAATTTAATCTGAACACATACACAGGACTGATATTCACATCCTATCCACCACACCAGCCAGTGTAAAGCTGTGCTCAAAGTCTAATTGTTCTACACAGAGGTCCCCAATACTCAGAGTTGTTGGGTGTGAATTCAGGCTGGAGTTCTGCTCCTCTCCCTTGCTTTGGGTAAATGCTCAATTCTTCTCTTTTCTCTTTTCTTTCTTTCTTTCTTTCTTTCTTTCTTTCTTTCTTTCTTTCTTTCTTTCTTCTTTCTTTTTCTTTCTTCTTTCCTTCCTTTCTTTCTGTCTTTCTTTCTCTTTCCTCTTTTCTTTCTTTCATTCTTTCTTTCTTTCTTTCTTTCTTTCTTTCTTTCTTCTTTCTTTTTCTTTCTTCTTTCCTTCATTTCTTTCTTTTTCTTTCTTTCTTTCTTTCTTTCTTCTTCTTCTTCTTCTTTCTTTCTTTCTTTCTTCTTTCTTTCTTTCTTTCTTTCTTTCTTTCTTTCTTTCTCTTTTTCTTCTTTCTTTCTTTCTTTCTTTCTTTCTTTCTTTCTTTCTTTTCTTTTTTCTTTCTTTTCCTTTCTTCCTTTCTTTCTTCTTTCTTTCTTTCTTTTTCCTTCTTTCTTCTTTCTTTTTCTTTTTTCTTTCTTTCTTTCTTTCTTTCTTTCTTTCTTCTTCTTCTTCTATCTTTCTTCTTCTTCTTCTTCTTCCTTCTTTCTTTCTTTCTTTCTTCTCTTTCTTTTTCTTTCTTTCTTTTCTTCTTTTTCTTTCTTTCTTTTCTTTTCTTCTTTCTTTCTTTCTTTCTTTCTTTCTTTCTTTCTTTCTTTCTATCTTTCTTTCTTTCTTTCTATCTTTCTCTTTTTCTTTGTTCTTTCTTCCTCTTTCTTCTTTTCTTCTTCTTCTTCTTCTTCTTCTTCTTCTTCTTCCTCTTTTTTTGTTTTCTGGGCTATATCTGGTGACAATGAGGGGTTACTCCTGGCTATGCCCTCAGAAATTGCTCTTGGCTTGGGGGCCATATGGGATGCTGGGAGATCAAACACGGTCTGTCCTAGGCTAGTTCAGGCAAGACAGGTGCCTTACTTTTTGTGCCACTGCTCTGGCCCTTCTCCTTCTTTTCCCACTTCCTCTTGTTTCTTCTTCTTTTCTTCTTCCTCATCTTCTTCAACTTCCTCTTCTTTCTTCTTTCTCTTCTTTCCTCTTCCTCTTCCTCATCTTCCTTCATCATCATCATCATCATCATCATCTTCTTCTTCTTCTTCTTCTTCTTCTTCTTCTTCTTCTTCTCTTTCTCCTCCTCCTCCTTCTTCTTCCACCTCTTCCTCTTCTTCCTCCTCCTCTTCTTTTCTTTCTTTTCCTCCTCCTCTTCTTCACTTTCTCCTCCTCCTCCATTTCCTTCTCCTCCTTCTTACCACACCTGGCTGCAAACAGGGCTTATTCCTGGCTCTGCACTCAGAAATCATTCCTGGTAGACTCAGGGGAAAACAGGGTTGGAACCTGGGTCAGCTACATGCAAGGCAAATATCCTACCTTCTGTGCTATCATTCTGGCCCTCATTGCTTATTCTTGACTCTGCACTCAAGGATTTCTCTTGAAAGACTCAAGGGATCATATGGGGTGCTGGGGATGGAACCCAGCTGCATGCAAAGGACAGCATATAACACAGTGTACTTACTCTCTCCAACCCTAGGAACTCCTCATGGCAGGAAAGGAAAGTAATCCTCATCTTGGCACACACACATTCCAGGACCACTGCCTTCTCTGGCAGAAAAGAATTTTAGGAGTAGGTGAAATACAGCAGCAAAAGTTTCATTTAAAGAAATTTACTTAGAGAAGTATAAGGAGAGGGAGTGGGATGAAAGAAATTGAGAGAGAGATTGAGAGAGAGAGATGGAAAAGGCAGAGAATGATATCTGGGAGAAGGTTAATATTTTTTTAAATTCTCTTGCCTGGAGTTATCTGCATACACAAAAGTCAATCTGGGGAAAAACCATGACTCTTTATTTTTTAATTTTTATTTTGATCATATTGGCTTACATCTTTCACAGTAGTATTTTAGATACATATTAACATTGAATCAGGGGAATACCTATCACCAAATTTGTACTTCCCCCATCCTCCTGCATCCATATCCCCCACCATCACCCCCCGGGCTGCTAGAGTAGGTGGTCCCCTCTTTGTCTAGCTTACTATTAGTGATCGTATATCTGTTTGGTCCTGGTACCCTCCCTTGTTTCCCCCTCTATTTGAGAGGTGGAGCGCGATAATTCGAGTTATGTGGTTTTGTTTGAAGGAAAGAAAAGCAATAGAATGGAGTAAAAAATAAGAAAATAAATAAAAATAAATAAAATAAATAAAATAAGCTGAAAATCGCGGAGTCCTTCTAGGCTTTCAACCTCAGTTTGAGCGAGGACATGAAAAAGATAATTGAAACACCACATCAATACAGAAAGAAATAGCAAATTAAATATCCAGTGAGCACTACAGCAACAAAGACAAGCACCACACAATAGTCTCGGTTCTGAAATCAAACCATGCCAGTGTACAAAAAGAAAGATAAAGATAAAATAAAATAAAATTGAATACATCAACTTCAATATCTACACCAAAATAAAGACTTCAGTAAAAATCAATCAATCAATAAATTTATATGTGGAAAAATGATTATTTTTTTTCCTTTTCTCCCTGCATAGGCACAGTAACTATTAGGAATATTATAGAGGGAATTCCCTTGGCCTAGGAGATACAGGGTTTCTCCACCCCTAAAGTATACTGTCATGGGATTAACTATAGACTCCTTGCATGATCATTTACTCTCCCCTCAGTGCTTTTTTGGTGTATAGAAGACTTCTGCTTTATCATGGATGGTAAAATCGGAACTCTGTATCTAGAGATCTTGGTGTCTGTACAGCTCAAGGAATGGAGCTTATGATGAAGTCTTTCTTTGTGGTTCTAGCAGTTCTGCTTCTTTGATGTCATTTTAATCCATCTTCTGTAGTTGGTGGTCTTGGTCATTACATTGCTCCTATGATGGAGCCTGGGATAGAGTCTTTCATTATGCTTCTGAAAGACTCATTCAGTTGCGATTGTCTCAGTCAGACCTCTGGAATTGGAGATCTTGTTTGCTGAACAGATCGTAGACCAAAAACTAGGCTAGTGCTTTTTGTTGTTGTTGTCGTCGTTGTTGTTGTTGGTTCCGGGATGCATACTGTCCAGTCCCGGTTGTAACAACCAATCATCTGTAGATAGCGATCTTGGCTATCTGATTTTGTCTTATCGTTAAGTCATGGACTCTTTTTTTTGTTTTTTTTTTTTTTTTTTTTTTTGGTTTTTGGTTTTTGGGCCACACCCGGCAGTGCTCAGGGGTTATTCCTGGCTGTCTGCTCAGAAATAGCTCCTGGCAGGCATGGGGGACCATATGGGACACCGGGATTTGAACCAACCACCTTTGGTTCTGGATTGGCTGCTTGCAAGGCAAACACTGCTGTGCTATCTCTCCGGGCCCAAGTCATGGACTCTTAATGGTCCCTGTTATTTCATACTCTTTGTCTTTTATTCTTTTTAAATTTTGGGCCACACCCAGAGATGCTCAGAGGGCAGAGCTAGCTTTGCATCAGAAATTACTCCAGGGTGTGCTGGTGGGGCATATGTGTACCAGAGATTAAATCCTGTGCTGGCTGTGTGCAAGGTGCCTGTACTATTGCTCTACCCCTGTACATCTACTCCTTGTAATGTAGCTTTGGCCAATGTTCCTCTCATATTCTTGTCATGACCCTCAGATTATCCTATATTCTTTCTTTCCCTAGGGGATCTACCCTTTTCTGGATGGTGTCTCAGTTTCTTCTACAAAGAGTTCCATATTTGCATCTCAATGAGAGGTAGTTCTCCTAGGCCTTTGGACTACTTCAGTGTCATAAAATTTATTCTCAGTTTTATTATTTCCCAAAACTCATTACCATGTCTCTCCCTTGCCTCCATCTATCCTTGCAGCACATGGTTTTTATGGTTATTATCTAGCACATGATAGGGCACTCAGCTCATTCAATATATCGGAACTGGGGAATTTTCAGAGAAAGATATGCAGGACTGGTGCCCCAGTGGATGTTGAGTTCTCTCCATCCATCAATTCATCTATACATCCAGCCTATCCATCTATCTAGGTATCTCATCATATTCCCAAATGTAGGTTAACTTACATTTATACAGTTATAGAGCCATGCATTTTCTTAGTTTCCAGATTATTCTACAGGGAAAACAGATAGAACACCTAACAGTAGGTATCTTAAGCTTTTTATTTTATTTATTTATTGATTGATTAAATTAGGCATTATGATTTACAGTGTTATTTAGAAAAGTTTTATGCCTACATTTAATGCTTACTAAACCATACCCACCAACAGATTGCCAGAATCTCTTCACCTTTACTCTGGCTTGAATTTTTGTTCCCCATGGAACTTGCCATGACCCAAGATGTAATTTTATGTGTTTTGTTTATTATTTATCTCTGATCTTAGACTACAAGCTGTAAGAGGGCTGAGCTTTATCTTACTTGACTCTGTAGCTAACATAGTATATAACTCTTCATAGGTGCTTGATTAATATTTAATTGAATCAACCAGAATTGTTCATGGTCCTCTTAGGAATTAAGGATGTAGATTTCTGTTGCATTTAAAAAGAAATGTTGATGATTCTTTCAAATGACAAATGATCAAATATAAACAGATAGTAGGTTCTGGATTGGTGATAATGATTTATGCCTCACACCTGTCATTGGCTTAGATGTTAGAGCAATTTGGTCAAGATGACATTCAAGAATATTGTGCTATAAATTGGAGAGCTTTGCAATTTAGATTAATTTCATAATTAATCTGATAATTACAGGGAAAGAATGCAATAGGATAATGTGATAATAATAAAGGATGATAACTAGAAGTTTATTAGGTCAGTGGGAAAGGCCACGATCAGTCTTAGTCTGCATGAAGAAGGTGCATTCTCTATAGCAAGGATCTTGTCTCAGGATTCTGAAGGTGCTTTCTAAAAGCGAGGTGTTGGCAGCTCAGTACATGGGGGTGATGCCTCCTTCTTAGCCCCTGGTCCCAAAAAGAGTTCCTGGTGTGCAGATAGCATCTTCCCTACATCTAATGGTCCAGTTTTTGGTTTCTGAGTTCAAGTTTCTCCTTTTGTGAAGAACACTTATCATATGAATTACATATACATTTTTGGCATTTTGTTTTATGGGCTCATACCTAGTAATGCTTAGAGGTTACTCCTAGCAAAATTTAGGAATCAGTCCTGGTGGGCACAGAGGACCACATGGGATGTTCGGGATTGGTCACATGCAAGGCAAGCACCCTACCTGCCATGCTATCTCTCTGGCTCAAACATAATTTTTTTGTTTGTTGTTTTGGGGGTCACACCTGGTAGTGCTCAGAGGCTACTTCCATCTCTCCCCTCAGAGATTGCTCCAGACAGGACTTGGGAAACCACTGGACTCAACGCATGCAAGGCAAGCATCTTAACCTTAGTACTATCTCCCACTTCTGCAGACACACCTTAAAGCCTTCTTTTATTTGATTATTTGATATATTATCAAATATACATTCACAGGACTTCAGCCTATACCAGAAAGGAGAGAGAGAAGAGAACAAATAAAAGAGAAAATAAAACTGAGCCAAAGATCAAGACAACCGTTCTTGGCCCCAAATCTAAAGATAAGGACAGTTTGCAGTTTGTTTTTAGTTTACTGTCCTTCTCAAAAGCCTGAAGATAAGGACAGTTCAACTTCTCCTGAGCACCATTTTGTTTGTCTTACCCACCTATTTTGCTCTTCACCGAAGGCCTAACCTAATGTAAAATCTGGTACTCATTGGAAGTAAAACTCACACTTTTTTGAGGGGGGGAGAAAGAGAGAGGGAGAAAGAAAAAGGGAGAGAGAGAGGAAAAAAAGAGAGTGAGAGAGGTAGGGAGAAAGAGAAAGGGAGAAAGAAAGGGAGGGAGGGAGAGAGATGAAGTTAAACCAACCCCAAATTCAACCAAGTCCATTTAAAGATCTTGGTGCATCAGTTAAATGCTGTCTGAGTCAGGCAGTTGGAAAGTAGTGGTAGTAGATGAGTCCAATGAATCGTAAAAAAAATTGGAAGTATTTTAGAACTTAAAAGTGGGTTTGATTTTATAGCAGATGAAAAAAAGATCATTTCAGGAAGTCTCTTTGGGCATAAAATAGAGGGGTTTTATCATGCAGGTTATGTCCAGCCAGTGGAAAGGAGATGACAGATTGAGGAATTCCAGATTAGTGGATTGAAAATTCTAGTTGGGAAGAGGTTGAGACTATAATAGGTTGTGGGCTTTGGCATAAATGATACCATCTTGAGCCTGTAGTTGTTTTCACATATCCCTTCTCTGGCACTCACTGTGTGTCTGTGTGACATTGTTTAACCTCTCTGACCCTCTAACTCATTGATGCAAAGATTACATGGAAATCACATGTAAAAAGTCTTAGCACTCACTCAGAAAGTGCACAAATAAAGTCAGGCCCCATTTCCCTTTCTCTTTTGTTAAAGACCATAGTTCCATGGCCCTGAGTCATGGCTTAATGGGCCACATGCATGCATGTGGGAGTTTTGGGGTGAATTTCTGACACTGCATGGTGCCCTGAGTATCACTGGAGTCACCCCAAAGTTCATAGGCAGGAATGGCTTCAAGTTACCACCTGGCATAATTAACAGTCTCCCAGAATTCCTCAAAAGATTGAAATGACAGGGTTGGAATGATAGCAAGCAGGTAGGGCATTTGCCTTGTACTCAGCCGACCTGTGTTTGATCCCTGGCATCCCATATGATCTCTCTCACTGCCAGGAGAGATTCCTGAGTAGAGCCCCGAGTAACTCCTGAGTGCTGCTAAGTATGGACCCCAAACAAACAAATGAAATGACAACAGACCTTGGGAGAGGATTAAAAATCTACTACATTCAAATATGTATTTAAATAAAATTTACTTACATATATGGGGGGAGCTCTCAGGAACTGGTGGAGGTCCCTTGCTTATGGGAGCTATTTACTGTAAATTTCTCCCTAAGGCCAGCTGGGACCTGTTGTCTTTTCAATGCAGAAGGCAGAAAGCACATCTGCACACTGTTTATTGCACCTTCCTGAAAACCTCCAACA
This sequence comes from Suncus etruscus, assembly GCF_024139225.1. Taxonomy (NCBI): domain Eukaryota; kingdom Metazoa; phylum Chordata; class Mammalia; order Eulipotyphla; family Soricidae; genus Suncus; species Suncus etruscus. The sequence goes on along the minus strand of NC_064858.1, from coordinate 47,857,921 downwards.
CACTCCCCTTTCTCAAAAAGTCCTGAAGTTAGGTTTTCTGGGTTTCCTTTGTAAGCAGTTGTATACAGGTAATTTCAGCCCTGTGGGTTGAAGATCACTCAAGGTTCTTTTGGCAATGGGCTCCAGGAAGGGCAACATGCAGGCAGGTAGAAATATGATGGACCTTGTCCTCCTGTTTTCATGGGGACAAGTAGATTTTATAGACAAAGAGAGAAGAAACAGGGCTGGATCCTAATGGATGCCAGAATGAACTAGAAAATTTGCTGATGTGTTGGTTCCCTGAGGTACTTTCCATTTTATCTCTACACCTAAACAAAGGAAGGATTAGTGTAAGGTAAACTGAGGACAAACTGTTCTTATCTGGAGACTTTGCAGCAAGAACAATTGTTCTTATCTAATATTGGTCTTTGGCCTGGTATCACTATCAACACTGTACAAAAATTCCCTTTTGTGTGTGTGTGTGTGTGAGTGTGTGTCTGCCTGCCTGCCTGCCTGCCTGTCTGTCTGTGTCTGTGTGTCTGTGTGTGTGTGTTTGGGTGACACCTATCTGTGCTTAGAACTTATTCCTGGCTCTGTGTTGAGGGATCACTCCTGACAGGGCTTGGGGGAAATCAAACCAAGATCAGCAACCCTGAAGGCAAGCACCTTTCCTGTTCCAGGGGTCTGCAACCTTTAGAACATAAAGACCCACGTGGAATCGTTTCCAAAGGAAGAAAAAAACCTGGGAACAGCAACTGAAGGAAAAAAAACCCTGAAATCCGCAAAACCATTGCGACTTTTAAAACTAATACCGCACTGCATACATTGTTTCTATAGTGAAGTTAGCTGTCGGTGTGAAGAAAAAAACCTTTTTCACTTAACAATGTAAAATATATTTGTGCAAATTAATAGCCAATTAAAATATTTAAGTGATACTGCTCCCCACCCCCCCACCCCCGCTATCGCAGTCCTGATGTTGGAACCTTTGCAAAGCTTCAAAAGATCTGCATATGGGCCCAGGGAGATAGCACAGCAACGTTTGCCTTGCAAACAGCCTATCCAGGACCAAAGGTGGTTGGTTCGAATCCCGGTGTCCCATATGGTCCCCCGTGCCTGCCAGGAGCTATTTCTGAGCAGACAGCCAGGAGTAACCCCTGAGCACCGCCGGGTGTGGCCCCCCCCCCAAAAAAAAGATCTGCATGCATGATGTGTGATGTGTATCTATTTGTCCACCCTCTGAAGCCACAGAGGATGATTTACCCATGCATTCCAGCACATCAGTACCTCCCCCTGCCTGTCTGGGGATGTTAGGTGATGCGATGGGAATGTGGCATTATTCTGATTCCAGGGAAGGTGGTCAGAGAATGACACTGCCCGATTTGTTACTACATTCATGTTCTCATTATCCTGGACTCCATTCTGAGGAATGAGTCATTAGGCCACAGTGTCATACTATTCTCACAAAGTGTAGTAACACAAACCTAGAAGTCAGAGCCTACTGTACAACTAAGCTGTGTCTGTAGTACTGCCCAGTGTTTCTCAATCTTTTCTGAGGGCCCGCCTATGGCCCCCTCTAACCTTATTTCTGTCCTCTGGGCTCATCTTCATCTTATAGCGTGTGTACCTTCACTCCCATCCCATTGATGTAATTTCCCCCTGTAAGCTTCATTAGAAAACCCCTCTCTCATCTCTTACAATCAATCTATGATCCCATTTTGCCTTACTGTCTTTGGAAAGTTCTTTTTATGTGTCTACCTGTATATGATTATTTTTATTTCCAATGAATTTTATTTCCTTTAGTAATCTGATATTCCCACCAATCTAGTTACCAATGTGTATTTGAAGCCATCTAATGGTCATAAACAAAAGAAGTAACAGAATGATCAACTAGCAATAAGAGCTTACTAAATCTTCTGACAATGACTTAAAGACGTCACTGTGACATGCAATACATTTCACAAATTTTCTTGTTACTGTACTCTTTTTACCTTCTTTCCTCTTTTCAATAATTTTATTCTCATGTACCCGGAAACAAATGCATTGATTATTATTATTATTATTATTTTTTGGTTTTTGGGTCACACCCGGCGGTGCTCAGGGGTTACTCCTGGCAGGCACGGGGACCATATGGGACACCGGGATTCGAACCAACCACCTTTGGTCCTGGATCGGCTGCTTGCAAGGCAAACACCGCTGTGCTATCTCTCCGGGCCCCTAAATGCATTGATTATTTATGTCAACTATGTGACACATATTCTATAAATAAAGTAAATAATAAGAAAAATCTAATATTAATTTGATGACCTGATCAGTACAAGAAGAAACCAGAGGGCTAGGAGGATGTTTCCTTTCCACCCTGACAATATCTAAAACATCTTTCACTCATTTTTTTTCACTTCCACAATCTCAGACACATTTTGGAGCTCCTATGATTGCAACATATTGGAGGTTGCAGTGAATCAGGTGTGGTTGCATCATCTGATGGGACAGGCAGTCTCATCAGTGGGCCTTTGCTATGCTTCTGGTTTGCAGGAGGGAGAAACTGAGATCCACAAAGCAGCCTGTACTTTCTACCTTGAGATTCTCTCATTTGATTCTTCCATGAGATATCTGAGATTCCAGAAATCACAAGAGTCCCATGAGATTTGTTCATTCCTAGATGTGGTTCAATATCTGTGAAATCTCTTCAGAGGAC